>NC_135971.1:3581452-3955855 GCF_053455715.1 Rhinoraja longicauda | reverse complement strand
GATGGCGCTGATATGCTGGGCCAAAGGGCGTGTACCTGTTCTGTATGTTTCTATTGGGGGAAGGATATTCAAGCTATTGAGGGCGTGCAGCGTATGTTTACTAGGTTAATTCCCGGAATGGCAGGGTTGTCGTATGTTGAAAGACTGGAGTGTCTAGGCTTGTATACACTGGAATTTAGAAGGATGAGAGGGGATCTTATCGAAACATATAAGATTATTAAAGGGTTGGACACGTTAGAGGCAGGAAACATGTTCCCAATTTTGGGGGAGTCCAGAACAAGGGGCCACAGTTTAAGAATAAGGGGTAGGCCATTTAGAATGGAGATGAGGAAAAACATTTTCAGTCGGAGAGTTGTAAATCTGTGGAGTTTTCTGCCTCAGAAGTCAGTGGAGGCCAATTCTCTGAGTGCATTCAAGAGAGAGCTAGATAGAGCTCTTAAGGATAGCGGAGTCAGGGGGTATGGGGAGAAGGCAGGAACGAGGTACTGATTGAGAATGATCAGCCATGATCATATTGAATGGTGGTGGTGGCTCGAAGGGCCGAATGGCCTACTCGTGTGTCTATTGTCTATTGTCTATGTTCTATATTAAAGAGAAAGTGAGGAGATCTCAGTGAAACACAAAGTTCTACTCGACTTAACAGGCAGCATGATGGGAGGATCTTTCCCTTTCCTGAGGTGTCCAGAGCACAGGTTATCATAACAGAATAGGCAGTAGGTTTTATAGGACAGAGATAAGGAGATATTTCCGCACTCAGAGGATGGTAGACCTTTGGGATTCTCCGCATCGGATGGCAGTGAAGGCTCAGTGATTCACTTCATTCAGTCCCAGTCTACTGCAGGGAAATGGACCCTTCGACCCACAATCTCTATTCCGATCATTTTGCACAGCTACATCAATCCCATTGGTTCACAACACGTCAACACCCTTATATACCTCGCGTGTACAACTGTCTGTCTAAATGACTCTTGAAGTTAGTGACTCCACCTCCTCCAATGGGAGCATGTTCCAGGTATCAACTACTCTCTGTGCAAGAGATTTATCCCTCACATCGATATACTAAAACTCTCGCCTGTTTGTTTGTTTGTTCCTGAACTACAGCCAAAACGGTTCACGATAGCACAACAATTTTAGGCCCAGCTTACTCACCGTCGTCCCTTTGGTGCTAATGGAAGGAGTTTCATTGAAATCAGTGTTATATTGTTAAAGTTATTCACATTTTAAAGTTTAAATCTATCTCCTAGGGAGGGAGGGAGGGAGGGTGGAGGAGGGAGGATAAGGGGGGTTCAAGGGGATGGAGTAGGGTTGAGGGGAAGCTGGAAGGGGAGGTTGTGTGGAAGGAGTGGGTGGGGGGATGGAGGAGGGGAGCGGGTAGGGTGAGGGGGAGGGGGGAGGGTGGAAGGAGAGGGTGCTGCACCAATGCAGTAGAGGTTTGTGCCCACTTGGTCTTGTCTTCTTTAAAACTCCATCCTCTCACTTTAAACCAATAACCTTGTTTTTGGTACCATTAAGATGGGGAACTGAATCTGACTAACTAACCCCTCTCTGTCTCTCGTAAACTTGTAAAGTTATCCCAGGTCTCCAAATCAGCATTATTCAAGTCCTCCAATGGAGGCAACATCCTGGTGAATCTCCTTTGCACTCTCTCCAGCACAGTCACATCTTTCCTCATTTTTAATAACCACCAGTAAACATTTAACTCCTCAACTGCCCCGCCAATCTAGCCAGCATTTTCACCACCATAAGCAAAATCACTCAATATGATGCCCGCACACCCATCCGCCCACCATTTCTCCTATCTCCTCTCTCCCAATTCCATCTGCTTGCCCACGACATATCAGCATGGAGGCAACCAATGGAGGCTTCTTCCCGGTGAATCTCCTTTACACTCTCTCCAGCATAGTCACATCTTTCCCCCTGTATTACCAAAATATAACGACCTCATTTTTAATTACCTCCAGTAGACATTTAACTCCTCAACTGTCCCGCCAATCAAGCCCCCATTTTTACTCAATATCACGCCCGCACACCCATCAGCCCACCATTTCTCCTCCCTCCTCTCTCCCAATTGTGCCCACGACATACCACAACTCTCGCCTCAACCTCGGGAGAAAATACCCGGGAAGGATTTCTGTTGTCCATCTTACGTGGTAGGGGGAGGGGAAAGAAAACTCCGGGCAAGTTTTCAGTTGTCCGCCGGCCTGTGCCTGAGGCCGAGCGGCCTCTCCCCGGTCCCGGGGCCGCGCTGCCCGAGTCTCCCCCCGACCCCCGGGGACTCTCTGATTCTCTGCTTCTCCCCCCAGTCTCCGTCACCCTGGATGTGGAAACAGCGCATCCGGAGCTTGAGGTGTCTGAGGATCGGAAGAGGGTGAGACGGACCGGGACCCGGAGGAGTCTCCCTGACACCGGGAAGAGGTTTACATTCTGGCCGTGTGTGCTGGGATCGGAGAGATTCACATCGGGGAGACATTACTGGGAGGTGGAGGTGGCGGGGAGTGAGAGCTGGAGACTGGGAGTCGCCGCAGAGTCTGTGGAGAGGAAGGGAGAGGTCGCACTGACCCCGGAGACTGGAGTCTGGGGCATCAGGCGGCGGGATGATGAGTTTAATGCAGTCACCTCCCCTCCATCCCCTCTCCCCGCCCGTCCCATCCCCGGGAGGGTGGGAGTTTATCTCAGTTACGAGTCCGGGACAGTTTCATTTTACGACGCGGGCACCAAGTCCCATCTCCACACCTTCACCGGGAATAAATTCACGGAGAAACTTTACCCTTTCCTCGCGACCTGGGGTGAAAATCAGTGGCTGAGAATCTGCTCCGGTTCTGCCCCGTGTCAGTAATTAACAAATTCTATCAATCATTCACCAGCACCTGGAATATATTTAAATCACCTCGGTTCTTTTAGATGTTAAACAAGTCTGTTCCGGGAATCAATGACCATAAAACTCCTAGACTGCCGCCTGTGATGATAATAATAATAATAATAATTAAAAAATCATTTAATTGTCCCACACCGTGGAAATTTACAGTGTTGCAGCAGCAAAGTGGATAACAGGAGACATTCATTATAAATAAAAATAAAGACGTATAAATTGTGATCAGTTTACTGTGTATTCCTTAACTGTTACTGTTGACTGGTCTGGTGGGAGCAGTGCTGTTTGTGCAGTCTCACAGCAGCGGGAAGGAAGGACCTCCGATATCTCTCCTTCACTTAAATATACCTGGACTATCTCCGACATCTCCCTCCTGTTTCTGGACCTCACCATCTCCATCACAGGAGACAGACTAGTGACTGACATTTACTATATACCCACCGACTCGCACAGCTATCTGGACTACATTTCTTCCCACCCGGTCCCCTGCAAAAAGTCTATCCCCTACTCCCAATTCCTCTGCCTACGCCGCATCTACGCCCGGGATGAGGTGTTTCACACTAGGGCATCAGAGATGTCCTCGTTCTTCAGGAAACGGGGCTTTCCCTCCTCCACTATCGATGAGGCTTTCACTAGGGTCTCTTCTACATCCCGCAGCTCCACTCTTGCTCCCCTCCCCCCACTCGCAACAAGGACAGAATCCCCCTCGTTCTCACCTTCCACCCCACCAGCCAGCGGATCCAACATATCATCCACCAACATTTCCGTCACCTACAATGGGACCCCACCACTGGCCATATCTTCCCATCCCCTCCCCTCTCTGCCTTCCGCAGAGACCGTTCCCTCCGTAACTCCCTGGTCCACTCGTCCCTTCCTACCCAAACCACCCCAACCCCAGGCACTTTCCCCTGCAACCGCACGAGATGCAACACCTGTCCCTTTACCTCCCCCCTCAACTCCATCCTAGGACCCAAACAGTCTTTCCAGGTGAGACAAAGGTTCACCTGCACCTCCTCCAACCTCATCTATTGCATCCGCTGCTCTAGATGTCAACTTATTTACATCGGCGAAATCAAGCGCAGGCTCGGCGATCGCTTCGCTGAACACCTGCGCTTGGTCCGCTTTAACAAAACTGATCTCCCGGTGGCCGAGCACTTCAACTCCCCCTCCCATTCCCAGTCTGACCTTTCTGTCATGAGCCTCCTCCAGTGCCATAGTGGGGCCCACCGGAAATTGGACGAACAGCACCTCATATTTCGCCTGGGCAGTTTGCAGCCCAGTGGTATGAACGTCGACTTATAACCATAATAACAACTACAGCACGGAAACAGGCCCGTTCGGCCCTACCAGTCCACGCCGACCACTCTCTCTGACCTAGTCTCATCTACCTGCTCTCAGACTATAACCCTCTAATCCCCTCTTATCCATATACCTATCCAATTTACTCTTAAATAATAAAATCGAGCCTGCCTCCACCACTTCCACCGGAAGCCCATTCCATACAGCCACCACCCTCTGAGTAAAGAAGTTACCCCTCATGTTACCCCTAAACTTTTGTCCCTCAATTCTGAAGCTATGTCCCCTTGTTGGAATCTTCCCCACTCTCAAAGGGAAAAGCCTACCCACGTCAACTCTGTCCGTCCCTCTTAAAATTAAAAAAACCTCTATCAAGTCCCCCCTCAACTTTGTACGCTCCAAAGAATAAAGACCCAACCTGTTCAACCTCTCTCTGTAGCTTAAGTGCTGAAACCCAGGCAACATTCTAGTAAATCTCCTCTGTACCCTCTCCATTTTGTCGACATCCTTCCTATAATTTGGCCACCAGAACTGCACACCATACTCCAGATTCGGCCTCACCAATGCCCTGTACAATTTTAACATTACATCTCCAACTTTAGATAGTCTCTCTGTCCCTCACTTCCCCTCCCCTTCCCAGATCTCCCTCTATCTTCCTGTCTCCACCTATATCCTTCATTTGTCCCGCCCCCCTGACATCAGTCTGAAGAAGGGTCTCGACCCGAAACGTCACCCATTCCTTCTCTCCCGAGATGCTGCCTGACCTGCTGAGTTACTCCAGCATTTTGTGAAAAAATCGATTTGTACCAGCATCTGCAGTTATTTTCTTATATTATCTTGCAATACAATACAATATATCTTTCCAGTCATTGTACAGGGGTACAACGAGATTGGGAATGCGCCTCTCATACGATGAAATAATTTAATTAATTTAAACAACAACTGCCCAACGAGACAAATTGTAACAGTTTTAAAACAGAATAAAGTGCAAGTAGATCTGTGCCGGTTCACTGTGCGATGTGACCATCCGGCTCAGCAGGGCCGGTTCATAGCAGCTATGGCCCTGGGGACGAAGCTGTTCCTGAGTCTGGAGGTGCGGGCGTAGAAGGCCTTGTATCGTCTGCCCGATGGTAGAAGTTCGAACAGACTGTTGCAGGGGTGTGAAGAGTCTTTGTGGATGCTGGTGGCTTTTCTGAGGCATCGTATGTTGTAGATGCCCTCCAAGGCTGGTAGCTGTGTTCCGATGGTCCTCTGAGCACTATGGACTACTCGCTGAAGAGCTTTCCTTTCTGCCTCCGTGCAGCTGAGGTACCACACAGGGATGCCATGTGTTAGGATGCTCTCTATGGTGCAGCAGTAGAATGTCGTCAGCAGCTGTTGGGGTAGACCAGATGTCCTCAGTGTTCTTAGGTAAAGACTGCACATGATTACAATCAAGCAATTCACAGTGCACACGTAAACGATAAAGAGAATAACGTTTAGTGCAAGATAAAGTCCAGTAAAGTCCGATTAAAGATAGTCCGAGGGTCTCCAAAGAGGCAAATGGTCCTTCAGGGCCGCTTTCCAGTTGGTGAGAGGCTGGTTCAGTTGCAGATGAACATGATAAGGGAATAACCATTTAGTCCAAGTTAAAGCCAACAAAGTCCGATCAAGTGTAGGAAATAAAATCTGCAGATGCTGGTTTAAATCGAATGTAAACACAAAATGCTAGAGTAACTCAGCGGGTCAGGCAGCATCTCGGGAGAGAAGGAATGGGTGACGTTTCGGGTCGAGACCCTGCTTCAGACTGGATCAAGTCCGATCAAGGATCGTCCGAGCGTCACCAATGAGATAGGGCAGTAGTTCAGCGCGGCTTTCGATCTGAAAGGATAATTAACGCTAATATCAAAAGCATTTATTATCCCAAGTTAAAGAGGAAATCGGAGCTCGGTGTCTTTGTAGTCACAAGAGACTGCAGATGCTGGAATCTTCAACAAAAGACAAAGTGCTGGAGTAACTCAGTGAGTCGGACAGCGTCTGTAGAGGGAACTGGACAGACGAGGTTTCAGATTGGGACCCTTCTTCAGCTTGTCCGCCCCCTTGTTCTCCGCCTTTTCCTCGTCCTCCTAGATTGCGTTCTTGTCACCGGCGCTGCTCTCTGGACGGTGTCCAAATCTGCTCGTTCTCTCGACCTAAGCCCCCGACCACGACCCCTCCCCCTCACCCCGCTACGCCCCGGTAACTGTCCAACAACCAATAAGAAAGGCAATGGGATGTTGCCTTCATTACGAGAGGATTTGAGTTGAGCAAGGAGGTCCTGCAGCAGTTGTACAGGGCCCTGGCGAGACCACACCTGGAGGAGTATTGTGTGCAAGTTTGTTCTCCTAATTTGAGGAAGGACATTATTGCTATTGCCAGAGTGCAGCGTAGGTTCACCAGGTTAATTTCCGGGATGGCGGGACAGACGTATGATGAAAGACTGGGACTTATGATGAAAGACTGGGACTTCCGGTTGAACGAGCCACGAGATGGCAGATTAGGGTAAGAGCTCCCGACATTTTGAGTTAATATTTACCCACTACAATTCGAATATTTCCAAAACTTTTGTGGCAGTTTCGTAAATATTGTGGGTCAGGATTATGCCCAGAGGAAAGAGTAAAAAGTCGACGCAGATGGAGTTTTTCGACGGTGAGGGGGAAGGGTCTAGCCGAGCCTCCTCAGGTAGCAGTGCAAGGGAGGACGATGATAAGCAAATGCATCCAGATAAGGAACGAGAGAGAGCGGACCTCAGCCTCATATTGAAAGAGTTGAGAGAGTTTAGAAAGGACAATAGTGAGCAGCTGAACGGAATTCGGGAAGAAATTACTAAGACGAACACCAGAATCGGGGAGGCGGAAGAGAGGATTGACGCGGCTGAAAACAGGCTACAGGTGGCAGAGGACGTGGTGACGGAGCTGCTGCAACTCCAAATATACCTAGATGCCAAATTGACGGATATAGAGAGCTGCTCCAGACGTGAAAATATCCGAATTCATGGAGTTAAAGAGGGAGCAGAGGAGAACTCCCCGTCAATGGTGGATTTTGTGGAAAGTTTGTTGAGGGAAGGACTGGGGCTTCCGGCCGCCTTTAAACTACGGGTAGAGAGAGCGCACCGAGCTCTGATGTCGAAGCCGCCCGGGGATGCCCGACCGAGGTCCATGGTGGCCAAGTTGTCAAGTTACAGGATGAAAGAGGAGCTGCTTAGACTGGCCTGGCAGAATAGAGGATTTCAATACCTCGAGAAGAGAGTTAACCTGGATCACGATTATGCGCCAGATGTGTTAAAAAAACGGAGGGAATACACCGAAGCGAAAAGAATCCTGAAGGAGAAGAAAATCAGATTTCAAACTCCATTTCCGGCTAAGTTAAGAGTTTTCTACCAGGAGGGAACAGTGGTATATGGATCGGCGGAGGAGGCGAAGGAGGATATGGCGAAGAGGGGACTCCCAGTGTCGGTCATCAAACACCCTGAGTCCCTTCTGGAGCGGATCAAGCATCTCACTTGGCGTAGTGCCGGGAGACCGGGGAACCGGGAGAGAACGGTCAGGAAAGTGGATTTCAAGGAAAAGTTACAGGCTTTTAGACATCAGGACTCGGGATAATGACTGAACCAAAAGGTTCGAACGGCAGAGGTGACCAAAGGAAGCGGGTGAGTCGAGTTTTGATGTTGGGGAGTTTCAGGACCCATCTCCCATCGGAGGACAGACTTTAAGGCCTTGTTTTTACTCGTTACATTAAACGAGCATGGTATAGGCTATGAACACGGATATTACGTATATGTCGGGTGGACTCTTCTAACCGGGTAGCCGGATAGATGGACAGTTTGGAACGGAAGAGCCACCGTTAGAAGACGGCCCTCTCCCACCTGTCAGGGGGAGAGGCAACATCTCAAAGCCCTCTCACCATCAGGGCTTTAATAGGGTCAAAATCAGGACCCCACAGTTGGAAGTCCGTTTATTTACTTTAGTGTTATTATTGTGTTTTTGTTCTGTAGTTGTTTTTTGGGAGCTGTTTCGTGCATGGATACTGGAGCTGGTATGGTTTATATACTTTTATTTTTTCTACTTATTGGACACTAAATGCAAGCAGTTAAAATAGTAACTTATAATGTGAATGGCCTTAGCAATCCTATTAAGAGAAGCAAGATATTAACCAAAATAAAGAGAGATAGAGTCGAGGTGGCCTTTCTACAAGAAACACACCTGTCTGAAACAGAGCATGCTAAACTAAAACGACTGGGCTTTAAACATCAGTACTCCTCATCATATAGTGCTGGTCATAGGAGGGGGGTGGCAATATTAATCTCTAGCAATATAAGTTTTGATCCCACCTTTGAAAACAGAGATCCAGAGGGGAGATATATCTTCATGAGAGGTAATTTAGGCAGCTCATTGGTTACTCTATTAAATATTTACGCTCCTCCCAACTCGGATTGGAAATTTTTTAAACAAGTGTTTGATTTGATAATATCTGAAACCCAGGGTGTATTAATCTGTGGGGGGGATCTTAATGTTAGATTAAATCCTAAACTGGACTCTTCAAATGTTCATATAGCTCAGCCGAAATTGATAAATAAAATAATTAATTTGGCAATGAAGGATATTGGATTAATTGATGTATGGAGAGAACTAAATTTGTCAAAACGAGACTACACATATTTTTCTAATCCACATTTGGCATATTCTCGGATTGGTTATTTTCTTACCTTTGGAAAAGACCTTCATAGGGTTGTAAGCTGCGAGGTGGGGAGCATGGACCTTTCAGATCATAGTCCTGTGTATTTAAAACTACTTCTTGATCGGTATCAAAGAGACACTTTATGGAGATTAAATACATATGTAATGACTCATATGAAAGAACAGATTAAGAACGATATTACAGAGTATCTGGAACTAAATGACAATGACGAAGTTTCACCTCTGATACTGTGGGATGCATGTAAAGTGGTGCTGCGGGGCAAGATAATAGGATACAGTGCTCACATAAAGAAAGCTAGACATGAAAAGTTAGATCGGCTGCAAGTGGAACTGAAACAACTGGAACAAAACCATAAGGATACAAATGATCAAAAAATCCGAGAACTACTTGTGAAGAAGAAGAATGAAATAAATGATATTTATACAAAAGATATAGAAAAAAAGTTGATTTTTGTAAAACAGAAATATTATGATGGGGGAGGAAAAGCCAGTAAATTATTAGCCAATAAACTAAAAAAACAACAGGCAGAGAACACAATTCATAAAATAAAACACCCTGTAACTAATTTTACACACTATAAATTGAAGGAAATACAAAATTGTTTTGATATATATTTCAAACGATTATATTTACAACCTCAAATCAGTGGGGAGAAAATGGAGGATTTCTTTAATGAGATTCATTTGCCAAAATTGACCAGTGAACAGAGTAAGTCCCTTGTAGCTGAAATAACAGAGAAAGAAGTTAGGTCTGCTATAGTACATCTTAAACCAAATAAGGCCCCGGGCCCAGACGGGTTCCCTTCAGAATGGTACCGGGTAATGGTGGACTCATTGGTCCCTACGTTACAATGCACTTTCAATTGGGTTCTCAAAGAGAACGTAATACCCCCCTCCTGGAAGGAGGCAGTAATCTCATTGATTCCGAAAGAGGGAAAAGATAAATCTGTATGCAGTAATTTTAGGCCAGTGAGCTTACTCAATCAGGATTACAAAATCTTTACTCACATACTAGCCAAACGATTAGAGTGTTTGCTACCACAAATTATTAGCCTGGATCAGACAGGGTTTGTTCGAGGGAGACAAACCCAAGACAACATTAGAAGGACATTGCACATAATTGACCACATAACAAAATTTAACTTAGAAGCAGTCCGAGTTGGGTTAGATGCTGAAAAAGCTTTTGATTGTGTAAATTGGTCTTTTTTGCTTAGAGTTTTAGATAGATTTGGATTTCACAATACTTTTATTAAAACAATACAGGCTCTTTATGATAGCCCAAGTGCAAGAATTAAAATTAACGGGGTAGTTTCAAAACCATTTTTGCTAAAAAGAGGAACAAGACAGGGATGTCCAATCAGCCCCCTTTTATTTGCGGTTTTTATCGAACCTTTGAGTCAGTGGATTATCCAGAATAATAATATCAAAGGAATAGTAATGAAAGGAGGGGAACAAAAGATTTCTTTATTTGCCGATGACGTATTGGTGTATTTGTCAGACCCTGAACAGTCTTTGTTACAGTTATTTTATGTTTTGGAACGATATGGATCCTTCTCTGGCTATAAGTTAAATGTTATCAAAACACAAATTCTTAGTTTCAAATATAGCCCCTCAGTAAAAGTAAGGGAAAAGTTTAATTTGAGGTGAGATGCTGAATCCATGAGATATCTGGGAATAAACATTCCAATAGATCTGACTAAACTGCACTTGCTTAACTACCTCCCATTGAACAATAAGATCAGGGAAGACATTAGGAGGTGGGACCTAATACCTTATCTTAATTTTGGATCTCGTATTGAATCGGTCAAAATGGTTATGTTACCGAGGCTGTTGTATCTCTTTCAATCACTTCCACTAGATATATCAGACCAACAATTTCAAGAATGGGATAAACAAATCTCGAGGTATATTTGGCAGGGACAAAGACCAAGAATCAGATACCAGGGGTTACAACTGACCAAAAATAAAGGTGGGGTTGCACTCCCGTGCTTGAAAGACTATTATGCAGCTGCTCAGCTGAGAACATTAATTTATTGGTGCAACCCCGACTATTGTGCTAGATGGAAGGAGATTGAGATTGCTATAACAGAGGAATTTCCGATTCAGGCTGCAATCGGAGATAAGGAATTAACAAATAAGTTAATTAATTTGGGAAACTCATGGACTCGATTATCACTTAAGGTATGGAATAAGGTCGTTACCCAAAATCATCTGAGGGATGCTGTGAAGGTTTTGAGATGGTGCACGTTTGATCCAGATTTTGTACCAAAAAGACAGGACACTAGTTTTAAAAGATGGAGTTCTCAAGGTTTGACATCATATTGCACATTTTTACATAAGGGGTCTGTGAACAGCTTTGAAAATCTGAAGAGGCAATTTGTTTTGAATAATGATGATTTCTATAGATACCTTCAAATTCGCCATTATATAGATCAAATACAAAAGGAATGTGCAGAAGTAAAATGGGATAATATTTTGTTAAATGTATTTATTGATGCTTACCATGGAGGCTCAAAACAGAAAACCATCTCAAAATTATACAAGGGTTTACGGCAGAGAAAAGGCAACTCACTGTATGTAAAACAGAAATGGGAAAGGGAAGGTAATCTGGTTCTAACGGAAGAAACCTGGGAGAGCTTATGTGAGATACAATGGAAAACTTCAAGTTCAAATGTTTGGCGGGTGTTTTGCTGGAAAACCCTTATTAGGTTTTTTATTACACCAGCTCAAAAAAGGCATTACACAAATTCTTCTTCATGCTGGCGACAATGTGGGTGCCTTGAGGTAAACCATTTTCACATATTTTGGTCTTGTGTATCAGTGATCCCATTTTGGCAGGAGATTCGTAAAGTTTTACAAAAAGTTTTTTATATTGATATTCCATTTAAATTTGAGTTTTTATATTTTGGTGCTTTACCAGTACAAAAAGCTTCTATTAAAGATAAGCATCTTTACCAGATTTTAAGTGCTGCCAGCAGGAAAGCTATTACTAGGAAGTGGTTGAAACCTGGAAAACCTAATGTGGATGACTGGATTAACATTGTATATGATATTTTTATAATGGAAAGGATAACTTTTGCTTTAAGATTGCAACAGGGAATATTTTTGAAAAGGTGGGAAAAATGGATGTTGTACATTATGCCCGTACGGCCATCATTTGTTTAAAGCGGATCTTTGTATCCTACTTCCGTGTCCTATCTCATTTTCCTTGATTTCATACCGCTCCAGAAGTAGTGATGAAATATTATAGAGGTATACCCCAAATGTTGGTTTTAGTTGTTTTTGTTTGTGTATGTAGTTAAGTTTTGGATATGATCAAATGTCCAGTAAGTCATTACCCATCCTTGTAGTGCTTCCAATACCTGTGGTATGATTTATTTTGGGATATGCAGTATTTGTTAACTACGGAGGGTTTAAGGTGAATGAGAATGTGTATCATTGTGGAATGTATGGAACTGGAAAATCAAAATCAAAATAGAATTATAAAAAAAAGAAAGACTGGGTCGGCTGGGTTTGTATTCGCTGGAATTTAGAAGAATGAGAGGGGATCTTGTAGAAACATATAAAATTCTTAGAGGATTGGACAGGGTAGATGCAGGAAAAATGTTCCCGATGTTGGAGGAGTCCAGAACCAGGGGTCAAAGTTTGAGAATAAGGGGTCGGCCATTTAGTACTGAGATGAGGAAAAACCTTTTCACCCAGAGAGTTGTGAATCTGTGGAATTCTCTGCCACAGAAGACCGTGGAGGCCAGTTCACTAGATGTTTTCAAGAGAGAGTTAGATTTAGCTCTTAGGGCTAAGGGAATTAAGGGATATGGGGGAAAATCCAGAGTACTGATTTTGGATGATCAGCCATGATCATATTGAATGGTGGTGCTGGCTCGAAGGGCCGAATGACCTATTCCTGCACCTATTTTCTATGTTTCTATAATCGAGCAATTATTTCTTCATTGTCGCGAAGTTTCAAGAGTTTTATTGTCATGTGTCTAGCGACGGAATAAATACTTGCAGCAGGCCAACAGATATGTTGATATATTACTCTGTAAAAAACCCCACAATAAACCATGATGTACTTACTTCTGTGTTTATCTTCTTCTTACCATCCGCCAAGAAGCAAATGGCCCTTCCTGATGGAGCAATGACTCACTTGTGACGTCTCCTAATTCAATGAGCTGCCAATAGACAATAGGTCCCAGAGGAGTACATTCGGCCCTTCGAGCCAGCACCGCCATTCAATGTGATCATGGCTGATCATTCTCAATCAGTACCCCGTTCCTGCCTTCTCCCCATACCGCCTGACTCCGCTATCCTCAAGAGCTCTCTCTAGCTCTCTCTTGAATGCATTCAGAGAATTGGCCTCCACTGCCTTCTGAGGCAGAGAATTCCACAGATTCACAACTCTCTGACCGAAAAAGTTTTTCCTCGTCTCAGTTCTATATGGCCTACCCCTTATTCTTAAACTGTGGCCCCTTGTTCTGGACTCCCCCAACATTGGGAACATGTTTCCTGCCTCTAACGTGTCCAACCCCTTAATAATCTTATACGTTTCGATAAGATCTCCTCATCCTGCTAAATTCCAGTGTATACAAGCCTAGTCGCTCCAGTATTTCAACATATGACAGTCCGGCCATTCGGGGAATTAACCTAGTAAACCTTCGCTGCACGCCCTCAATGACAAGAATATCCTTCCTCAAATTTGCTGTTTTGCTGCCTTTGCCTCTCACACTGTGGTCCGCTCTCCACGTCGACACCAATCACAGATTGTGGGACCGCTTTGCGTTCTCTCCCGTCCGCTGCTCGCAGGAGACCCTGAGTCTCCGGCCGCCTCCACTGTGATTCCCCATCCCTCTCTCAGGCTGAATTCTGCATTTGGTTTCCTGCACTTTCTCAGCCAACAGCCCGAGGAACATCTGAACAGTCTATTGAACTGGACACGTTACTTCCTCTGGACTTTAACACTGACTTTGTGGCGACTCCCAAGGGTTGGGCCATGTCACTATCGAACCCCTCGGCAGGGGAATGGACCAGTCCAGGGACGGCCATCAGCTACAGGGATACAGGGCAGGGGTTTAGAAACATAGAAACATAGAAAATAGGTGCAGGAGTAGGCCATTCGGCCCTTCGAGCCTGCACCGCCATTCAATATGACCATGGCTGATCATTCAGCTCAGTATCCTGTAACCCCCTGATCCCTTTAGCCACAAGGGCCACATCTAACTCCCTCTTAAATATAGCCAATGAACTGGCCTCAACTACCTTCTGTGGCAGAGAATTCCACAGATTCACCACTCCCTGTGTGAAAAAAAACGTTCTCATCTCGGTCCTAAAAGACTTCCCCCTTATCCTTCAACTGTGACCCCTTGTTCTGGAACAGCACAAAGTAGAACAAAAAGCACACCCAGTAATTTTCCACAGTTCAGTAATTTTCCACAGTTACATGACTTCAGCCAGTGTTAACAATAACATAGTAGAGTTCCCATAGTATAGTTCCTTTAATTGTGTTCGGGAGTCAAGCAGGAGTAAAGAGAAGTTGCATAGCTAAGATGATTAGAGGGGCACCGTTTTGCGATAAGGATCTAGTTCAGAACATTGGAATGTCCAGTCCTCAACAAACCATGAAAAACAACTTCTAAACCATGAGAAACAACTTGTTATCTGCAGGTAGTATAAGAAAATAACTGCAGATGCTGGTACAAATCGAAGGTATTTATTCACAAAATGCTGGAGTAACTCAGCAGGTCAGGCAGCATCTCAGGAGAGAAGGAATGAGTGACGTTTCGGGTCGAGACCCTTCTTCAGACTGATGTCAGGGGGGGCGGGACAAAGGAAGTATATAGGTGGAGACAAGAAGATAGAGGGAGATCTGGGAAGGGGGAGGGGAAGAGAGGGACAGAGGAACTATCTAAAGTGGGAGAAGTCGATATCTGCAGGTGTCTGGTACCGTGAAGGCCGACTTCCCATGGGAGCATATTCAGCTTAAAATGTCTGCCATAGTTAGCACAAAATGGTTTCCACAGTTTTAACCCTTACAAAGGGTCTCGACCCGAAACGTCACCCATTCCCTTTCTCCAGAGATGCTGCCTGTCCCGCTGAATTACTGCAGCATTTTGTGTCTGTCTTCGGTTTAAACCAACATCTGCAGTTCCTATCTACACAATACTAAATGATGTTGTTTCGTTGCAAGTGTTCGGGGCGAAGAGTCCCAGGCAATCTCCCACTGATTTCGCACCAGCAAAAGGCTGGAAACACATTAAGCGAGTCGGTGTATGACAGGAATTGGAAGGGAGAGAGATGGGAGGTCGAGCAAAATAGTGAAAGGCCTGGATAGTGTGGACGTGGAGAGGCCTCGACCTACCTGAGCTCTCCTTTGCCAAACACTTTAACTCCCCCTCCCATTCCCATTTCTGCCCTAGGGCCTCCATTGTCAGAGTGAGGCCCACCGCAAATTGGAGGAACAGCACCTCATATTTTGCTTGGGCAGCGGTATGAATATTGTCTGAAGAAGGGTCTTGAACCGAAACGTCTGTCCCGCTGAGTTAATCCAGCATTTTGTGTCTTCCTTCGGTATGAATATTGATTTCTCTAACTTCTAGTAACCCGCGCTTATCCCATCTCTCCACCCTAGTTCTCCTAATCTGTCTGTCCTCTTGATTACATTTTATCTTTGTATGCCTCGTTATCACCTTCCACAAGCTAACAACGATCTATTTCCCATTTTCCTGGATCTACGACCCGTTTGGCCCCTCGTTTTCACAATTTACCCTCCGGGTCACCCTCTCCCCTGAGAGAGTTAGATAGAGCTCTTAATGATAGCGGAGTTAGGGGGTATGGGGAGAGGGCAGGAACAGGGTACCAATTGTGAATGATCAGCCATGATCACAATGAATGGCAGTGCTGGCTCAAAGGGCCGAATGGCCTACTCCTGCACCTATTGTCTATTGTCTATTGACTCTCAGTGTGAAGAAGGGTTCCAACCCAAAACATCACCCATTCCTTCTTCTCAAGAGATGCTTCCTGTCCCGTAGAGTTACTCCTGCAATTTGTTCCAATCTGTTCACTAGAAGAAAGATTGAAAAGACTAGGCTTGTATTCACTGGAGTTTAGAAGGATGAGAGGGGGATCTTATAGAGACGTAGCAAATTATGAAAAGACTAGAGAAGCTAGATGCAGGAAATATGTTCCCAATGTTGGGGGAGTCCAGAACCAGGAGCCACACAGTCTAAGAATAAAGGGGAGGCCATTAAAAACTGAGATGTGAAGGAACTTTTTCACCCAGAGTTGTGAATTTGTGGAATTCTCTGCCACAGAGGGCAGTGGAGGCCAAATCACTGGATGGATTTAAGAGAGAGTTAGATAGAGCTCTAGGGGCTAGTGGAATCAAGGGATATGGGGAGAAGGCAGGCACGGGTTATTGATTGTGGACGATCAGCCATGGTCACAATGAATGGCGGTGCTGGCTCGAAGGGCCGAATGGCCTCCTCCTGCGCCTATTTTCCATGTTTCTCTGTTTCTACGTTTCCCCGAGACATCTGATGTCTGGCCAGAGAACAGTTTCTAACCCTTCCAGACTCGCTCATCGTCTGTCTGGCAGCACCACCTGATCTCTTTATCATGCCGCTCAATCACGTGTGTCTCCACAAAGTTCTCTCCGAACTTTATTCCATCGGCATCTCGCCCTCCCGGTGACCTACCGTCTGCATGACTCTCCTCTTCCCAATTGAAGGTATTTATTCACAAAATGCTGGAGTAACTCAGCAGGTCAGGCAGCATCTCAGGAGAGAAGGAATGGGTGACGTTTCGGGTCGAGACCCTTCTTCAGACTGACCCGAAACGTCACCCATTCCTTCTCTCCTGAGATGCTGCCTGACCTGCTGAGTTACTCCAGCATTTTGTGAATAAATACCTTCGATTTGTACCAGCATCTGCAGTTATTTTCTTCTACCTCCTCTTCCCAATAATCCCTTTCATCTCCGCTACCCGTCCCTCTACTCCCCTGCAACTCCCGCACAACTAACTCACTTTCCACCGCCATCTCCACAACGCGGAGACATTGCAGAGGGCATGAGCTTTTGGGTCGGCCGAGACTGCAGCCCAATACAATATTTCACCCACTATCTCAAAAACAGAGCACATTTGACCCGCCCGCCTCAATTTCCCGTCTCCTGTTTCAGGAGGTGTCAGTGTCAGGAATCATACTGCGGCATGGCACAGGCTCCGAGACCTGGCTAACTATTATCTCCCCACTTACACCGCCTCTGCACTGTGACTCCAACGTCGGCCTCGTCGGAGTGCAAGCGAGACATCTTCAACTCCGGGAGGCCGCTGAGAGGACTATGAATGTCTCTGTGCAGCCAACAGGTGGCAGCATTGCTTCATTTATTCGTCAACGTGCACTCGTCTGCGCTGACCAGTGATCGCCGCGCACTAACACCATGCAACACACTTTACAGGACAATTTACAGGAGCCAAGGTCGTCTTTGGAGCGCGGGAGGTAACTGAGGCACCCCATAGAAAAATACAACACGCAGTTCACGGGGAGAACGTACAAACCAAAGATGCTAGAGGAGCAAGATGAACCACTCGAAATCGCCTTTACTGATGTGTAGGAAAATAACTGCAGATGCTGGTACAATAGATTAATGATGGAATAAATGGAGTTAGGAGAGACTGCAGGAGTAGGCCATTCGGCCCTTCGAGCAGGCACCACCATTCAATGTGATCATGGCTGATCATTCTCAATCAGTACCCTGTTCCTGCCTTCTCCCCGTACCCCCTGACTCCGTTATCCTTAAGAGCTCTATCTAGCTCTCTCTTGAATGCATTCAGAGAATTGGCCTCCACTGCCTTCTGTGGCAGAGTTCCACAGATTTACAACTCTCTGACTGAAAAAGTTTTTCCTCGTCTCTGTTCTAAATGGCCTACCCCTTATTCTTAAACTGTGGCCCCTGGTTCTGGACTCCCCCAACATTGGGAACATGCTTCCTGTCTCTAACGTGTCCAACCCCTTAATAATCTTATATGTTTCGATAAGATCCCTTCTCATCCTTCTAAATTCCAGTGTATACAGGCCTAGTCGCTCCAGTCTTTCAACATACGACAATCGCGACCGTAGATGAGCTATTGCATGCTAGCCAATCCTAGTGTTTGTTAGTAGTGATGTAGATGGGCTATTGCATGCTAGCCAATCAATAGACAATAGACAATAGGTGCAGGTGTAGGCCATTCAGCCCTTCGAGCCAGCACCGCCATTCAATGCGATCATGGCTGATCACTCTCAATCAGTACCCCGTTCCTGCCTTCTCCCCATACCCCATCACTCCGCTATCCTTCAGAGCTCTATCCAGCTCTCTCTTGAAAGCATCCAACGAACTGGCCTCCACTGCCTTCTGAGGCAGAGAATTCCACACCTTCACCACTCTCTGACTGAAAAAGCTCTTCCTCATCTCCGTTCTAAATGGCCTACCCCTTATTCTTAAACTGTGGCCCCTTGTTCTGGACTCCCCCAACATTGGGAACATGTTTCCTGCCTCCAATGTGTCCAATCCCCTAATTATCTTATATGTTTCAATAAGATCCCCCCTCATCCTTCTAAATTCCAGTGTATACAAGCCTAATTGCTCCAGCCTTTCAACATATGACAGTCCCGCCATTCCGGGAATCAACCTAGTAAACCTACGCTGCACGCCCTCAATAGCAAGAATATCCTTCCTCAAATTTGGAGACCAAAACTGCACACAGTACTCCAGGTGCGGTCTCACCAGGGCCCCAGTACAACTGTAGAAGGACCTCTTTGCTCCTATACTCAACTCCTCTTGTTATGAAGGCCAACATTCCATTGGCTTTCTTCACTGCCTGCTGTACCTGCATGCTTCCTTTCAGTGACTGATGCACTAGGACACCCAGATCTCGTTGAACATCCCCTCTTCCTAACTTGACACCATTCAGATAATAATCTGCCTTTCTATTCTTACTTCCAAAGTGAATAACCTCACACTTATCTACATTAAACTGCATCTGCCATGTATCCGCCCACTCACACAACCTGTCCAAGTCACCCTGCAGCCTTATTGCATCTTCCTCACAATTCACACTACCCCCCAGCTTAGTATCATCTGCAAATTTGCTAATGGTACTTTTAATCCCTTCGTCTAAGTCATTAATGTATATCGTAAATAGCTGGGGTCCCAGCACCGAACCTTGCGGTACCCCACTGGTCACTGCCTGCCATTCGGAAAGGGACCCATTTATCCCCACTCTTTGCTTTCTGTCTGTCAACCAATTTTCTATCCATGTCAGTACCCTACCCCCAATACCATGTGCCCTAATTTTGCCCACTAATCTCCTATGTGGGACCTTGTCGAAGGCTTTCTGAAAGTCGAGGTACACCACATCCACTGACTCTCCCCTGTCAATTTTCCTAGTTACATCCTCAAAAAATTCCAGTAGATTTGTCAAGCATGATTTCCCCTTTGTAAATCCATGCTGACTCGGAATGATCCCTTTACTGCTATCCAAATGCTCAGCAATTTCGTCTTTTATAATTGACTCCAGCATCTTCCCCACCACTGATGTCAGACTAACTGGTATATAGTTACCCGTTTTCTCTCTCCCTCCTTTCTTAAAAAGTGGGATAACATTTGCTATCCTCCAATCCACAGGAACTGATCCTGAATCTATAGAACATTGAAAAATGAACTCCAATGCTTCCACTTTTTGTAGAGCCACCTCCTTAAGTACCCTGGGATGCAGACCACCAGGCCCTGGGGATTTATCAGCCTTCAGTCCCATCAGTCTACCCAAAACCATTTCCTGCCTAATGTGGATTTCCTTCAGTTCCTCCATCACCCTAGGTTCTCCGGCCCCTAGAACATTTGGGAGATTGTGTGTATCCTCCTCAGTAAACACAGATCCAAAGTAACGGTTTAACTCGTCTGCCATTTCTTTGTTCCCCATAATAAATTCCCCTGCTTCTGTCTTCAAGGGACCCACATTTGCCTTAACTATTTTTTTCCTCTTCACGTACCTAAAAAAACTTTTGCTATCCTCCTTTATATTATTGGCTAGTTTCCCCTCGTACCTCATCTTTTCTCCCCGTATTGCCTTTTTAGTTAACTTTTGTTGCTCTTTAAAAGAGTCCCAATCCTCTGTCTTCCCACTCTTCTTTGCTATGTTATACTTCCTCTCCTTAATTTTTATGCTGTCCTTGACTTCCCTCGTCAGCCACAGGTGTCTCTTACTCCTCTTAGAGTCTTTCCGCCTCTTTGGGATAAATTGATCCTGCAACCTCTGCATTATTCCCAGGAATACCTGCCATTGCTGTTCTACCGTCTTCCCTGCTAGGGCCTCCTTCCAGTCAATTTTGGCCAGCTCCCGCCTCATGCCTCTGTAATTCCCTTTGCTATACCGTAATACCGACACTTCCGATTTTCCCTTCTGCCTTTCCATTTGCAGAGTAAAACTTATCATGTTGTGATCACTGCCTCCTAATGGCTCTTTTACCTCTAGTCCCCTTATCAGATCAGGATCATTACACAACACTAAATCCAGAATTGCCTTCTCCCTGGTAGGCTCCAGTGCAAGCTGTTCTAAGAATCCATCTCGAAGGCACTCTACAAACTCTCTTTACTGGGGTCCATTTCCAACCTGATTTTCCCAGTCTACCTGCATGTTGAAATCTCCCATAACCACCGTAGCATTACATTTGTGACACGCCAATTTTATCTCCTGATTCAACTTGCACCCTATGTCGAGGCTACTGTTTGGGGGCCTATAGATAACTCCCATTAGGGTCTTTTTACCCTTACAATTCCTCATTTCTATCCATACTGATTCAACATCTCCTGATTCTATGTCACCCCTTGCAAGGGAATGAATATCATTCCTTACCAGCAGAGCAACCCCACCCCCTCTGCCCACCTGTCTGTCTTTACTATACGTTGTGTACCCCTGAATATTCAGTTCCCAGGCCTGGTCCTCTTGTAGCCATGTCTCAGTGATCCCTACAACATCATACTTGCCCATGACTAACTGAGCCTCAAGCTCATCCATTTTATTTTTTATACTACGCGTATAAAAATCGTAGTGTTTGTTAGTAGTAGTCCCGCCCATTATGTGCTGTATATATTAAGAACTTGCCTGCGTCAGTCAGTAGGTGCAGCAGCTCGGAGCTGGAATGTAGTGCACCTCCTGTGATGTAAGTGTTGCATTAAAAGCCATGTGTTGTATTAC
Source organism: Rhinoraja longicauda (assembly GCF_053455715.1). Lineage (NCBI taxonomy): Eukaryota > Metazoa > Chordata > Chondrichthyes > Rajiformes > Arhynchobatidae > Rhinoraja > Rhinoraja longicauda. The sequence goes on along the minus strand of NC_135971.1, from coordinate 3,934,747 downwards.
AGCGTTGGTATGATCACTTCATTACATGGTGTCAGAAGTGGGATGGGGCCATCTACAGACGCAACCGTCAACACATCCTTCCGGTGAAGGAACCGCGTCCTGCGTCTCTGAGTCGTGACGCCCCGCATCTCGTGTTTGCTCCCACCGTTGATTCACCACCAACCGTTGTTCCTTCCGCGGGTTCCCCACGTCGGTCGGTGCCTGATGCGCCCGTGTTATCTCCCACTAGTCCTGTCAAGTCGCCTGTTGTGTCCCCACTCTCCTCCCCTTGTTCTCCCACGAAAGGAGGTGAGGCGGTCTCGTACCGCACGAGGACCGGACGGGTTTGTAGGCCACCCGTTAGATATGGCGATTTTGTGTACTGTTGATTTTGTGTAACTTTGCTAGTATGTTCTTTACATTTGTTGTTCATTGTTTAAGCTACCGTTGTTTCTTCATTTCTACAAGAAGAGATGTAGATGAGCTATTGCATGCTAGCCAATCGTAGTGTTTGTCAGTAGTGATGTAGATGAGCTATTGCATGCTAGCCAATCGTAGTGTTTGTTAGTAGTAGTCCCGCCCATAATGTGCTGTATATATTAAGAACTTGCCTGCGTCAGTCAGTAGGTGCAGCAGCTCGGAGCTGGAATGTACTGCACCTCCTGTGATGCAGACTGCAGGAGTACGTGCTGAAGCTTGGTGCAGCCAACGCTAAGGCCCTGTGGGGGAGGAGCACAGTCTAGGGTCCTTCCGCTGCTGGACATGGGGGGCAGGGTATGGTGGAGAGAGACGCCCCTCCAAATAAGGGATACTGGGTAAATGTCTAAATGTAAGTAAATGTCTAAGTGAATGTCTGTATCAAATGTAACCTCTGGAAATGTCGGATGGGCTTGTTTAAAAATATGTTTTGTGAATGATATTTATTATTTGAATAAAGTATTTTTTTGATATTAAAAAAAAACCTCCTGTGATGTAAGTGTTGCATTAAAAGCCATGTGTTGTATTACAGCGTTGGTTTGATCACTTCATTATAGCGAAAAATCGAAGGTAGCTCCTTCAGTGACAGACTGCCTCACGCCAAGTGCGTGAAGGAGAGATATCGGAGGTCCTTCCTGCCCGCTGCTGGGAGACTGCACAACCAGCACTGCTCCCAACAGAGGAGTCAACAGTAACAGTTAAGGAATACACAGTAAACTCGTGACAATTTATCCTTGTCTTTATTTTTATTTATAATGAATGTCTCCTGTTATCCACTTTGCTGCTGTAACACTGTAAATTTCCACGGTGTGGGACAATTAAATGAATTTATTATTATTATTATTATTATCATTATTATTATTATTACAGACGGCAGTCCAGGAGTTTTATGGTCATCGATTCCCGGAACAGACTTGTTTAACATCTAAAATAAAGAGGTGATTTAACTATATTCCAGGTGCTGGTGAACGATTGATAGAATTTGTTAAATACTGACACGGAGCGGAACCGGAGCAGATTCTCAGCCAGTGGTTTTTATCCCAGATCCCGAAGAAAGGATAAAGTTTCTCCGTGAATCTATTCCCGGTGAAGGTGTGGAGATGGGACTTGGTGTCCTCGTCGTAAAATGAAACTGTCCCGGACTCGTAACTGAGATAAACTCCCACCCTCCCGGGGATGGGACGGGCGGGGAGAGGGGTTGGAGGGGAGGTGAATGCATCAAACGCGTCATCCCGCCGTCTGATCCTCCAGACTCCATTCTCCGGGGTCAGTGCGACCGGTCCCTTCCTCTCCACAGACTCTGCGGCGACTCCCAGACTCCAGCGCCGACTCCCCGCCACCTCCACCTCCCAGTAATGTCTCCCCGATGTGAATCCCTCTGATCCCAGCACACACCCGTGGCCTGCAAACCTCCTCCCAGTGTCAGGGAGACTCCTCAGGGTCCCGGTCGCTCTCACCCTCTTCCGATCCTCAGACACCTCGAGCTGCACATTTGCTGTTTCCACATCCAGGGTGACGGAGACTGGGGAGAGAAGCAGAGAATCAGAGAGTCCCCGGGGGTCAGGGGGAGACTCGGGCAGCGCGGCCCCGGGACCGGGGGAGAGGCCGCTCGGCCTCGGGCACAGGCGGGCGGACAACTGAAACCCTGCCCGGGGTTTTATTCCCCCTCCCCCTACCACGTAAGATGGACAACAGAAATCCTTCCCGGAGATTTTCTCCCGAGGTCAAGGCGAGAGTTGTGGTATGTCTTGGGCAAGCAGATGCAATTGGAAGAGAGGAGGTAGGAGAAATGGTGGGCAGATGGGTGTGCGGGCGTGATATTGAGTTTTTTTGCGCTTCTGGTGGTGGAAATTGGGGCTAGATTGGCGGGACAGTTGAGCAGTTAAATGTTTACTGGAGGTAATTAAAAATGAGGAAAGATGTGACTGTGCTGGAGAGAGTGCAAAGGAGATTCACCAGGATGTTGCCTCCATTGGAGGACTTGAATAATGCTGATTTGGAGACCTGGGAGAACTTTACAAGTTTACGAGAGACAGAGAGGGGGATGTTAGTCAGATTCAGTTCCCCATCTTAATGGTATCGAAAACAAGGTTATTGGTTTAAAGTGAGAGGATGGAGTTTTAAAGAAGACTAGACCAAGTGGACCCGTTGGGCCCAAACCTCTACTGCATTGGTGCAACACCCTCTCCTTCCACCCTCCCCCCTCCCCTCCTCCACCCCACTCCCTCCTCCCACCCTCCCCTCTCCCCCTTCCCCCCCTACTCCATCCCCCTCCACCCCCCTTATCCTCCCTCCCCTCCCTAGGACATAGATTTAAACTTTAAAATGTGAATAACTTAAAAGACATAACACTGATTTCAATGAAACTCCTTCCATTAGCACCAAAGGGACGACGGTGAGTAAGTTGGGCCTAAAATTGTCGCGCTATCGTGTACCGTTTTGGCTGTAGTTCAGGAACAAACAAACAAACAAGCGAGTTTTAGTATATAGATGTGAGGGATAAATCTCTTGCACAGAGAGTAGTTGATACCTGGAACGTGCTCCCGTTGGAGGAAGTGGAATCACTAACTTCAAGAGTCATTTAGACAGACACTTGTACATGCGAGGTATATAAGGGCGTTGACGTGTTGTGAACCAATGGGATTGATGTAGCTGTGCAAAAAGATCGGAATAGAGATAGTGGGTCGAAGGGTCCATTTCCCTGCAGTAGACTGGGACTGAATGAAGTGAATCACTGAGCCTTCACTGCCATCCGATGCGGAGAATCCCAAAGGTCTACCATCCTTTGAGTGCAGAACTATCTCCTTATCTCTGTCCTATAAAACCTACTGCCTATTCTGAGACGATAACCTCTGTTCTGGACACCTCAGGAAAGGGAAAGATCCTCCCATCATGCTGCCTGTTAAGTCGAGTAGAACTTTGTGTTTCACTGAGATCTCCTCACTTTCTCTTTAACATAGAACATAGACAATAGACGCAGCAGTAGGCCATTCGGCCCTTCGAGCCAGCACCACCATTCAATGTGATCATGGCTAATCATTCTCAATTAGTACCCCATTCCTGCCTTCTCCCCTTACCCCCTGACTCCGCTATCCTTAAGACCTCTATCCAGCTCTCTCTTGAATGCACTCAGAGAATTGGCCTCCACTGCCTTCTGAGGCAGAGAATTCCACAGATTTACAACTCTCTGACTGAGAAAGTTTTTCCTCATCTCCGTTCTAAATGGCCTACCCCTTATTCTTAAACTGTGGCCCCTGGTTCTGGACTCCCCCAAAATTGGGAACATGTTTCCTGCCTCTAACGTGTCCAACCCCTTAATAATCGTATATGTTTCAATAAGATCCCCTCTCATCCTTCTAAATTCCAGTGTATACAAGCGTAGACGCTCCAGTCTTTCAACATATGACAGTCCTGCCATTCCGGGAATTAACCTAGTAAACCTACGCTGCACGCCCTCAATATCCTTCCCCCAATAGAAACATACAGAACAGGTACACGCCCTTTGGCCCAGCATATCAGCGCCATCCATGATGCCTATGAACATAAACTAATCCCATTTGGTTGCACATGGCCCGTTTCCCTCTTTTCCTTCCCCGTGCCTATCCCATGTTCCCTGTCACGGCTGTGTAAATACCTCTTAGACATCGGTGTGATCGCTGCTACTGCAGTGACCCCTGGAAGCATATTCTTAGAAGTTACGTGTATTGTTAAAAATCCTTACAATCCTCCGTTAAATTTTCGTACTGTTTCCTTGAACATATGCCCTCTACGATTTACACCTTCTCATAATTTAAAATAATTCTATCAGTTTCCCCTCAGCTTTTGACACTCCACATAAAACAAGCAAATGTATCCCACCTCTCCTAATAGCTAATGCCCTCTAATCCAGGCAGCATTCTGGTAAACCTCTTCTGCACATTTCCCAAGGCATCCACATTCTTTCTGCAAAGGGATGACCAGAACTGCACAAAATACTACAAATTATCCCTAAGTCCTGTAAAGCTGAAACATAATTTCCTGACTCGTGTATCAATGTTGTATCGCTCTCCTGTGTTGCATGTGTTCCAGGATCTTACAATTCAGTGCTTTATCCTGGCCAATCTTTGCATCACGCAAAAACATCAATGTGTCCCGCAAACCAAGTGAAATAAGTCCATATGTTTTACCTTGTTTAATGGAGTCAAACGTTTCTATCAACGCTGTCTTCAACAAAAAGAGGTGGTTGAATTTTTCAGCCGTCATAGAAACATAGAAAATAGGTGCAGGAGTAGGCCATTCGGCCCTTCGAGCCTGCACCGCCATTCAATATGATCATGGCTGATCATCCAGCTCAGTAGCCTGTACCTGCCTTCTCTCCATACCCCCTGATCCCTTTAGCCAAAAGGGCCACATCTAACTCCCTCTTAAATATGGCCAGTGAACTGGCCTCAATTACCTTCTGACAATGATTTCACCTGATCACTAATCCTGCAAATCCGCTCCAACCGCTCCTGGGCCTCTGTAAGAACAAAGCCCCGTGCTCGGTTTCCAAAAACTACCGCCCGGACGCTACTCCAACCGCTCCAACCGCCCACCCAAAAGAACCGAGTGATCTCCTGGGAGAGGCGAAAAACCGGATTAAAAACCCAGGCCAATTTGGGAAAAGAAATCCGTGAAATTCCTCTCCGACCCCAAGCTAGGCGATCGAAACTTGTCCGGGAGATCACACAGGTCTTACTCCTTACTATCCCCACACAATACTACAGTCTCTGCTCTCTCTCACACACACACACACGCACACTGATTACTGCTACCGTTGTTCATTATAATTTAATTCCGTTACTTCCAATTTCCTGACTACCGTGGTAGAATTCAAACTCATAGGTCAGAGTGTTTTTGCGGTGTGGGTGGGTTGGGATGCATTGGTTCATCCAACAGCCTGGGTATTTGTTGTATCGTGCTCCTGTGTTGCATGTGTTCCAGGATCTAACATCTCCAGCTGACCATGTGTGCGTGAGGATTCTCAGCCCGTGGGTTGGTGCAGAAATGAAACTCCAATTACCATTCAGAGCTTTATCCTGGCCAACCTTTGCATCACATAAAACATCAATGTGTCCCACAAACCAAGTGAAATAAGTCCATATGTTTTACCTTGTTTAAAGGAGTCAAACATTTTTATCAACGCTGCCTTCAACAAAGAGAGGTGGTTGAATTTTTCAGCTGTTATGGCACCATCTGTCACTGACAATGAATTCACCTCATCACTAATCCTGCAAATATTAAATAGCTGATTACAAATTGTGCATTGATGTTTATGAGGAAATAAGTTACATGCAGAGTTTCAGTGAAGAACATGCCCTACCTTCGCTGGCGAACGGCTTCCTCCTGAAATAAATAAAACACAAGACTGAATTGACCGAGACAGAACTGCTGAGAGCACGAATTTCACCCAGATTATTACGAGGTGTCAAAAATTCCCATTTCTCCACTCTCACCCCCATTGACACACAGAGAAGAATAATGATATTGCAGACATAGAACCGATGGAGGAAGTATAAAAATTATTCTGAAAATTACACGATGCTGACAGGATAGTCTGGACACGATGCGAACAGGGAGGAGTCAGCGCTGCTGTCGCAGCTGCGGCTTGCCTGCAGTCCGTCTGTCTTTTGTGTTTTTTGTTTTTGTCTGAATTGTAGTTTTAATATGGTGTAGGGTTTGTATGTTATGTTTGGGGGGGTGGGAGGGAACGGGAACTGTAAAATTCTCTCTCCCGAACGGAGACGCGACCTTTGTTTCTGTGTCGTGTCTCCGTTCCCGCTGCGGCCTACCAGTGGCCATGCACCTGGGACCACCTGGGGCTCTGGTTCGCAGAGCCCATGGCCTGGACTCACCACCTGCGGCGCTGGCCGCCTTCGGATGCTGCGAGAGCGGCTGCGACTCGTCTCCGGAGGCTCCGGCGCGGGCCGCCTGGACGTCGGAAGCCCGCAGGCCCCTGGATGGGGGCAGACATCGGGAGCTCCGGCAGTGGCAGAGGCAACGTGTTCGCCCGCCCCGAATCGCGGGGCTTGGGTTGGCCCGCCGCGGACCTTTTACCGTCCAGCGCGGCCTGGAATAGGCCGCGGGATTTTCACCGCCCAGCGGGGGCTTCAATGTCGGGAGCCACGACCGCCCCGACGTGGCAACTCCAACAGCCTGACCGCGGGAGAAGACGGCAGGGGAAGAGAAAAGACATTGTGGCCTTCCATCACAGTGAGGAGGGACTGGAGGAGACTCACTGTGATGGATGTTTCTTTTTGTTTGGTGTTAGTTTGTGATTGTATGTGTTATTGCATTTTTATTGATTATTCTTATTGGCCTTATTGTTCAACTGCGGGTAATGTTTCATTTCACTACACATTTATGTGTATGTGACAAATAAACGACTATTGATTGACAGGTTGTGCGTTTCGGCTGAATAAGGGGTAGGCCATTTAGAACGGAGATGAGGAAAAACTTTTTCAGTCAGAGAGTTGTGAATCTGTGGAATTCTCTGCCTCAGAAGGCAGTGAAGGCCAATTCTCTGGATGCTTTCAAGAGAGAGCTAGATAGAGCTCTTAAGGATAGCGGAGTCAGGGGGTATGGGGAGAAGGCAGGAACGGGGTACTGATTGAGAATGATCAGCCATGATCACATTGAATGGAGTTGCTGGCTCGAAGGGCTGAATGGTCTACTTCTGCACTTGTTGTCTCTTGTCTATTGAATATGATGTTAGTGATGTGTAGGAAGAAACTGCAGATGTATAGACAATAGACAACATGGTTGAATTTGTTTCAAATATATTAGACGCCATTTTGTGATGGTGCCCATTTAAAGAAGCAAATTTAAATAGACTTCCTTACCTCTAGAAATTTCACGCTGTCTTTTTGTCCCATCCGTTTCTGTAAACGCAGGAGTTCCTCCTGAATATAATTTAAATTCCCTTGAATCTCCCGATGATTTTTCTCCATTGGATTTAGAACCCGCTCCTCGTCTTCTCGGATATCTTTGTGGAAGTCCTTTTCTTTCTCAGTGATAATCTGGTGCAGTTCAGCAAACTGGGATGTGACATGGGACTGAAGGCTGTGTGACTCTTCCTGTCAAATGAATGCTGAAGATTAACATAATATATTTCTGTATTGTGTTTGCTAACAGAATAAGTGACCAGTTAGCCCATCAGCGTCCGGTTCTCAGAATTATCTAATCAATCAAATTCTCTCACACTTTCCTGAAACAAAGAAGTTTAATTCTCCTTCCCATTTCCCACACTGACCTTTCCGTCCTAGGTCTCCTCCATTGTCAGAGGGAGGCTAATTGCAAAATTGGAGGAACAGCATCTTATATTTCACCTGGGCAGCTTTCAGCCCAGTAATATTGACTTTTCTCACTTCAGGTAGCCCCGGCATTCCCTCTCTCTCTCCCTCCCCCACCCAAGTCGCACTAACTTCTCACTTTCACCCCATCCCAATGGCATGTTTCCTTTATCGTCGTTAATTGTTTCCATATCTTTTATTCATTGTTCTTTATTTCTTTGCGTCATCATCTACTCCCTGTCCCTCGTTTCCCTTATCTCTAACCAGTCTGAAGAAGGGTCTTGTCTCGAAACATCACCCATTCATTCTCTCCAGAGATGCTGCCAGCCCCGCTGAGTTACTCCAGCTTTTTGTGCCTATCTTCGGTTTAAACCAGCATCTGCAGTTCCTCCCTACGCACCTAATTTCAGCAGTCAATTGATCCAGCATGTCCACTACACATTAAAATGAGCAACGCTGCATAAAAATTCCAGACAGAAAGGCCTCACCCGAACTTTGGAAATCTTTCGTAGTTGTTGCTGTTCTATTTCTTCGATATCAGATTTATTTTTCGTGACAGATTCTATGGCCGATTTTACCCGAGCCTAAGATCAAAGAATAAAGGTGTTAGACAACAAAGACTCAACAAGGTAAATAAAGATACAAATCTGTTTGCATTGACCTTGTAGATGTCAACAGGTTCTTTAATCGGCTGCAAGCTGTGGTTTCTGTGTTCCACCGCATCTCGACAAACCAGACAGACCAGTTTCTTGTAATTTTCACAAAACTGCTTCTTTTCTTCCTGATGTTCCTCGCAGAAAAGATTACTTCCCTTCTCTTCTGTATTCAGGCTCAGTGCTCGAGCTTTCTCAGCGATATTCGCCAAGGCCCGATTTACTTTGAGGGTGCGGTCTGTAATCTCCGCTCTACATTCCGGGCAAGAGTTTCTCCACTCCCTGCCCTAACTCTGTGTGATACAGGAGCGGCAGTAGTTGTGGCCGCACTCCAGTATAACCGGGTCGGTGAAGAAATCCAGGCAGATGGGACAAACTACCTCCTCGGACCAACTCTCGACCTTGTCTTTCGAAGCCATTTTAATTCCAGGTGCTTTCGGATTCGAAGTCTATTTGCTTTTGTAATAAAGTTGTTAAATCCACGCTAAGATACAACACATCATTTTATTGAATCACTTACATCACAGGACCTACAGCACATTACAGCTCCGAGCTGCTGCACCTACTGCCTGACGTAGGCGAGAACTTAATATTATAAAGCACATACTAGGCGGGACTACTACTAACAAACACTATGATTGGCTAGCATGCAATAGCCCATCTACACTTTTGGGAGCGGCTGGATTCTTGCAGTATCGCATTGTCCACTCCGCACCCTCCCACTTCGTAGCATATATGTTAATTGACTGCAATAGACAATAAACAATAGACCCAGGAGCAGGCCATTCAGCCCTTCGAGCCAGCACCACCATTCAATGTGATCATGGCTGATCATTCTCAAACAGTACCCCGTTCCTACCTTCTCCCCATACCCCCTGACTCCGCTATCTTTAAGAGCTCTATCTAGCTCTCTCTTGAAAGCATTCAGCGAATTGGCCTCCACTGCCTTCTGAGGCAGAGAATTCCACAGATTTACAACTCTCTGAGTGAAAAAGCTTTTCCTCATCTCCGTTCTAAATGGCCTATCCCTTATTCTTAAACTGTGGCCCCTGGTTCTGGACACCCCCAACATTGGGAACATGTTTCCTGCCTCTAACGTGTCCAACCCCTTAATAATCGTATATGTTTCAATAAGATCCGCTCTCATCCTTCTAAATTCCAGTGTATACAAGCCTAGTCACTCCAGTCTTTCAACATATGACAGTCCCGCTATTCTGGGAATTAACCTAGTAAACCTACGCTGCACGCCCTCAATAGCAAGAATACCCTTCCTCAAATTTGGAGCCGAAAACTGCTCACAGTACTCCAGGTGCGGTCTCACTGCGGCCCTGTACAACTGCAGAAGGACCTCTTTGCTCCTATACTCAACTCCGCTTGTTATGAAGGCCAACATTCCATTGGCTTTCTTCACTGCCTGCTGTACCTGCATGCTTCCTTTCAGTGACTGATGCACTAGGACACCCAGATCTCGTTGCATGTCCCCTTTTCCTAACTTGACACCATTCAGATAATAATCTGTCTTCCTATTCTTACCCCCAAAGTGGATAAGCTCACATTTATCCACATTAAACTGCAAGGTTTCATTGGGAAGTTGTCCGAACAAACCTCCAAGTAATCTCACAGGAGTTCTTGAAAGTCAATATACCAGAGATATAGCCCTAGGTCAGTGTAAAGAAGAACAAAGGGGACCAAGGTCAAAATGGTGCCATACGTGGATGGGAAACGATGGTGAAATTTAAATTCAGAGCAACTGTTCAATGGTAACGTGCGAACACTGGTGAAATGTGGCGTTCCACACTCTCTCGGTGTAATCTACACGTGCAGGAAAAAACTGCAGATACTGGTTTAAACCGAAGATAGACACTAAAAGCTGGAGTAACTCATCGGTTCTGACAGCATCTCTGGAAAATAGGAATGGGCGATGTTTCGGGTCGAGACCCGTCTTCAGAGTGAGCGTTAGGGGAAAGAGAAACGAGAGATGTAGACAAGGATGCAGAGAGATGTAGAACACATGAATGAAAAATATGGAAAAAAAAGTTAGGGTGATAACGGAAACAGGCCATTGTTAGCTGGGTATTTATTCACAAAATGCTGGAGTAACTCAGCAGGTCAGGCAGCATCTCAGGAGAGAAGGAATGGGTGACGTTTCGGGTCGAGACCATTCTTCAGACTGATGTCAGGGGGGGCGGGACAAAGGAAGGATATAGGTTGACACAGGAAGATAGAGGGAGATCTGGGAAGGGGCTGGGGAAGAGAGGGACAGAGGAACTATCTAAAGTTGGAGAAGTCAATGTTCATACCACTGGGCTGCAAGCTGCCCAGGCGAAATATGAGGTGCTGTTCCTCCAATTTCCGGTGGGCCTCACTATGGCACTGGAGGAGGCCAATGACAGAAAGGTGAGACTGGGAATGGGAGGGGGAGTTGAAGTGCTCAGCCACTGGGAGATCAGGTTGGTTAAGGCGGACTGAGCGAAGGTGTTGAGCGAAGCGATCGCCGAGCCTGCGTTTGATTTCGCCGATGTAAAGAAGTTGACATCTAGAGCAGCAGATGCAATAGATGAGGTTGGAGGAGGGGCAGGTGAACCTCTGTCTCACCTGGAAAGACTGCTTGAGTCCTTGGATGGGGTTGAGGGGGGAGGTAAAGGGACAGATGTTGCAACTCGTGCGGTTGCAGGGGAAAGTGCCCGGGTATGGGGTGGTTTGCGTGGGAAGGGACGAGTGGACCAGGGGGTTACGGAGGGAACGGTCTCTGTGGAATGCAGAAAGGGGAGGGAATGGGAAGATATGGCCAGTGGTGGGGTCCCGTTGTAGGTGACGGAATTGTTGGCGGATGATTTGTTGGATACGCTGGCTGGTGGTGTGGAAGGTGAGAACGAGGGGGTTTCTGTCCTTGCTGCGAATGGGGGAGGGGGAGCAAGTGCGGAGCTGCGGGATGTAGAAGAGACCCTAGTGAGAGCCTCATCTATAGTGGAAGAGGGGAAGCCCCGTTTCCTGAAGAATGAGGACATCTCTGATGCCCTAGTGTGAAACACCTCATTCCGGGCGCAGATGCGGCGTAGACGGAGGAATTGGGAGTGGGGGATAGACTTTTTGCAGGAGACAGAGTGGGAAGAAGTGTAGTCCAGTTTTCCATTCCATGCGGGCACTATTGTTTTACAGCTAAAATGACCCAGTGTTGGTTTTGACCTGGTGCTCAATTTGTGGAGTCTGCACGTTCTCGCTCTAACCTCGCGGACCTCTATTCGATACTCCGGTTTAGTCGCACTAAAAAATAGAGTTGCTTCTGTTCTTTGGTAACGGTTGAAGGGATTTAGCGGAACACGGGGCGAGCTAAACTGGGATTAGTTTAAACGGGTGTTTGAGAGCTTGACGTGAAGCCACACAGATTCACAGAATTACACAATGTGCTGGAGTAACTCGGCGGGTCAGGCACCATCTCTGGAACCATCTTCTCTGACCACTGCCTCCTCCAGGCCTCCTGTCACCTAGCAAGAGGACCGGAAGGCGGGCAGTGGGACGTGGAAGTTAAATGGGGAGCTGTGAAACATTGAGGACCTAAAGAGGGACTACGCATGTTGGAGAACTGTGAGGCCCCTCTTTGACTCCCCGACACTCTGGTGGGAAGCAACCAAGGAGAACATCAAGAAGTTCTTCGTCTCCAAAGGTGTTCAGAGAGCAAGACAGAGTAAGAGGGAATTGTGTCAACTCCAGATAGATTTCCAGCAACTGCTCCTTCTGCAGAAGAAAGGGGTGGATGTGAGGGAGTTCCTTCTCACCTCAGTTTTTAATGGCCTGCCCTTTATTCTAAGACTGTGGCCCATGGTTCTGGACTCGCCCAACATTGGGAACATTTTTCCTGCATCTAGCTTGTCCAGTCCTTTTATAATTTTATATGTTTCTATAAGATCCCCTCTCATCCTTCTGAACTCCAGTGAACACTCCGTCTCATTCAACTTCAGCTTTTGTGTTTTGCAGTATTTATTTCAAGATGAAGCTGGTCGCAAGAGAAGCTAGGACATATTCTTCAGTTAAACTCTGTGTGGAACTGAACTTCCTTAGTGCCAACGGTGAATGCTGTAGAATATTTGCAGGATATCAGTGATGATGGCCAGTTATTGTCAGTGGCAGATGGTGCCGTGCCGGGACAAAAAATCGACCACCTCGTTTTGTTGAGCACAGCGTTGAGGGGAATGTTAGACTCCATTAAGCCAGGTAGAATATATAGATTCCTTCATCTTTCTTTGTGAGACTCGTTTAAGTAGTATCAAGTGAATGTCAAGTGATGTTTTTTAATCGCGGCACAACGGGGTACTGATTGAGAATGATCAGCCATGATCACATTGAATGGCGGTGCTGGCTCGAAGGGCCGAATGGCCTACTCCTGCACCTATTGTCTATTGTCTATTGTCTATTGTCTATAACCCCACCTTCTGCGAAGCATCACCGTCGCACGGTCAGATGAAAAGGTCGGATCCCCGACCACATGCAACTCGAGAGTACAATCAATTCCGTTTGGCTGAACACCTTCGCTCAGACCGTCCAAACCTGCCTGATCTCCCGGTTGCTAAACACTTCAAATCCCATACTAATCTTTCTGTCCTGGGCCTCCTCCACTGTCAGAGTGAGGCCCAGCGCAAATTGGAGGAACAGCACCTCATATTTCACTTTGGGAGCTTACACCACAGCGGTAGGATTATTGATTTCTCTAACTTCCAGTAACCCTTGCTCTCCCTCTTTCTCCATCCCTCTCTCATCCTTGTTATACCACCAGTATGACTGTCCCCCTGGTTAAATTGTACCTCTGGTTTGCTTCGTTGTCACCGTCTCCTAGCTAACAATGATCTATTCTACATTTTACTTGAGCCACATCTCATTTGATGTCTCGTTTTCACACCTTGCCCTTCCGTATTCTCTGTGTCTCCCTCTCCGCTCACTCTCAGTCTGAAGAAAGGTCTCGACCCGAAACGTCAACTATTCCTTTTCTCCGGAGATGCTGTCTGACCCGCTGAGTTACTCCAAATGTATGTGTCTATCTTCGGTTTAAACCAGCATTTGCAGTTTCTTCCTACACAATAAATACTCAGCCTGTTAGATGAATCAATAGATCGTGGCCCATCCACAACGCACAATCGCGCTGAGAAAATGAGCTTGGATTTTATCAAACTAGTCAGGAAGCTAAGATTAAAAATAATGAAATTATAATGAATGAAGGCTGCTTTCAAAGTCGTAAGCAGGATTGTCATGAAGATATATTGTAAAATAAAAAGAACTGCAGATGCGGGTTTATACCAAAGATCGGCACAAAGTGCTGGAGCAACTCGTCGGGTCAGGCAACATCTCCGGAGAACATGCATAGGTGACGCTTCCGGGTCGAGACACCTATAGACAATAGACAATAAGTGCAGGAGGAGGCCATTCGGCCCTTCGAGCCAGCACCACCATTCAATGTGATCATGGCTGATCATTCTCAATCAGTACCCCGTTCCTGCCTTCTCCCCATACCCCCTGACTCCGCTATCCTTAACAGCTCTATCTAGCTCTTTCTTGAATACATTCAGAGAATTGGCCTCCACTGCCTTCTGAGGCAGAGAATTCCATAGATTCACAACTCTCTGACTGAAAAAGTTTTTCCTCATCTCAGTTCTAAATGGCCTACCCCTTATTCTTAAACTGTGGCCCCTTGTTCTGGACTCCTCCAACATTGGGAACATGTTTCCTGCCTCTAACGTGTCCAACCCCTTAATAATCTTATGCGTTTCGAATGAAGAGGAAGGAACTGAGTGGGATAGAAAGACGAGGAGGAGGAGTTTCGGGATTGCGGGAAGGAGAATCGGGGATGGGAATGATGGACTGCGTTGACTACAAATTGGCATCAAGAACTCCAACAACATCAAACCAGCATTCAGATAGAGCGGATGTGGAGTGGATGTTTACCTAGCAGGACAGTCTGGGATTAGAGCCAAAAACTTCGGAATAAAAGGACAAACTTTTCTAATGTCTTCAGTCACAGGGTGGCGAATCTGTGGAATTCATGGAAGCAAAAAGATGTGGAGGCCAAATCGATGGATATTTTTAAGGCAGAGAACGACAAAGTCTTGATTAGTAACGTGGTCCTGATAAGGCGTGGAAAAAGGACCTTCGGCTCAACTTGCCCATAGCATCCGCCATGTCCCAGCTACACCAGTCCCACCTGCCTGCGTTTGACCCATATCCTTCCAAACCTGTCCTATCCATCTACCTGTCTAACTTTCTTGAACGTTAGGATAGTCCCTGCACCAACTACCTGCTCTGGCAACCCGTTCCATACACCCACCACTCTTTGTTAGGACTCAATAGACAATAGGTGCAGGAGTAGGCCATTTGGTCCTTCAAGCCAGCACCGCCATTCAATGTGATCATGGCTGATCATTCTCAATCAGTACCCCGTTCCTGCCTTCTCCCCATACCCCCTGACTCTGCTATTCTTAAGAGCTCTATCTAGCTCTCTCTTGAATGCATTCAGAGAATTGGCCTCCACTGCTTTCTGGGGCAGAGAATTCCACAGGTTCACAACTCTATGACTGAAAAAGTTTTTCCTCATCTCCGTTTCTAAATGGCCTACCCCTTATTCTTAAACTGTGGCCCCTGGTTCTGGACTCCCCCAACATTGGGAACATGTTTCCTGCCTCTAATGTGTCCAACCCCTTAATAATCTTATACGTTTCGATAAGATCCCCACTCATCCTTCTAAATTCCAGTGTATACAAGCCTAGTCGCTCCTGTCTTTCAACATATGACAGTCCCGCCATTCCGGGATTTAACCTAGTAAACCTACGCTGCACGCCCTCAATAGCAAGAATATCCTTCCTCAAATATGGAGACCAAAACTGCACACAGTACTCCAGGTGCGGTCTCACTAGGGGCCTGTACAACTGCAGAAGGAACTTTTGCTCCTATATTCAACTCCCCTTGTTATGAAGGCCAACATTCCATTGGCTTTCTTCACTGCCTGCTGTACCTGCATGCTTCCTTTCAGTGACTGATGCACTAGGACACCTAGATATCGTTGTACATCCCCTTTTCCTAACTCAGATTCCTATTAAGTCCTTACTCCCTCATCTTAACCCGATGTCCTCTGGTCGCCGATTCACTCACTTTGTTTGTTGTTAAACAGGTTTCAAAAATGCAGTCAACGCTGCCGCAATCTCTTCGCTTGCCACGCCCAATATCCTAGAATATGTTGCAACAGACATGGCGAAATACCACTTGGGCATCTTACAACTCAGCGGTATGAATATTAATCTCAATAACTTCAAGTAACCCTTGCGTAGGAAGGAACTGCAGATGCTGGTTTAAACCGAAGATAGACAGAAAATATTGGATTAGCTCAGCGGGACAGGCGGCCTCTCTGGATAGAAGAAATGGGTGAGGATTCGGGTCGAGACCCTTCTTCAGACTGAAGTCAGGGGAGAGGGAGATACAGATATAAGGTAGTGTAAGGTGTGAAAACAAGACAAAGGGGGTGGAGATCAAGGAATATGTGGAATAGATCATTGTTACCAGCAGCAGGTAACATCAAAGCAAATAGAGACAAAATGTAATCGGAGACAGTCAGACTGGTTGGAGAACTGAGAAGGGGGAGGGTTCGAGAGAGAGGGAAAGCAAGGGTTACTTGAATTAAGCGAAGTCAATATTCATACCGCTGGGGTGAAAGCTGCCCAAGCGAAATAGGAAGTGCTGTTTCTCCAAACCCTCACTCTGACAGTGGAGGAAGCCCAGGACAGAAAGGTCAGAGTGGGAATGGGAGGGGGAGCTAAAATGTTTAGCAACTGGGAGGTCAGGTAGGCTGAGGCGGACTCAAGAAGGGTCTTGACCCGAAACGTCAGACATTCCTTCTGTCCAGTGATGCTGCCTGTCCCGCTGAGTTACTCCAGCTTTGTGTGTATATCTTCGGTTTAAAGCAGCATCTGTAGTTCCTTCCTCCACATCAGTTCGGATATTGAACCTTTATTACCACCGTACTCTATCAGTACTCTATCAGTCTAGGATAATCTCTCTCAATGCAGTTGCAACATTTTCTATCATCAGTGGCACAGTTCGACCACATCTTTAACATCCCTCCCTATCACATTGGAAACACCTGGATCCTGATTCGTTGTGCTATCTGTCCTTCGCCTCTTATCAACCACGTCTTTGCAGTCTTCAACATCAGAGATCCATTTAGTAATCGTGACCATACATTCACCCGCTTCACTGCATTGAAACCAGTAGCTTTTAGCACATCAACCCCATTGTGTTCATGAAACCGGACTTGCGTGTCCGTACTTTCAAATGCATTTGATCCACTCTCCACATTGTCCTCAATCTCCCCCTTGCTGACCTACAAGGTTCCTTGGCGAGTAGGGCTGAAGACAATTTGAAAGCGTGTTACATATACGTTGAAATCAAGAGGGTAACAATGGAGAGAGGGTAACACCTGTTGGACAAAGGAGGTAATTCGTGTCTGAAGTGCCTCACCAGTCCGGTATTAAAGGTATCACAAAATGCTGGAGTAACTCAGCGGGTCAGGCAGCATCTCTGGAGAGAAGGAATGGGTGACGTTTCGGGTCGAATCCCTTCTTCAGATTGATGATTCCTTTCCCCTGCAAACGCAGGAGATGCAACACCTGTCCCTTTACCTCCCCGTCTCATCTCCATCCAAGGACCCAAACGGTCTTTCCGGGTGAGACAGAGGTTCACCTGCACCTCCTCCAATCTCATCTATTGTATCCGCTGCTCTAGATGTCAACTTCTTTACATCGGCGAAACCAAACGCAGGCTCGGCAATCGTTTCGCACAACACCTTCGCTCAGTCCGCCATAACCAACCTGATCTCCCGGTGGCTGAGCACTTCAACACCCCCTCCCACTCCCAGTCTGACCTTTCTGTCATGGGCCTCCTCCAGTGCCATAGTGAGGCCCACCGGAAATTGGAGGAACAGCACCTCATATTTCGCATGGGCAGCTTGCAGCCCAGCGGTATGAACATTGACTTCTCCAACTTTAGACAGTTCCTCTGTCCCTCTCTTCCCCTCCCCCTTCCCTTCCCAGTTCTCCCTCTAACTTCCTTTGTCCCACCCCCCCTGACATCAGTCTGAAGAAGGGTCTTGACCCGAAACGTCACCCATTCCTTCTCTCCTGAGATGCTGCCTGACACGCTGAGTTACTCCTGCATTTTGTGAATAAATACCTTCGATTCTGGTAGTAAATAGACCCTTTACATATAACTGATACTTCAATATCTCCAATGGGGTTTTTTTTTAGGTTTTACCTCTTGTAATGCCATCGGGCACTTCCGTGAACACCGTGTTCAACAAAAATGGGTGATCGAACCTTTCAACGGCCAGGGCACCCTCTGCTACTGACAGCGTCAGGGCTTCATCACTCACCCTGCATTAATTAAACAACTAGTTAGAAGACCAACGTCCAATGTTTCCTGAGTTATATTCCAAAAACAACACAGCGAGCCTCATCTCCTCTTCCGAAGAGTTTCCTCCTGAAATACATAACAACAGAAAGGCCAATTAATTTCCACATCGTGACAGCAGGAAGTTCAGCCAAATTGTTACAATTTGCCAACAGATCCCGGCTTCCACTGCTGGTGTAGCTTCTCGACCCAGAACATCTACCAACCTTTACCCCCACCTCTTTGTATTCACTGGAGTTTAGAAGAATGAGAGGGGATCTTATAGAAACATATAAAATTATAAAAGGACTGGACAAGCTAGATGCAGGAAAAATGTTCCCAATGTTGGGAGTCCAGAACCAGGGGCCACAGTCTTAGAATAAAGGGGAGGCCATTTAATACTGAGGTGAGAAGACACTTTTTCACCCAGAGAGTTGTGAATTTGTGGAATTCTCTGCTTTTGCAGTTGCAGTTCTTGGACTGTGGAACAGCATCCCTCTCCCCATTAGAAATGTCCCCCTCCATCGACTCCTTTAAGTCCAGGCTCAAAACCTATTTCTACTCCCTAGCGTTTGAGGCCCTCTGAGGGGGCGCTGTGAACTGTTTATGTATGTGCTGTTATCTTTGTGTGCCATTGTATGTTCGTTTCTTAGTACCTGAACTGATGTGCGGCACTTTGGTCAATGTGGGTTCTTTTTAAATGTGCTATACAAATAAAATTGAATTGACTTGACTTGACTTGACCGAGGGCAGTAGAAGCCAAATCACTGGATGGATTTAAGAGAGAGTTTGATAGAGCTCTGGGGGCTAGTGGAATCAAGGGATATGGGGAGAAGGTAGGCACGGGTTATTGATTGTGGACAATCAGCCATGATCACAATGAATGGCGGTGCTGGCTCGAAAGGCTGAATGGCCTCCTCCTGCACATATTTTCCATGTTTCTATGCTTGCAAAAGTTATTTCGCCAGCTTGTGAGGAGATATTACGTGAGTCTGCGTGAGAATTAGGCCCAGTTAACATGGAAAAATATTACTAGCTCAGTGTCATAACTGCTGATCCAGAGTAGAGTGCAGCTGTGCTTGTGTAAGGAAAGCAGTAACTATGGCCCTGGAACAAACGCACCATTTATTCAGAGACACAAGACATGGCGGATTTGGGAGCAGGCATGTACCGATGATGCTTCGGTACCGGAGCCTTCTTGTGTCTTGTGGAGTAGAGGGGGTAGAGCTGGAAAAGAGGGGCAAGGAGAAGGACTCAGGGCAAGTCTTGGCAATTGACAGGTGGATTCGGCTGAGGAAGGACGTTGGTGAGATGGGCGGAGATATCCACCGCCGTGGAGATGGGGACAAAAAAGGCCTCAGGATTGGAATATGTTCAGGATGAAAGATGGTGAATAGAACAAAATGCTTGTCAAAATTTACCGTTGGAATCACTCCCATTCTTGACTGAAATGGCACAGAGGAGGCTGAGGGTGGGTAATGACTGGATCAAGGGAACATTGAAAATATGGTCAGAAGTAGGAAAGAAATTAAAACTGGCGAATTCCATTTGTACGGCCCCTAAAATAGCGATAAACCCAGATTTTTTACCATCTACTATGGACTCAGGGTATAACAATTGGTCAAACAAAGGGTTATTATATATCGCACAAGTGTTTAATGGACAGATCATGAAGTCATTCGAACAACTTGCACAGGAATTTAATCTACCAGCTCATGACTTTTTTATAAATTCCTACAACTACGACATTACCTTCAGAAACATAAGGAATGGGAGAATATTTGTAAAAAACCATCCAAATTAGAGGAACTGTTACGTATAAGAAAATAACTGCAGATGCCGGTACAAATCGAAGGTATTTATTCACAAAATGCTGCAGTAACTCAGCAGGTCATGCAGCATCTCAGGAGAGAAGGAATGGGTGACGTTTCGGGTCGAGACCCTTCTTCAGACTGATGTCACGGGGGGGCGGGACAAAGGAAGGATATAGGTGGAGACAGGAAGATAGAGGGAGATCTGGGAAGGAGGAGGGGAAGGGAGGGACAGAGGAACTATTTAAAGTTGGAGAAGTCGATGTTCATACAACTGGGCTGCAAGCTGCCCAGGTGAAATATGAGGCGCTGTTCCTCCAATTTCCGGTGGGCCTTACTATGGCACTGGAGGAGGCACATGACAGAAAGGTCAGACTGGGAATGGGAGGGGGAGTTGAAATGCTCGGCCACCGGGAGATCAGTTTGGTCAATGCGGACCGAGCACAGGTGTTGAGCGAAGCGATCGCCGAGCCTGCGCTTGGTTTCGCCGATGTGAATAAGTTGACATCTGAGCAGCGGAAGCAATAGATGAGGTTGGAGGAGGTGCAGGTGAACCTTTGTCTCACCTGGAAAGACTGTTTGGGGCCTTGGATGGAGTTGAGGGGGGAGGTAAAGGGACAGGTGTTGCATATCCTGTAGTTGCAGGGGAAAGTGCCCGGGGACGAGGTGGTTTGGTTAGGAAGGGACGAGTGGACCAGGGAGTTACGGAGGGAACGGTCTCTGCGGAACGCAGAAAGGGGAGGGGATGGGAAGATATGGCCAGTGGTGGGGTCCCGTTGTAAGTGACGGAAATGTTGGCGGATGATTTGTTGGATCCGCTGGCTGGTGGGGTGGAAGGTGAGGACGAGGGGGATTCTGTCCTTGTTGCGAGTTGGGGGAGGGGGAGCAAGAGCGGAGCTGCGGGATGTAGAAGAAACCCTAGTGAGAGCTTCATCTATAATGGAAGAGGGGAAGCCCCGTTTCCTGAAGAATGAGGACATCTCTGACGCCCTAGTGTGAAACACCTCATCCCGGGCGCAGATACGGCGTAGACGGAGGAATTGGGGGTAGGGGATAGACTTTATACAGGGGACCGGGTGGGAAGAGGAACTGTTAATGTCATTTTCAGAGGAAGAGACAAAAAAAGGAGTTATATCAAAAATGTATAAAATAATACAACATGAATCAAATGATAACAATATGGATGTCAAAGAAAAATGGGGGTTGGAAACAAATATTATAATAACAGATGAAAAATGGGAGGAATCATTCAAAGGAGGACATAAATTAACCAACAGTCCAACATGGAGGGAATTTGATTGGAAGGTGAAAATGCGGTATTTTAACACTCCATCTATAACATCAAAATATAGTAACACATCTGAGCTATGTTGGAGGGACTGTGGAATGGTGGGGGTCTTCACACATATATTTTGGGATTGCCCAAAGCTCTTGGAGTTCTGGAAGAGTGTTCAAAAGGAGATTGAATAGATGTTGGCCATTAATTTCACTTTAGATCCAGCACTCTGTATACTGGCTATACTCCCTGACAATATGAAAGATGGAGAGTTAATTTATCCACTGAGAATTCTACTTTTGATAGCAAAAAAAATGATGACAGTTTTCTGGTAGAAGCCACAACCCCCCCTCCCCCCCCCCCCCCCCCAGCATAACGCAATGGAGAGACAGGGTAAAAAAATCTTTGTCATGGAGAAAATCACAGCAAAAATACAGTTGAAGACAGACGTTTGTTAAAAGATGGCCACCATTAATACAGGCGATGCCAGAACTCTAGTCACCTTTCACTTTTATTTATTTTTTTTTTTTTTTAATTAATTTAAAAAAAAAACTTATTGGTATTTATTTTTACTTATATTACACCTGTTCATCGTTGGGTTAATACCACAGTCTGAAGAAGGGTCTCGACCCGAAACGTCACCCATTCCTTCTCTCCCGAGATGCTGCCTGACCTGCTGAGTTACTCCAGCATTTTGTGAATAAATACCTTCGATTTGCACCAGCATCTGCAGTTATTTTCTTATAATAATAATAATAATAATGCATTACATTTATATAGCGCTTTTCAAACTCTCAAAGACGCTTTACAGGGATTTCTAGAACATACAGAAGTGAATAAATAGATAAATAAGTAAACGAACAGAGAAAGGAGACAGAAGGTGAGGTGATCTTCAGTGGTTGAAGGCAGTGCTGAAGAGGTGAGACTTCAGTGATGTTTTGAATGTGGTGAGTGAGGAGGAGTCTCTGACGGTTTGGGGTAGTGAGTTCCATAGGGTGGGAGCAGCGATGGAGAAAGCCTTGTCCCCCCAGGATCTGAGTTTGGTCCGGATGGGGGCGGACAGGAGATTGGCAGCAGCAGAGCGGAGGGTGCAGGTGGGAGTGTGCCTGTGGAGGAGGTCAGTCAGGTAGGATGGGGCCAGGTTATGGAGGGCTTTGTAGGTCATGAGGAGGATTTTGTATTGGATTCTCTGGGGGATGGGGAGCCAGTGGAGTTTGTAAAGGACGGGGGTGATATGGTTACGGATCGGGGAGTGGGTGAGGAGACGGGCAGCGGAGTTTTGAATGTATTGAAGTTTACTGATGATTTTTGAGGGTGAGCCATAGAGGAGGCTGTTGCAGTAGTCCAGACGGGAGGTGATGAAGGCGTGGATGAGGGTTTCTGCAGCTGTGAAAGAGAGGGATGGACGGAGACGGGCAATGTTTTTGAGGTGGAAGAAGGCTGTCTTTGTGATGTGTTTGATGTGTTTGTCGAAGGAGAGGGTTTGATCAAAGATGATTCCAAGATTCCGGATGTGAGGGGAGGTGGATACTGGGAGACCATCAATATTGAGGATGAAATTTTGGGTGGATTTGGTGAGTGTTTTTGGACCAATGATGATGATTTCAGATTTGCTGCAGTTGAGTTTGAGGAAATTTGTTTGAAGCCAAGATTTTATTTCAGTGATGCAGTTTGTCAGTGTAGAGTGTGTGGTGGGGGAAATTGATTTGGTGGAGATGAGGAGCTGGATATCATCGGCGAAGCAGTGGAAGTTGAGACCATGACGGCGGATTAATTGACCAAGGGGGAACAGGTAGAGGATGAAGAGGAGGGGGCCAAGGACTGAGCCTTGGGGGACACCTTGGGGGAGGGGAGCGGTGGGGGATTTACAGTTGTTAATGGAGATGAACTGGTGCCTGTCAGAGAGGTAAGATTTGAACCAGGATAGGGCTGTGCCGGTGATGTGAAAGGAGGATTCAAGTCGGGTGAGGAGAATGGAGTGATTTATGGTGTCAAAGGCGGCGCTGAGGTCAAGTAGGATGAGGATGTTGAGGTTGCCAGCGTCGGAGGAGAGGAAAAGGTCGTTTGTGATTTTGAGGAGCGCAGTTTCAGTACAGTGGTTGGAGCGGAATCCAGATTGGAAAGTTTCATACAGGTTATTGGTAGAGAGGTGGTATTTGAGTTGGGAAGCTACAGCACGTTCCAAAACTTTGGACAGAAATGGTAGGTTGGAGATTGGTCTGAAGTTGTTTGGGATGTCAGGGTTGAGACCAGGTTTTTTCAGAATGGGGGTGACAGCAGCGATTTTGAGGGATGGCGGGACGATGCCAGTGGACAGGGAGGAGTTTATTGTTGCAGTGATAAGTGGAGAGAGAGCAGGAAGGCAGGCCTTGACAAAGCTGGAGGGGATGGGGTCCAGAGAGCAGGTGGCAGTTTTTATTCCTGTGAAGAGGTCAGAGAGGTTGGTGGTGGAGACTGGGGAGAACTGAGGCAGGGGTTGACAGGATAAGGGGGGGCAGGTGGTTTGAGGGGGAGCAGGTGCGTTGGTGGTTAAGGTGCTGTAGATGCTGTCTATTTTGCTTTGGAAGAATGAAAGGAAAGTGGTGCATTTGTCAACTGTGAATGATTGGGAGATGGTGTCCAGGGGGCTGAGGAGTTTGTTTATTGTAGAGAAGAGTGCTTTTGGGTTTCCGGAGCCAGAGTGAATTGTTTGAGAGTAGTAGGTGGAGTGGGCGCGTGAGAGGGCATCTTTGTAGTGCTGCAGGTGGACTTTGTAGGCTTGGGAGTGAATTGTGAGACCTGTTTTGTTGCGGAGTCTTTCAAGTTGGCGGGCATGAGTTTTCATCATGCGGAGTTCGGGGGTAAACCAGGGAGCAGAGTGGGTGAAGGAAACTGTTTTGGTTTTTATAGGTGCTAGCTGGTCGAGGCAGGAGGAGAGAGTGTGGTTGTAGTAGTCAGTGAGGTCAGAGGGGCTGTGGAGGTCAACGAAGGGAGAGGCGGACATTATTTCAGAGAGGGAGGATGAGAGCGAGGTAGGTGAAACAGAGTTCAGCTTACGGAAGTTGATTTTGCGTTTTTGCCTTGGAGCTGGGGTGGGAATGTTGACGGACATGGTGATGGCTAAGTGATCAGAGAGGGTGGGGTCGGAGCCAGAGAGGTGATGTAGATTTAGTCCAGTGGAGCAGACAAGGTCCAGAATGTGCCCACGGTTATGGGTGGGAAAATTGACGTGTTGAGTGAGGTTAAAGCAGTTGAGTATTTCAGTGAAGTCAGCGGCTATTGTGGAGTCAGTGGAGTCCATATGGATGTTGAAATCACCGAGGAGGATTGAGGGGGAGAGAGAACAGAGCTGGGTCAGAAAATCAGAGAAGTCAGAAAGGAATGATGGGTGTGGTTTGGGAGGGCGGTAGACAACTGCCATGACTAATTGTGTGTGGCCAGAGAGTTTGAAAGCCAGGTGTTCAAATGAAGGAGCAGATGAGATGGAGATGAGGCTGATCTTGAAGTCCTGTCGGTGAATTACGGCAATCCCACCACCTCGGCCCTCCGAGCGTGGTTTATTGATGTAGGAGTATCCGTTGGGTGTAGTGAGGTTGAGTGGGAGGTAGTCCAGAGGTTGTTGCCAGGTTTCAGTCAGACAGAGGAAGTCCAGTTTATTTTCCAGGATGAAGTAATTCAGAATGTGGCTTTTATTGTTGAGGGACCGGATATTGAACAGAGTGAGCTTCATGTTGCTTTGTATGGTGTGGATGGACACGGGTGATTTTGCCAGGGTTTGCAGACAGGGGGCGCAGTTATACCACAGTTACCGTAGTCAATTCATAGGTGGAACGCGAGATAAGGTATATGATGAGTGATACCCTTGTTTAGGTATTTGTGAATTATTATTACCAATGAAGAAGTAGTTATTAACCATGTTCATAACAGATATGAACAAAAGAGAATATACGTGAAAACAGGTGTAACCGAATATGTATCTCCTTCATGTTGTATGTATTCTGTACTATGGTATTGAATAAATTTTAAAATTGCGTTAAAAAAAAGGAAAGATGGTGAATTTAATGGAAGGGGAGGGTTCGATGTCAACAGGAGAGAACGTGCTGGGAGCTAAACAGAAAGGTTTAGGAGATCATCGGATGGAGCAGGGGGTATAAACGTGATGGCGGGGCCTAGGGGTGAAAAGAAATATGGAGGGTTGTGGGGAACAGGGAAGACTTGAAGGGGATTAGATTGACCTATAATAGGACAATTCAGTGTACACGAGTCTGAAGAAGGATCGCGACCCGAAACGTCATCACTTCCTTCTATCCAGAGATGCGGCCTGTCCCGCTGAGTTACTCCAGCATTTTGTGTCTGTTCAGTGTACAGGCTTTTGGTGTGTTTGCTATTTAGAATATGAGGTATTTTACTTCCCTACAACTATTCTAATTTGTTTCATTGGGTTGTTTAAATTAATACTGACTAGCTAATTAATTTATTCCATCGTAGGGGAGGTGCATTCCCAATCTCGTTGTACCCCTGTACAATGACAATAAAGATATATTGTATTGTATTGTATGTGATTTGTTTAAATGAGCCCCAAATTAAAGCACAATGCTGAATTTATTTCAAAAGTCGCCCACTATTTTGTGATGTTGGAAAATAACTGCAGATGCTGGTACAAATCGAAGGTATCACAAAATGCTGGAGTAACTCAGCAGGTCTGAAGAAGGGTCTCGACGCGAAACTTACTCTAAACCAAACTGAAAATGTAACCCCTTACCTTCAGAAACATCAAACTGTCCGTTAGGTTCAGCTGATCCTGTAGCTTCAAGCATTTCTCTGGCATAGAGTTTATCTCCTCTTGAATCGCTCGGAGATTCCTTTCCATTGGATTTAGAACGTTGTTCTCTTCTTCCAGAAGATCCTTGAGAAAGAGCAGCTCTTTCTCATTGAGAATCTGGCGCAGTTCAGCAAATACCGATGTGATGTAGGTCACCAGGTTCTGATACTGTTCCTGTCAAATGAAAGGTAAAGTTCAATATTATCGAGCCTGGAATCTAAGACAAATAGCACAAGATCAGAGAAGGGAAACTGGAAACCTTACCTGGACTCCAGAAATCTTCTCTTTCTGTTGCTGCTCCATTTCCTCCATCGCTGATTTATTTTTTGTGAGAGTTTCCAAAGATGTTTTAATCTTCTCCTGGGATTGAGGTTCAGATTCAGTCAGTAAAAGAATTAGACCAGACGGAAACAATGAACTGCAGACACGGAACTGTACATGAACGTTTACAAAAAGACACAGACTGCTGGGGAATTTGGCGGGTCAGGAAGCGTATCGTTGGAGAGCTGTAGGCGACATTTTGGGTCAGAATCTTTCTTTGGACTGATTGGAGTAGGTGGGAAAGATGGGCCAGGAATACATCTGGCCAAGTGATGCCCCCATCACTTGTATCCACCTATCACCTAGCAGATGCATTCCTGGCCCATCATTCCTCCCCCCTGGGGGGGGGGGGGGGAGGGGTAGGGGTTTGGCAGCAGGTTGGTCAAAGGCCATACATGAAAAGACAAAAATAAGGGAAGTAAGGAGTAAGGAAACAAGAGGTGCGAATTGTAAAGCCAGAGGAAGGAATATAGATGGGGAGGGGTTGGGGATGGGAAGGAGGAAATGGTTGCACTGCCAGGTGTGGCATCTCTATACTAAAACCCTCGTTTGTTTGTTTGTTTGTTCCTGATCTACAGCCAAAGCGGAACACGATAGCGCGACAATTTTAGGCCCACCTTACTCAACGTCGTCCCTTTGGTGCTAATGGAAGAAGTTTCATTGAAATCGGTGTTATATTTTTATAGTTATTCACATTTTAAAGTTTAAATCTATCTCCGAGGGAGGGAGGGGGGTGGAGGGAGGGAGGGAGGATAAGGGGGTTGAGGGGGATGCAGTGGGGGAGGGGAAGGGGAGGGGGAAAGGGAGGAGGGGGTGGGGTGGGGGAGGGGTTGTGAGCTGGGGCAGGGAGGGGGAGGGGAGGGGGAATAGGGGGATGGGGGAGAGGAGAGGGGGAAGGGGCGAGGGATGGAGGAGAGGGTGCTGCACCAATGCAGGAGAGGTTTGGGCCCAGTAACTTGGTCTAGTAAGGCAAGGCAAGGCAAATTTATTTATATAGCACATTTCAATAGACAATAGACAATAGGTGCAGGAGTAGGCCATTCAGCCCTTCGAGCCAGCACCGCCATTCAATGCGATCATGGCTGAACACACTCAATCAGTACCCCGTTCCTGCCTTCTCCCCATACCCCCTCACTCCGCTATCCTTAAGAGCTCTATCCAGCTCTCTCTTGAAAGCACCCAACGAACTGACCTCCACTGCCTTCTGAGGCAGAGAATTCCACACCTTCACCACTCTCTGACTGAAAAAGTTCTTCCTCATCTCCGTTCTAAATGGCCTACCCCTTATTCTTAAACTGTGGCTCCTTGTTCTGGACTCCCCCAACATTGGGAACATGTTTCCTGCCTCTAATGTGTCCAATCCCCTAATTATCTTATATATTTCAATAAGATCCCCCCTCATCCTTCTAAATTCCAGTGTATACAAGC
Organism: Rhinoraja longicauda; assembly: GCF_053455715.1. NCBI lineage: Eukaryota > Metazoa > Chordata > Chondrichthyes > Rajiformes > Arhynchobatidae > Rhinoraja > Rhinoraja longicauda. The sequence continues at coordinate 3,907,268 of NC_135971.1, read as the reverse complement.
CTAATTGCTCCAGCCTTTCAACATACGACAGTCCCGCCATTCCGGGAATTAACCTAGTGAACCTACGCTGCACGCCCTCAACAGCAAAAATATCCTTCCTCAAATTTGGAGGCCAAAACTGCACACAGTACTCCAGGTGCGGTCTCATGATGGCCCTGTACAACTGCAGGAGGACCTCTTTGCTGCTAATAATAATCTGCCTTTCTATTCTTACTTCCAAAGTGAATAACCTCACACTTATCTACATTAAACTGCATCTGCCGTGTATCCGCCCACTCACACAACCTGTCCAAGTCACCCTGCAGCCTTATTGCATCTTCCTCACAATTCACACTACCCCCCAGCTTAGTATCATCTGCAAATTGGCTAATGGTACTTTTAATCCCTTGATCTAAGTCATTAATGTATATCGTAAATAGCTGGGGTCCCAGCACCGAACCTTGCGGTACCCCACTGGTCACTGCCTGCCATTCCGAAAGGGACCCATTTATCCCCACTCTTTGCTTTCTGTCTGTCAACCAATTTTCTATCCATGTCAGTACCCTACCCCCAATACCATGTGCTCTAATTTTGCCCACGAATCTCCTGTGTGGGACCTTGTCGAAGGCTTTCTGAAAGTCGAGGTACACCACATCCACTGACTCTCCCCTGTCAATTTTCCTAGTTACATCCTCAAAAAATTCCAGTAGATTTGTCAAGCATGATTTCCCCTTCGTAAATCCATGCTGACTCGGAATGATCCTGTTACTGCTATTCAAATGCTCAGCAATTTCGTCTTTTATAATTGACTCCAGCATCTTCCCCACCACTGATGTCAGACTAACTGGTCTATAATAACCCGTTTTCTCTCTCCCTCCTTTCTTAAAAAGTGGGATAACAATGCTTCCACTATTTCTAGAGCCACCTCCTTAAGTACCCTGGGATGCAGACCATCAGACCCTGGAGATTTATCAGCCTTCAGTCCCATCAGTCTACCCAAAACCATTTCCTGCCTAATGTGGATTTCCTTCAGTTCCTCCATCACCCTAGGTTCTCCGGCCCCTAGAACATTTGGGAGATTGTGTGTATCTTCCTCAGTGAAGACAGATCCAAAGTAACGGTTTAACTCGTCTGCCATTTCTTTGTTCCCCATAATAAATTCCCCTGCTTCTGTCTTCAAGAGACCCACATTTGCTTTGACTATTTTTTTCCTCTTCACGTACCTAAAAAAACTTTTGCTATCCTCCTTTATATTATTGGCTTGTTTACCCTCGTACCTCATCTTTTCTCCCCGTATTGCCTTTTTAGTTAACTTTTGTTGCTCTTTAAAAGAGTCCCAATCCTCTGTCTTCCCACTCTTCTTTGCTATGTTATACTTCCTCTCCTTAATTTTTATGCTGTCCTTGACTTCCCTTGTCAGCCACAGGTGTCTCTTACTCCCCTTAGAGTCTTTCCGCCTCTTTGGGATAAATTGATCCTGCAACCTCTGCATTATTCCCAGGAATACCTGCCATTGCTGTTCTACCGTCTTCCCTGCTAGCGCCTCCTTCCAGTCACTTTTGGCCAGCTCCTGCCTCATGCCTCTGTAATCCCCTTTGCTATACTGTAATATTGCAATGGTAATTCAAAGTGAGCATAAAAATACAGAACAAGGAGAAAAGGTAGGAAAACACAGATAATAAGAGTAATAAGATAAATAAATAAATTATAAGTAAGATTAATAGAGGAATGATTAATAGAGTAATAGTTGGGAATTAAAGTGTTGTGGGTGGTGTGGGTTTGTTATGTATGGATGTAGTTTGGTTACCTACAAACTGTAAATGTTAATGTTTATGCTGAAGGAATTACACGAGAAATTCCGAGCTTCACAAGCGGAATTTGAGGCGCCATTCCTTCAGTTTGCAATCAAGCAACACACAAGCCCAGGGCAGAAAAGTCAGCGTAGGAATGCAAAGGAGAGTTGAACTGGTTAGCAACCGGTAGATCCATCGGGGATTGGCAGGGGTACTCGCGGAACCGGTGGCTCAATCTACCCTCTCGCCTCGCCGGTGTAATGGAGGCCTCGCCGGGAACACGGGATGCAGTGGGTGAGGGTCACAGGTGGTGCACGAAAACCCCTCTCTCTCTCTCTCTCTCTCTCTCTCACTGTCAGGGGTCCCTTGATGGGTGTAAGACAGACAGAAAGCAAAGAGTGGGGATAAATGGGTCCCTTTCAGAATGGCAGGCAGTGACTAGTGGGGTACCGCAAGGCTCAGTGCTGGGACCGCAGCTATTTACAATATACATTAATGACTTGGATGAAGGGATTAAAAGTACTATTAGCAAATTTGCAGATGATACAAAGCTGGGTGGCAGTGTGAACTGTGAGGAAGATGCTACGAAGTTGCAGGGTGACTTGGACAGGTTGTGTGAGTGGGCGGATGCATGGCAGATGCAGTTTAATGTGAATAAGTGTGAGGTTATCCACTTTGGTGGTAAGAATAGGAAGGCAGAGTATTATCTGAATGGTGTCAAGTTAGGAACAGGGGACGTACAATGAGATCTGGGTGTCCTAGTGCGTCAGTCACTGAAAGGAAGCAAGCAGGTACAGCAGGCAGTGAAGAACGCCAATGGAATGTTGGCCTTCATAACAAGAGAAGTTGAGTATAGGAGCAAAGAGGTCCTTCTGCAGTTGTACAGGGCCCTAGTGAGACCGCACCTGGAGTACTGTGTGCAGTTTTGGTCTCCAAATTTGAGGAAGGATATTCTTGCTATTGAGGGCGTGCACCGTAGGTTTACTAGGTTAATTCCCGGAATGGCAGGACTATCATATGTTGAAAGACTGGAGCGACTAGGCTTGTATAGACTGGAATTTAGAAGGATGAGAGGAGATCTTATCGAACCGTATAAGATTATTAAGGGGTTAGACACATTAGAGGCAGGAAACATGTTCCCAATGTTGGGGGAGTTCAGAACAAGGGGCCACAGTTTAAGAATAAGGGGTAGGCCATTTAGAACTGAAATGAGGAAAAACTTTTTCAGTCAGAGTGTTGTGAATCTGTGGAATTCTCTGCCTCAGAAGGCAGTGGAGGCAAATTCTCTGAATGCATTCAAGAGAGAGCTGGATAGAGCTCTTAAGGACAGCGGGGTCAGGGGGGGTGGGGAGAAGGCAGGAACGGGGTACTGATTGAGAATGATCAGCCATGATCACATTGAATGGCGGTGCTGGCTCGAAGGGCCGAATGGCCTCCTCCTGCACCTATTGTCTATTGTAAGGGAGAAGGTATAGCCACCGGTGTCTCGTGTCTTACTGTAGGTGGGGCGGGTACTTGGGGAAGGGGTGGTTCGTGTGGGAAACTGAGTGCAAAACAGCAGTCGCCGAGGGTGCGGTCTCTGCGAAAGGCGGAAATGGAAAATCACCAGATGCTCTTTGCTTTTTTTACGTTGAAGATTTCAACTGCTTCTTTAATCGGCATGAAGAGGTGCTCTCTGTGTTCCCGCGCGTCTCGGCAGATCAGGCAGATTAGTTGCTTGTCTGTTTCGCAAAACAGCTTCAGTTCTTCCTGGTGTTCCTCGCAGTGAAGTTTACTTTGCTTGCTTTCCGTTTTCGGGCTGAGTGTTCGAGCTTTCTCGGTGATACTCACCAGGGCCCGATTCACCCTGAGGCTGCGGTCTGCAAACTCCTCTCTGCACTCCGGGCAGGAGTTTCTCCCCTCCCTGTCCCAACTCTGCGTGATGCAGGAGCGGCAGAAGTTGTGCCCGCACTCCAGTGATACCGGGTGGGTGAACAAATCCAGGCAGATGGGACAAACCGCGTCCTCGGTCCAACACTCGGACTGAGCCATCGAAGCCATTTTCAATTCACACAACGTCCTGGTTCACACCGAGCCCTGGAGTATCGCGAGTGTTCAAATGTGCGCTGGCAGCAAAGGCTGAACAATACTAATAAACAACACCAAGTCAAGTCATGTTTATTTGTCACATACACATACAAGATGTGCAGTGACATGAAAGTGGCAACGCCTGCGGATTGTACAAAAAAATTACAATTACAGCATAAAAATTAAAATTAATACAGATTTTTAAAATTCATTGGAGATATAATAGTTAACAGCCCCGATGGCCTGTGGGAAGAAACTCCATCGCATCTGAAGAAGCCTGAAGAAGGGTCTCGACCCGAAACGTCACCCATTCCTTCTCGCCAGAGATCCTGCCTGACCCGTTGAGTTACTCTAGCATTTTGTGTCCACTAGCATCTCATATTTCGCTTGGGCAACTTGCAGCCCAGTCGTATGAATATTGATTTCTGTAATTTCCAGTAACTCCAGCATTCCCTCTCTCTCTATCTCCCCCAATCAAGTTGCACTAGCTTCTCGTTTTCACTCAACAAACAGCTAATAATGGCCTGTTTCCTTTATAATCGTTACGTTTTTGCATATCTTTCATTCATTGTTCTTTATCTCTTGGTTGGTGCAGCGTGTGGGCGGGGCCCAGGAGCGGTTGGAGCAGCGTGTGGGCGGGGCCAAGGAGCGGTTGGTGCAGCGTGTGGGCGGGGCCCAGGAGCGGTGGGTGCCGCGTGTGGGCGGGGCCCAGGAGCGGTTGGAGCAGCGTGTGGGCGGGGCACTGGAGCGGTTGGTGCAGCGTGTGGGCGGGGCACTGGAGCGGTTGGTGCAGCGTATGGGCGGGGCCCAGGAGCGGTTGGAGCAGCGTGTGGGCGGGGCCCAGGAGCGGTTGGAGCGGTTGGTGCAGCGTGTGGGCGGGGCCCAGGAGCGGTTGGTGCAGCTTTGGTTTAAAAATGTTCCCTCACACTTCAAAAGAAGTGGTCTGGAGGAAGCCGCTGATTGGTGGAAGCGGACTAGAGGAAGCAGCTGATTGGTGGAAGCGGACTAGAGGAAGCAGCTGATTGGGCGTAACCCCAGGGTTGTAAGCACATTGACAAATTGGGCCCGTTCCTCGTAGGGTTTCCATTTCGACCTGGGGAAATCGCGTTTTTTCTTTAAAATAAATTGTCTCTTAAAAAAAAAAAAAGAATCTCAAAGGGGGGGGGGGGAAGATGGGGAAAGGGGAGAGGGGAGGGGTGGGTGAGATGGGGAAAGGGGAGAGGGATCCTCTGACACCGTCCTGCCAGCGGCCATCTTCTTTCTCCTTCACTGTGGTGCCGTGCTCCTCCAGGGGAGGGGGAGCGCAATTAAAGGCGGTACAGGGAAGGGGAGAGGGTGTGACCGAGGAGCCTTGGACCCAAAGCCTCACCTGTATTGGTGTAGCATCCTCAACCCCCTACTCAATCCCCCTTATCCCTCCTCCCCCTACCCCCCACTCTCCCATTTTCCCTGACCCCCACTGCCCCCCTTCTCCCCCACCCACTCTCTCATCCCCCCATCAACACCCCCTCCTCCCCCCCACCCCTGCTGTCCCCTTCCCCCCACCCCTCCTCCCCACCCCCACTTTTCTCTCCTCCCCACCCCACCTTCCTCCCCAGTAGCACTCTCCCTCCAACCCCCACTCGCACTCTCCTCCACCCCCCCCCATTCCCCACCACTCTCTCCTCCCCCCACCCCCCACTCTCTCCTCCCCCGCCCCACTCTCTCCTTCCCATCCCCCCTTTCCGACACTCTCCCCTCCTCCATCCCCCCTTTCCCCCACTCTCCCCTCCCCCCACATTCTGTCCTCCCCCAGCCCCACTCTCCCCAGCCCCACTATCTCCTCCACCCCTCCTCACCCACCCCCGCCTCCCCCACTCTCTCCTCCCCTCACCCCCCTCCCACCCCTCCCCTCCACCCACTCGCCCCACCTGCATTCTCACCGTCCACCTCTCCCCCACCCCCACTATCCCCCTCCCCCTACCCCCCATTCTCTTCCCCCACCACCACCCCCTTCCCCCCGCACTCCCTCTCTCCTCCCCCCACCCTCCCCCTCCTTTCACTCTCACTGCCCCCATCCCCATTATCCACCTTTCCCTCCCTCTCCCACTCCCTCCCCCCACTCTCCCCTCTTCCCTGACCCTCAGTCCCCCTTCCCTCCCACCCCCACTCTCTCTTCCCCCCACCACCCCCCTCCCCCCACCACCACCCCCTCCCCCCACCCCACCTCTCCTCCCCACCCCTCCCTCCTCCTCCACCCCCTCCTCCCCCTTTCACTCTCACTGTCCCCACCCACCCACCTTCTCCTTCTTTGCTTCCCCCCACTCTTCCCTGACCCCCACTATCCCCCTTTCCCCCACTCTCTCTTCCCCCCACCACCACCCCCCTCCCCAGTCCCACTCTCCCACCCACGCCCACTCTCTGCTCCTCCCACCCTCCCCCTCCCCCCAACTCTCCCCCTTCCCTGACCCCCACTGTTCCCCTTCCCCCCACCCCCACTCACTCTTCCCCCAACCACCCTTGCTGTCCCCCTCCCCAGTCCCACTCTCTCCCCAGTCCCACTCTCCCCCTACTCTCTCCTCACCCACTCCCCCCTTTCCCCATCACCCCTTTCCCCCACTCTCTCCTCCCCCCATTCTCTCCTCCATCATTCCTCAAATTTGGAGACCAAAACTGCACACAGTACTCCAGTTGCGGTCTCACTAGAGCCCTGTACAACTGCAGAAGGGCCTCTTTTCTCCTGTACTCAACTCCTCTTGTTATGAAGGCCAACATTCCATTGGCTTTCTTCACTGCCTGCCGTACCTGCATGCTTCCTTTCAGTGACTGATGCACTAGGACACCCAGATCTCGTTGTACGTCCCCTGTTCCTAACTTGACACCATTCAGATAATACTCTGCCTTCCTATTCTTACCACCAAAGTGGATAACCTCACACTTCTCCACATTAAACTGCATCTGCCATGCATCCGCCCACTCACACAACCTGTCCAAGGCAACCTGCAACCTCATAGCATCTTCCTCACAGTTCACACTGCCACCCATCTCCCGGTGACTCAGCACTTCAACTCCCCCTCCCATTCCCAATCTGTCCTTTCTGTCCTGGGCCTCCTCCATTGTCAGAGTGAAGGAACAGCAAATTGGAGGAAGAGCACCTCATATTTAACGTGGGTAGTTTACACCCCAACGGTATGAACATTGACTTCTCTAACTTCAAATAGCCCTTGCTTTCCCTCCCTATCCCCTCCTCCTCCCCAGTTCTCCCACCAGTCTTTCTGTCTCCGACTACATTCCATCTCTGTCCCACCTACTCCACTGGCATCAGTCTGAAGAAGGGTCTCGACTCGAAACGTCACCCATTCCTTCTCTCCAGAGATGCTGCCTGGCCCGCTGAGTTACTCCAGCATTTTGTGTCCACCAGTGAATTTATTCGTTCGACTAGTCCACAGGCATACAGCACACACTCTCACCAACACACACCTTACATGTGGGGACACACCATGACTTACACAATCATCCATGAACACACTCACCAACGCAGGATACATGCACCCACTGATATTTAATACGGCCATTACATTAACTCAGTCTGACGCACCAGCCGCAACTTCGCCATCCTCGTCTCCCATTTCGCTCTCCCCGTCCGCGACAACCAAAACATTTCACTTCCACTTCCCGGAAGAAAAGTAGCGGAAATGCATTTCTCTTTTCCATCTCGCGCAATTGTGGAAAATCCCCCACGGGAAACTTTCAGTTGTCCGCCCGCCTGTGCCCGAGGCCGAGCGGCCTCTCCCCCGGTCCCGGGGCCGCGCTACCCGAGTCTCCCCCCGACCCCCGGGGACTCTCTGATTCTCTGCTTCTCCCCCCAGTCTCCGTCACCCTGGATGTGGAAACAACGCATCCGATAGTCGATGTGTCTGAGGATCGGAAGAGGGTGAGACGGACCGGGACCCGGAGGAGTCTCCCTGACACCGGGAAGTGGTTCACAAACATTCTGTGTGCGCTGGGATCGGAGGGATTCACATCGGGGAGACATTACTGGGAGGTGGATGTGGCGGGGACTACGTACTGAAGTCTGGGAGTCGCCACAGAGTCTGTGGAGAGGAAGAGACAGGTCGAACTGACCCCGGAGACTGGGGTCTTGAGCATCAAGCGGGATGGTAATGAGCTTAATGCACTCACCTTCCCTCAGTTTATCTCAGTTAGGAGTCCGGGACAGTTTCCTTTTACGACGCGGGCACCAAGTCCCATCTCCACTACTTCATCGGGAATAAATTCACGGAGAAAGTTTTTTCTTTCATTGGGCCTTGGCAAGAAACCTAGTGGCTGAGAATCTGCTCCGGTTCCGCTCCGGGTGTGTGAAATGGTCTGGTCCCGGGACCGGTGACAGGAGCGGCGCTCAGGGGCTGTGGGGCAGAAACCCGGTGGACAACAGGTCGGCGCTGAACGGCTCCCATTTAATTCCCAAATTCCGCGTCGTAAAACCCCAGTGAGCGCGGAAATAAAACCAGGGGGAATGTCAATGTGGGAAGAGTGAAATAAACAGCAACTGCGTTTAGAAGTGTTGATCCGCCTCTATTTTAAACGTGTTATCGGATCCCGTCAACTGAACTTTTATTTAAAAATCTAAGGATTGATACACTTGATACGCCCCGCTCATACTTGACCCATGGGATCTCGATCTCATCAGGATCATAAATGGTCGGAAATCTTCATCGGGACACGGAAAAGTTGGACATTGAACAAATTTGACATTGCAGTTGAACTTATTAGATGTGAAGAGAATCATAGGTGATAGGAGCAGGATTAAGCCATTCGGCCCTTCAAGTCTACTCCGCCATTCAATCATGGCTGATCTATCTCTCCCTCCGAACTCCATTCTTCTGCCTTCTCCCCATAACCCCTGACACCCGTACAAATCAACAATCTGTCTATCTCTGCCTTAAAAATATCCATTGACTTGGCCTCCACAGCACTCTGTGGCTAATAAATCCACAGACTCACCACCCTCTGACTCAAGATATTCCTCCTCAATTGCCTAAAGGAACAGCCTTTAAATCTGGGGCTGTGCCAGTCCAGTCCCAGTCGCTCCAGTTTTTCAACATATGACAGTCCCGCCATTCCGGGAATTAACCTAGTAAACCTACGCTGCACGCCCTCAAAAACAAGAATATCCTTCCACAAATTTGGAGACCAAAACTGCACACAGTACTCCAGGTGCGGTCTCACTAGAGCCCTACAGAAGTACCTTTTTGCTCCTATACTCAAGAGACGAAGAGCTGTTCCTCGAGAACCCATGGAAACGTTCATTGTCCGTGGGATTCGGAGAGTTCTCGGAGTTTAACTTCATGAAGTAGAAACAAGGAACCGCAACATGCTGGAGTAACTCGGCGGCCAGGTAGCGTCCCTGAAGAACATGGATAGGCGAGGTTTCCGGACGGGATCTTTATTGGGATAAAACATGGGTAGATGACGTTTCGGGTGCGGGTCCATCTTCAGACCGAAGATGGGTCCCAACCCGAAACATCACCGATACGTTTTCCAGAGATGGTGCCTGACCCGCCGAGTTACTCCAGCACGTTGTGTAATTCTGTGAATCTGTGTGGCTTCTCGTCAAGCTCTCAAACACCCGTTTAAACTAATCCCAGTTTAGCTTGCCCCGTGTTCCGCTAAATCCCTTCAATCGTTACCAAAGAACAGAAGCAACTGTATTTTTTTAGTGCGGCTAAACAGGAGTATCGAGGAGAGGTCCGCGAGGTTAGAGCGAGAACGTGCAAACTCCACACAGTGAGCACCAGTTCGAAGCCAACACTGGGTCGTTGTATCTGTGCGACAGCAGGTCATTTTAGCTGTACCACAATAGTGCCCGCATGCGATGGAAAACTAAAGGGCAGACAACGGGAATGTCACAGTCACCCCCGGTGATGCTGCCTGACCTGCTGAGTTACTCCAGAATTTTGTGAATAAATACCCAGCTAACAATGGCCTGTTTCCGTTAACACCCTAACTTTTTTTTGCATATTTTTCATTCATGTGTTCTACATCTCTCTGCATCCTCGTCTATATCTATCGTTTCTCTTTCCCCTAACGCTCACTCTGAAGAAGGGTCTCCACCCGAAACGTCGCCCATTCCTTTTCTCCAGAGGTGCTGTCAGACCCGTTGAGTTACTCCAGCTTTTAGTGTCTATCTTCGGTTTAAACCAGTATCTGCAGTTCCTTCCTACACGTGTAGATTACACAGAGAGACTGTGGAACGCCACATTTCACCGGTGTTCGCACGTTACCATTTAACAGTCGCTCTAAATTTATATGACACCATCGTTTCCCATCCACGTATGGCACCATTTTGGCCTTGACGCCCATGTTCTGCTTTACACTGTCCCAGGTCCATATCTCTGGTATGTATATACACTTTCAAGAACGAACGGCCCCTCCCTCCTGTGAGATTAGTTGCAGGTTTGCTCGGACAACTTCACAATGAACCCTTGCAGTTTAATGTGGATAAATGTGAGCTTATCCACTTTGGTGGTAAGAATAGGAAGACAGATTATTATCTGAATGGTGTCAAGTTTGGAAAAGGGGACGTACAATGAGATCTGGGTGTCCGAGTGCATCAGTCACTGAAAGGAAGCATGCAGGTACAGCAGGCAGTGAAGAAAGTCAATGGCATGTTGGCCATCATAACAAGGGGAGTTGAGTATAGGAGCAACGAGGCCTTTCTGCAGTTGTTCATTGCCCTAGTGAGAACGCACCTGGAGTGCTGTGTGCAGTTTTGGTCTCCAAATGTGAGGAGGGATATTCTTGCTATTGAGGTTGTGCAGCTTAGGTTCACTAGGTTAATTCCCAGAATTCTGGGACTGTCGTATGTTGAAAGATAGGAGCGAATTGACTTGTATACACTGGAATTTAGAAGGATGAGAGGGGATCTTATTGAAATATATAAGATTATTAAGGGATTGGACACGTTGGAGTCCAGAACCAGGGGCCACAGTTTAAGACTAAAGGGTAGGCCATTTAGAACGGAGATCAGGAAAAAGTTTTTCAGTCAGAGAGTTGTAAATCTGTGGAATTCTCTGTCTCAGAAGGCAGTGGAGGCCAATTCTCTGGATGCATTCAAGAGAGAGCTAGATAGAGCTCTTAAGGATAGTGGAGTCAGGGGATACGGGGAGAAGGCAGGAACGGGGTACGGTTTGAGAATGATCAGCCATGATCACATTGAAAGTTGGTGCTGGCTCAAAGGGCTGAATGGCCTCCTGCCGCGTCTATTGCAGTCAATTAACATTCATTATACGAAGTGGGAGGGTGGGGAGTGGTAAGGCGATACTGCAGGAATCCAGCCGCACCCAAAAGCAAATAGACTTCGAACCGGAAATTGCCGGGAATTAAAATGGCTTCGAAAGACCAGGTCGAGAGTTGGTCCAAGGAGGTAGTTTGTCCCATCTGCCTGGATTTCTTCACCGACCCGGTTACACTGGAGTGCGGCCACAACTTCTGCCACTCCTGTATCATACAGAGTTGGGGCAGGAAGGAGAGAATCTCCTGCCCGGAATGTAGAGAGGAGTTTACAGACCGCAGCCTCAGGGTAAATCGGGCCTTGGCGAGACTGTCTGAAAAAGCTCGAGCACTGAACCTGAATACAGAAGAGAAGGGAAGTAAACTTTTCTGCGAGGAACATCAGGAAGAAATGAAGCTGTTTTGCGAAAATGACAAGAAACTGATCTGTCTGGTTTGTCGAGATGCGCTGGAACACAGAAACCACAGCTTCAAGCCGATTAAAGAAGCTGTTGACATCTACAAGGTCAATGCAAACAGACTTGTATCTTTATTTACCTTGTTGATTCTTTGTTGTCTAACGCCTTTATTCTTTGATCCTAGGCTCGGGTAAAAACGGCCATAGATTCTGTCACAAAAAATAAATCTGATATCGAAGAAATAAAACAACAACAACTACGAAAGATTTCCAAAGTTCGGGTGAGGCCTTTCTTTTTTTTTAATGCTTATTTTTTTAATTTTTAATTTAATTAATTACAGTGCATATAACATCAACAGTAAACCCCATCCCTCCCCTTCCCTACATCATCATGAAAACAAACAAACAAAAACAAACAAATAAATAAATAAAAATAAATTTTAAAAAAACATAACTACAATGTGACAAAAAAAGGCAAAAGCACAAAAACATGAGGCAAGGTAATTTTCACAAGTCAAATACTTCAGTATTTTCACTGGTGGATTCAAAGAAGGTACAAAAGCATGTGGCATTGAGGGGATAGTTTTACTTGTCCTTAATATGCTGCAGCACTGGGTTCCAAATGTTGAAGAACTTTTGTGGGTTGCCAGACAATTCATATCTCAACCTCTCTACGTGTAAGATGCCCATTAATTCTCCTAACCAAGTCTCAAACTGAGGAGTAGAGTCTGATTTCCATAGTTTCAAAATACATCTGTTGGCAATTACCATACCATAAACCAAGATTGTGCGAGCATTATTGTCTAGCTTCTCAAGCGTTGTGGAATACCTGAATAGAGCAGTTTCAGGGTCCGGAGTTAAAGTGACGTTTAAAACAGTAGAGTACCATTGAAATAAAAGACACCAAAAGTTGTGAAGTTTTGGACAAGTCCAAAAGTGGTGAGCGAGTGTACCCTCAGCGGTCTTGCATCTATTACACAAAGGTGAGAGATCAGGAAAGATTTTGTGCACCTTAACCTTAGAGTAGTGTAATCTGTGTATAACCTTGAATTGAATCAGTTGTAGCCCAGAATTAATAGAACAGGATTTTATACTTTTCAGTACTACCTTCCAGACATCGTCATCAATTTCAATGTTAAGGTCTTCTTCCCAGGTTTGTTTTATTTTTAAAGTAGATTTATCTAGTTTGTTTGAAAAGATACCTACAAAAGATGAGATTAGGTTCTTTGCTTCCGGGGGAACCAGCAAAACTTTGAACAATGAATCGTCTTCGGGCAGGGACTCAAAAAGCGAATTGTTTTGTCGAACATAATTTTTCAGCTGTAAGTACCTGAAGAATTGAGTTTTGGGCAATGAGAACTTGGATTGCAGCTGATCAAATGATGCAAAGTGTCTATTTATGTAAAGATCTTTTATTGTAACTATCCCTTTACAGCTCCATTCTCTGAACGCTGTGTCTGTAAATGATGGGGGGAAAGCGTGGTTATGCCAGATTGGGGCGTGCATTGATGTGAGGCCATTCTATCTGGAATTTGTATGCAGCGTTGCTCATTTTAATGTGTAGTGGACATGCTGGATCAATTGACTGCTGAAATGAGGTGCGAAGGAAGGAACTGCAGATGCTGGTTTAAACCGAAGATAGGCACAAAAAGCTGGAGTAACTCAGCGGGACTGGTAGCATCTCTGGAGAGAATGAATGGGTGATGTTTCGGGACGAGACCCTTAGAAACATAGAAAATAGGTGCAGGAATAGGCCATTCGGCCCTTCGAGCCTGCACCGCCATTCAATATGATCATGGCTGATCATCCAGCTCAGTAACCTGTACCTGCCTTCTCTCCATACCCCCGATCCCTTTAGCCACAAGGGCCACATCTAACTCCCTCTTAAATATAGCCAATGAACTGGCCTCAACTACCTTCTGTGGCAGAGAATTCCACAGACTCACCACTCTCTGTGTGAAGAAATGTTTTCTCATCTTGGTCCTAAAAGACTTCCCCCTTATCCTTAAGCTGTGACCCCTGGTTCTGGACTTCCCCAACATCGGGAACAATCTTCGCGCATCTAGCCTCTCCAACCCCTTAAGAATTTTATATGTTTCAATAAGATCCCCCCTCAGTCTTCTAAATTCCAGCGAGTATAATCCTAGTCTATCCAGTCTTTCTTCATATGAAAGTCCTGCCATCCCAGGGATCAATCTAGTGAACCTTCTCTGTACTCCCTCTAAGGCTAGAATGTCTTTCCTCAGATTAGGAGACCAAAACTGTACACAATACTCCAGGTGCGGTCTCACCAAGGCCCTGTACAACTGCAGCAGAACCTCCCTGCTCCTATACTCAAATCCTCTTGCTATGAATGCTAACATACCATTCGCTTTCTTCACTGCCTGCTGCACCTGCACGCTTGCTTTCAATGACTGGTGCACCATGACACCCAGGTCACGTTGCATCTCCCCTTTTCCTAATTGGCCACCATTCAGGTAACACTCTGCTTTCCTGTTCTTGCCGCCAAAGTTGATAACCTCACATTTATCCACATTATATTGCATCTGCCATGCATTTGCCCACTCTCCTAATCTATCCAAGTCACTCTGCAGCCTCCTAGCATCCTCCTCGCAGCTAATACTGCCACCCAGCTTCGTGTCATCCGCAAACTTAGAGATGTTGCATTCAATTCCCTCGTCCAAATCATTAATATATATTGTAAATAACTGGGGTCCCAGCACTGAGCTTTGCGGTACCCCACTAGTCACTGCCTGCCATTCCGAAAAGGACCCGTTTATTCCTACTCTTTGCTTCCTGTCCACCAACCAATTCTCTATCCACCTCAACACTGAACCCCCAATACCGTGTGCTTTAAGTTTGAACCCCAATCTCCTATGTGGGACCTTGTCGAAGGCCTTCTGAAAGTCCAGATATAACACATCGACTGGTTCTCCCTTATTCACTCTACTACTTACATCCTCAAAAAATTCTATAAGATTCGTCAGGCATGATTTGCCTTTCATAAATCCATGCTGCCTTTGTCTGATGATTTCACCACTTTCCAAATGTGATGCTATCACATCTTTAATAACTGACTCTAGCATTTTCCCCACAAACGATGTTAGGCTAACTGGTCTATAATTCCCCGTTTTCTCTCTCCCTCCCTTTTTAAAAAGTGGGGTTACATTAGCTACCCTCCAATCCTCAGGAACTACTCCAGAATCTAAAGAGTATTGAAAAATTATCACTAATGCATCCACTATTTCTGAGGCTACTTCCTTAAGCACTCTGGGATGCAGCTTATTTGGCCCTGGGGATTTATCGGCCTTTAATCCATTTAATTTACCTAACACCACTTCCCGACTAACCTGGATTACCCTCAGTTCCTCCATCTCGTTAGACCCCCGGTCCCCTGCTATTTCCGGCAGATTGTTTATGTCTTCCCTAGTGAAGACAGAACCAAAGTAGTTGTTCAATTGGTCTGCCATCTCCTTGTTCCCTATGATCAATTCACCTGTTTCCGACTGCAAGAGGCCTACATTTGTCATTAACTAGTCTTTTACTCTTCACATATCTATAAAAGCTTTTGCAGTCAGTTTTTATGTTCCCTGTCAGTTTTCTCTCAAAATCTATTTTCCCTTTCCTAATTAAGCCCTCCTCTGCTGGACTCTGAATTTCTCCCAGTCCTCTGGTATGATACTTTTTCAGGCTAATTTATATGCTTCATCTTTTGTTCTAATACTATCCTTGATTTCCCTTGTTAGCCATGGATGCACTACCATTCCTGGATTGTTCTTTTGCCAAACTGGGATGAACAATTGTTGTAGTTCATCCATGCAATCTTTAAATGCCTTCCATTGCATGTCCACCGTCAACCCTTTAAGTATAAATTGCCAGTCTATCTTGGACAATTCACGCCTCATACCCTCAAAGTTACCTTTCTTTAAGTTCAGAACACTTGTTTCTGAATTGACTTTGTCACTCTCCATCCTAATGAAGAACTCCACCATATTATGGTCACTTTTGCCCAAGGGGCCTTGCACAACAAGACTGCTAACTAACCCTTCCTCATTACTCAATACCCAGTCTAGAATGGCCTGCTCCCTCGTTGGTTCCTCGACATGTTGGTTTAGAAAACCATCTCGCAAACATTCCAAGAAATCCTCTTCCTCAGCACCCCTGCCAATTAGGTTCACCCAATCTATATGTAGATTGAAGTCACCCATTATAACTGCTGCACCTTTAGTGCACACATTCCTAATTTCCTGTTTGATGCCATCCCCAACCTCACTACTGCTGTTAGGTGGCCTGTACACAACTCCCACTAGCGTTTTCTGCCCCTTAGTGTTTCACAGCTCTATCCATATCGATTACACATCCTCCAAGCTAAGGTCCTTCCTTTCCACTGCGTTAATCTCCTCTCTGACCAGCAACGCTACCCCACCTCCTTTTCCTTTCTGTCTATCCCGCCTGAATATAGAATATCCCTGGATGTTGAGCTCCCAGCCTTGGTCACCCTGGAGCCATGTCTCCGTAATCCCAACTACATCATAATCATTAACAACTATCTCCACATTTAATTCATCCACCTTATTACGTATACTCCTTGCATTGAGACACAAAGCCTCCAGGCTTGTTTTTATAACACTCTTGCCCCTTATATAATTATGTTGCAAAGTGGTCCTTTTTGATTTTTGCCCTGGATTTGTCTGCCTGCCATTTTTACTTTTCACCTTGTTACCTATTGTTTCTACCCTCGTTTTATACCCCTCTGTCTCTCTGCTCTTGTTCCCATCCCCCTGCCATATTAGTTTAAATCCTCCCCGACAGCACTAGCAAACACTCCTCCAAGGACATTGGTTCCATTCCAGCTCAGGTGCAGACCGTCCTGTTTGTACAGGTCCCACCTCCCCCAGAACTGGTTAGACTGGTTAGAGATAAGGGGAACGAGGGACATAGAGTAGAGGATGACGCAGAGAAATAAAGAACAATGAATAAAAGATATGCAAACAAGTAACGACGATAAAGGAAACAGGCCATTGTTAGCTGTTTATGGGGTGAAAGCGAGAAGTTAGTGCGACTTGGGTGGGGGAGGGATAGAGAGAGAGGGATTGCCGGGGCTACCTGAAGTGAGAGAAGTCAATATTAATGGGCTGAAAGCTGCCCAAGCGAAATATGAGATGCTGTTTCTCCAATTTTGCAATTAGCCTCCCTCTGACAATGGAGGAGACCTAGGACAGAAAGGTCAGTGTGGGAATGGGAAGGAGAATTAAAAGAGAATTAAACTTAGTTTCTGGAAAATTTGAGAGAATTTGATTGATTAGATAATTCTGAGAACCGGACGCTGATGGGCTAACTGGTCACTTATTCTGTAAGCAAACACAATACAGAAATATATTATGTTAATCTTCAGCATTCATTTGACAGGAAGAGTCACACAGCCTTCAGTCCCATGTCACATCCCAGTTTGCTGAACTGCACCAGATTATCACGGAGAAAGAAAAGTACTTCCTCAAAGATATACGCGAAGATGAGGAGCAGATTCTAAATCCAATGGAGAAAAATCTTCGGGAGATTCAAGAGAATTTAAATTCTATCCAGGAGGAACTCCTGCGTTTACAGGAACGGATGGAACAAAAAGACAGCGTGAAATTTCTAGAGGTAAGGAAGTCTATTTAAATTTGCTTCTATAAATGTGCACTATCACAAAATGGCGTCTAATATATTTGAAACAAATTCAACTATGTTGTCTATTGTCTATGCATCTGCAGTTCCTTCCTACATATCACTAACATCATATTCAATAGACAAGAGACAACAAGTGCAGAAGTAGACCATACAGCCCTTCGAGCCAGCAACTCCATTCAATGTGATCATGGCTGATCATTCTCAATCAGTACCCCGTTCCTGCCTTCTCCCCATACCCCCTGACTCCGCTATCCTTAAGAGCTCTATCTTGCTCTCTCTTGAAAGCATCCAGAGAAATGTCCTCCACTGCCTTCTGAGGCAGAGAATTCCACAGATTCACAACTCTCTGGCTGAAAAAGTTTCTCCTCATCTCCGTTCTAAATGGTCTACCCCTTATTCGGCTGAAACGCACACCCTGTCCAGACTATCCTGTCAGCATCGTGTAATTTTTAGAATAATTTTTATACTTCCTTCATCGGTTCTATGTCTGCAATATCATTATACTTCTCTGTGTGTCAGTGGGGGTGAGAGTGGAGAAATGGGATTTTTTAACACCTCGTAATAATCTGGGTGAAATTCGTGCTCTCAGTAGTTCCTTCTTGGTCAATTCAGTCTTGTGTTTTATTTATTTCAGGAGGAAGCTGTTCGCAAGCGAAGGTAGGGCATGTTCTTCACTGAAACTCTGCATGTAACATATTTCCTCATAAACATCAATGCACAATTTGTAATCAGCTATTTAATATTTGCAGGATTAGTGATGAGATCCATACATTGTCAGTGACAGATGGTGCCATAACGGCTGAAAAATTCAACCACCTCTTTTTGTTGAAGGCAGCGCTGATAGAAACGTTTGACTCCATTAAACAAGGTAAAACATATGGACTTATTTCACTTGGTTTGTGGGAACACATTGATGTTTTTATGTGATGCAAAGAGTGGAATTGTATAGACAATAGACAATAGGTGCAGGAGGAGGCCATTCGGCCCATCAAGCCAGCACCGCCATTCAATGTGATCGTGGCTGATCATTCACAATCAGTACCCCGTTCCTGCCCTCTCCCCACACCCCCTGACTCCACTATCCTTAAGAGCTCTATCTAACTCTCTCTTGAAAGCATCCAGAAAATTGGCCTCCACTACCTTCTGAGGCAGAGAATTCCACAGATTTACAACTCTCTGAGTGAAAAAGTTTTTCCTCATCTCCGTTCCAAATGGCCTACCCCTTATTATAGACAATAGACAATAGGTGCAGGAGTAGGCCATTCAGCCCTTCGAGCCAGCACCGCCATTTAATGAGATCATGGCTGATCACTCTCAATCAGTACCCAGTTCCTGCCTTCTCCCCATACCCCCTCACTCCGCTATCCTAAAGAGCTCTATCCAGCTCTCTCTTGAAAGCATCCAACGAACTGGCCTCCACTGCCTTCTGAGGCAGAGAATTCCACACCTTCACCATTCTCTGACTGAAAATGTTCTTCCTCATTTCCGTTCTAAATGGCCTACCCCTTATTCTTAAACTGTGGCCCCTTGTTCTGGACTCCCCCAACATTGGGAACATGTTTCCTGCCTCTAATTTGTCCAATCCCCTAATTATCTTATATATTTCAATAAGATCCCCCCTCATCCTTCTAAATTCCTGTGTATACAAGCCTAATTGCTCCAGCCTTTCAACATACGACAGTCCCGCCATTCCGGGAATTAACCTAGTGAACCTACGCTGCACGCCCTCAATAGCAAGAATATCCTTCCTCAAATTTGGAGACCAACACTGCACACAGTGCTCCAGGTGCGGTCTCACCAGGGCCCGGTACAACTGTAGAAGGACCTCTTTGCTCCTATACTCAACTCCTCTTGTTATGAAGGCCAACATTCCATTGGCTTTCTTCACTGCCTGCTGCACCTGCATGCTTCCTTTCAGTGACTGATGCACTAGGACACCCAGATCTCGTTGAACATCCCCTCTTCCTAACTTGACACCATTCAGATAATAATCTGCCTTTCTATTCTTACTTCCAAAGTGAATAACCTCACACTTATCTACATTAAACTGCATCTGCCATGTATCCGCCCACTCACACAACCTGTCGAAGTCACCCTGCAGCCTCATTGCATCTTCCTCACAATTCACACTACCCCCCAGCTTAGTATCATCTGCAAATTTGCTAATGGTACTTTTAATCCCTTCATCTAAGTCATTGATGTATATCGTAAATAGCTGGGGTCCCAGCACCGAACCTTTTGGTATCCCACTGGTCACTGCCTGCCATTCCGAAAGGGACCCATTTATCCCCACTCTTTGCTTTCTGTCTGTCAACCAATTTTCTATCCATGTCAGTACCCTACCCCCAATACCATGTGCTCTAATTTTGCCCACTAATCTCCTATGTGGGACCTTGTCGAAGGCTTTCTGAAAGTCGAGGTACACCACATCCACTGATTCTCCCCTGTCAATTTTCCTAGTTACATCCTCAAAAAATTCCTGTAGATTTGTCAAGCATGATTTCCCCTTCGTAAATCCATGCTGACTCGGAATAATCCTGTTACTGCTATCCAAATGCTCAGCAATTTCGTCTTTTATAATTCTCCAGCATCTTCCCCACCACTGATGTCAGACTAACTGGTCTATAATTACCCGTTTTCTCTCTCCCTCCTTTCTTAAAAAGTGGGATAACATTTGCTATCCTCCAATCCACAGGAACTGATCCTGAATCTATAGAACATTGAAAAATGATCTCCAATGCTTCCACTATTTCTAGAGCCACCTCCTTAAGTACCCTGGGATGCAGACCATCAGGCCCTAGGGATTTATCAGCCTTCAGTCCCATCAGTCTACCCAAAACCATTTCCTGCCTAATGTGGATTTCCTTCAGTTCCTCCATCACCCTAGGTTCTCCGGCCCCTAGAACATTTGGGAGATTGTGTGTATCTTCCTCAGTGAAGACAGATCCAAAGTAACGGTTTAACTCGTCTGCCATTTCTTTGTTCCCCATAATAAATTCCCCTGCTTCTGTCTTCAAGGGACCCACATTTGCCTTGACTATTTTTTTCCTCTTCACATACCTAAAAAAACTTTTGCTATCCTCCTTTATATTATTGGCTAGTTTACCCTCGTACCTCATCTTTTCTCCCCGTATTGCCTTCTTAGTCATCTTCTGTTGCTCTTTAAAAGAGTCCCAATCCTCTGTCTTCCCACTTATATGTGTGATACACATATATACCCAGAGGGAAATCAGCATCACTCACCCTGTCTCACCTGTCAGTGACCGCAGACTCATGTTAACTCAGGTCTGTCCCCTGTTGGACTCCTGGCTGGTGACCTTTCTGGCCCAGGTCTCCATTGTCAGAGTGACGCTGAACGCAAATTGGAGGAACAGCATCTCATATTTCGCTTGCGCACCTTGCAGCCCAATGGTCTGAATGTCGATTTCTCTCACTTCAGGTTGCCCCGGCATTCCTTCTCTCTCTATCCTTCCCCCACCCATGTCGCACTAGGTTCTCGTTGTCACCCGGCAAACAGCTAACAATGGCCTGTTTCCTTTATCATCGTTACTTTTTTTGCATATCTTCCATTGATTGTTCTTTATCTCTCCACGTCATCGTCTATATCTCTCGTTTCCCTTCTCCCTAACCAGTCTGAAGAAGGGTTTGGACCCGAAACGTCACCCATTCCTTCTCTCCAGAGATGCTCCCTGTCCGGCTGAGTTACTCCAGCTTTTTTGTGTCTGTCTTCGGTTTAAACCAGCATCTGCAGTTTCTCCTTCTTACACACATATATACAAACAGATCAATGCACAAACACGTCGAGGTATACAGAAACACAGAAACAGATTGTGAGACAAACGGACAGAGTGGGACAACTGGTCATAAAAACAGACACATGGTTCCAGTGGTAATATTGTGGTATGATGATGAAAGGGAAATAATTGGCGGATAATTAATGCAGCAAAGATTGACGTCTAGTTTTAAAGGTGATAATTTTGCTATATGAGGAGTGTTTGAGTGGCCTAGGCCTGTATTGCGGAGAGTTTAGAAGGTGTAAATCGTAGAGGGCATATGATCAAGGAAACAGTACGAAAATATAACGGAGGATTGTAAGGATTTTAAAAATACACGTAACATCTAAGAATATGCTTCCAGAGGGCACTGCAGTAGCAGCGATCACACCGATGTTTAAGAGTTATTTACACAGCCACTCCAGGGAACGTGGGATAGGCACGGGCAAGGAAAAGAGGGAAACGGGCCATGTGCAACCAAATGGGATTAGTTTATGTTCATAGGCATAATGGATGGCGCTGATATGCTGGGCCAAAGGGCGTGTACCTGTTCTGTATGTTTCTATTGGGGGAAGGATATTCTTGCTATTGAGGGCGTGCAGCGTAGGTTTACTAGGTTAATTCCCGGAATGGCGGGACTGTCATATGTTGAAAGACTGGAGTGACTAGGCTTGTATACACTGGAATTTACAACGATGAGAGGGGACGTTATCGAAAAATATAAGATTATTAAGGGATTGGACACGTTAGAGGCAGGAAACATATTCCCAATGTTGGGGGAGTCCGGAACCAGGGGCCACAGTTTAAGAAAAAGGGGTAGACCATTTAGAAAGGAGATGAGGACAAACTTTTTCAGTAAGAGAGTTGTAGATCTGTGGAATTCTCTGCCTCCGAAGGCAGTGGAGGCCAATTCTCTCAGTGCATTCAAGAGAGAGCTAGATAGAGCTCTTAAGTATAGCGGAGACAGGAGGTGTGGGGAGAAGGCAGGAACGGGGTACTGATTGAGAATGATCAGCCATGATCACATTGAATGGTGGTGCTGGCTCGAAGGGCCGAATGGCCTACTCCTGCGTCTATAGTCTATTGTCTATGTTCTATGTTAAAGAGAAAGTGAGGAGATCTCAGTGAAACACAAAGTTCTACTTGACTTAACAGGCAGCATGATGGAAGGATCTTTCCCTTTCCTGGGGTGTCCAGAGCAGAGGTTATTATCTCAGAATAGGAAGTAGGTTTTATAGGACAGAGATAAGGAGATATTTCCGCTCTCAGAGGATGGTAGACCTTTGGGATTCGCCACATCGGATGGCAGTAAAGGCTCAGTGATTCACTTCATTCAGTCCCAGTCTACTGCAGAGAAATGGACCCTTCGACCCACTATCTCTATTCCGATCTTATTACACACCTACATCAATCCCATTGGTTCACAACATGTCAACGCCCTTATATACCTCGTACAAGTGTCTGTCTAAATGACTCTTGAAATTAGTGATTCCACCTCCTCCAACGGAATCACGTTCCAGGTATCAACTACTCTCTGTGCAAGAGATTTATCCCTCACATCTATATACTAAAACTCTCGCTTGTTTGTTTGTTTGTTCCTGAACTACAGCCAAAACGGTACACGATAGCGCCCCAATTTGTGGCCCACCTTACTCACCGTCGTCCCTTTGGTGCTAATGGAAGAAGTTTCATTGAAATCAGTGTTATATTTTTAAAGTTATTCCCATTTTAAAGTTTAAATCTATCTCCTAGGGAGGGTGGAGGATGGAGGATAAGGGGGGTTGATGGGGGAGGGGAAGGGGAGAGGGGAGGGTGAGTGGAGGGAGTGGGGTGGGGGATGGTGGGTTGGAGGAGGGGAGCGGGTAGAGGGAGGGGGAAGGAGGGGGGAGGAGAGGGTGCTGCACCAATGCAGTATAGATTTGGGTCCAACGGGTCCACTTGGTCTATTCTTCTTTAAAACTCCTTCCTCTCAGTTTAAACCAATAACCTTGTTTTTGATACCATTAAGATGGAGAACTGAATCTGACTAACTAACCCCTCTCTGTTTCTCGTAAACTTGTAAAGTTATCCCAGGTCTCCAAATCAGCATTATTCAAGTCCTCCAATGGAGGCAACATCCTGGTGAATCTCCTTTGCACTCTCTCCAGCACAGCCACATCTTTCCTCATTTTTAATAACCTCCAGTAAACATTTAACTCCTCAACTGCCCCGCCAATCTAGCCCCCATTTTCACCACCATAAGCAAAAGCACTCAATATCACGCCCGCACACCCATCCGCCCACTATTTCTCCTATCTCCTCTCTCCCAATTCCATCTGCTTGCCCACGACATATCAGCATGGAGGCAACCAATGGAGGCAACTTCCCGGTGAATCTCCTTTGCAATCTCTCCAGCACAGTCACATCTTTCCCCCTGTATTACCAAAATATAACGACCTAATTTTTAATTACCTCCAGTAGACATTTAACTCCTCAACTGTCCCGCCAATCAAGCCCCCATTTTCACTCAATATCACGCCCGCACACCCATCCGCCCACCATTTCTCCTACCTCCTCTCTCACAATTGCATCTGCTTGCCCACGACATACCACAACTCTCGCCTCCACCTCACGAGAAAAATATCCGGGAAGGATTTCTGTTGTCCATCTTACGTGGTAGGGGGAGGGGGAAAGAAAACTCCGGACAGATTTTCAGTTGTCCGCCCGCCTGTGCCTGAGGCCGAGCGGCTTCTCCCCCGGTCCCGGGGCCGCGCTGCCCGAGTCTCCCCCCGACCCCCGGGGACTCTCTGATTCTCTGCTTCTCCCCCCAGTCTCCGTCACCCTGGATGTGGAAACAGCGCATGCGCGGCTCGAGGTGTCTGAGGATCGGAAGAGGGTGAGACGGACCGGGACCCGGAGGAGTCTCCCTGACACCGGGAAGAGGTTTACAGTCCAGGCGTGTGTGCTGGGATCGCAGGGATTCACATCGGGGAGACATTACTGGGAGGTGGAGGTGGCGGGGAGTGAGAGCTGGAGTCTGGGAGTCGCCGTAGAGTCTGTGGAGAGGAAGAGACCGGTCAGACTGACCCCGGAGAATGGAGTCTGGAGGATCAGGCGGCGGGATGACGCGTTTTTTGCATTCACCTCCCCTTCATCCCGTCTCCCCGCCCGTCCCATCCCCGGGAGGGTGGGAGTTTATCTCAGTTACGAGTCCGGGACAGTTTCATTTTACGACGCGGACACCAAGTCCCATCTCCACACCTTCACTAGGAATAAATTCACGGAGAAACTTTATCCTTTTTTCGGGATCTGGGATGTAAACCAGTGGCTGAGAATCTGCTCCGGTTTCGCTCCGTGTCAGTAATTAACAAATTCTATCAATCCTTCACCAGCACCTGGAATATAGTTAAATCACCTCTGTTCCGGGAATCGATGACCATAAAACTCCTGGACTGCCGCCTGTGATGATAATAATAATAATAACAATAATAATAAATTCATTTAATTGTCCCACACCGTGGAAATTTGCAGTGTTACAGCAGCAATGTGGATAACAGGAGACACTCATTATAAATAAAAAATAAAGACAAGGATAAATTGTCATCAGTTTATTGTGTATTCCTTAACTGTTGACTGGTCTGTTGGGAGCAGTGCTGGTTGTGCAGTCTCACAGCAGCGGGAAGGAAGGACCTCAGATATCTCAAGTTAAAGAGCAAATCGGAGCTCGGTGCCTCTGTAGTCACAAGAGACTGCAGATACTGGAATCTTCAACAAAAGACAAAGTGCTGGAGTAACTCAGTGAGTCACACAGCGTCTGTGGAGGGAATTGGACAGACGAGGTTTCAGATTGGGACCCTTCTTCAGCTTATCCGCCCCCTTGTACTCCGCCTTTTCCTCGTCCTCTTAGATTGCGTTATTGTCACAGGCGCTGCTCTCGGGTCGGTGAATTCACCCAGCATCCAAATCTGCTCGTTCTCTCGACCTAAGGCCCCGACCCCCCCCCCCCCTCACCCCGACGCGCCCCGGCAACTGTCCAACAACTAATAAGAAAGGCAATGGGATGTTGCCTTCATTACGAGAGGATTTGAATTGAGCAAGGAGGTCCTACTGCAGTTGTACAGAGCCCTGGCGAGACCACACCTGGAGTATTGTGTGCAAGTTTGGTCCCCTAATTTGAGGAAGGACATTATTGCTATTACCAGAGTGCTGCGTAGGTTCACCAGGTTAATTTCCGGGATGGCGGGACAGACGTAAGATGAAAGACTGGGCCGACTGGGCTTGTATTCGCTGGAATTTAGAAGAATGAGAGGGGATCTTACAGAAACATATAAAATTCTTAGAGGATTGGACAGGGTAGATGCAGGAAAAATGTTCCCGATGTTGGAGGAGTCCAGAACCAGGGGTCAAAGTTTGAGAATAAGGGGTCGGCCATTTAGTACTGAGATGAGGAAAAACCTTTTCACCCAGAGAGCTGTGAATCTGCGGAATTCTCTGCCACAGAAGGCAGTGGAGGCCAATTCACTGGATGTTTTCAAGAGAGAGTTAGATTTAGCTCTTAGGGCTCAGGGAATTAAGGGATATGGGGAAAAATCCAGAGTACTGATTTTGGATGATCAGCCATGATCATATTGAATGGTGGTGCTGGCTCGAAGGGCCGAACGACCTACTCCTGCACCTATTTTCTATGTTTCTATAATCGAGCAATTATTTCTTCATTGTCGCGAAGTTTCAAGAGTTTTATTGTCATGTGTCTAGCGACGGAATAAATATTTGCAGCAGGCCAACAGATATGTTGATATATTACCCTGTTAAAAAAAAACCATAATAAACCATGATGTACTTACTTCTGTGTTTATCTTCTTCTTACCATCCGCCAAGAAGCAAATGGCCCTTCCTGATGGAGCAATGACTCACTTGTGACGTCTCCTAATTCCGTGAGCTGCCAATAGACAATAGGTCCCGGAGGAGTACATTCGGCCCTTCGAGCCAGCACTGCCATTCAATGTGATCATGGCTGATCATTCTCAATCAGTACCCCGTTCCTGCTTTCTCCCCATACCCCCTGACTCCGCTATCCTTAAGAGCACTATCTAGCTCTCTCTTGAATGTATTCAGAGAATTGGCCTCCACTGCCCTCTGAAGCAGAGAATTCCACAGATTCACAACTCTCTGACTAAAAAAGTTTTTCCTCATCTCTGTTCTAAATGGCCTACCCCTTATTCTTAAACAGTGGCCCCTGGTTCTGGACTCCCCCAACATTGGGAACATGTTTCCTGCCTCTAACGTGTCCAACCCCTTAATAATCTTATACGTTTCGATAAGATCCCCTCTCATCCTTCTAAATTCCAGTGTATACAAACCTAGTCGCTCCAGTCTTTGAACATAACCTAGTCGCTCCAGTCTTTCAACATACAGTCTTTCAACAGATGAGCATTTTCAGTTGACAACGCACTGAATGGAAAATGATTAATAGAACTTTATGTATAGGTCTTTAGAACAGATGTAACCCCCTTGCCAATTAGCTTATTACTACTTGAGCTCTATAGCTCTTCCAGTGTTCATTCCTATCAACTTGCATTATACTGTGTAACTAAAAATTATGACTGCAAAAAAACATTGAGGATACCAGATAAAGTTTATCAATTAATAAAAGAAATGCCCCCACCACTCACAGATGTGAAATAATTCCCTCTGATCCAATTATATTGACTAAAATCAAAGGTACATGAAAATTTATTTTCTGCTCACTTCACTTGAATGTTATTGGGTTATAATTTGTATTTTTCTCATTCTGAGGATAGAACATGCGATCATAGTTATTCTTTGCCCTATATTTCATTTTCCTGATCCAAAACTATGTCCCTTGAACTCCTTTAATATCCAGGAATCTATGAAACTGCATTTTGAATGAAGTCAGCGGGTCAGACTGCATCTCTGGCGAACAAGGATTGGTGATGCTCCAGGTCGGAACCAGACTGATTGTGGTGGGGAGAGAAAAATAGAAGAGAGGGGAGTAGTTCAAGGGCTGGTAAGATAGGTGGATATAGGTGAGGGGGGGTGGCGGGGGGTTGATAGGCAGATGGTTGGACAAATGCCAGAGTTCAAAAACAGATTGTGAAGTCAGAGGAAGGAATGCAGGTGGAGGGGATGTGGCAGTGGAGAAATGGGTGCGAGTAGTCCAGGTGGGGCACAGGGGAGAGGGGAAAAGGGAAGCAAAAAAGGAGTTGTATGTAGGTTGGCTAAATAAGATTAGAGAATTCAGTGTTCATAATGTCAAGTTGTAAGGTACCCAAGCGGAATATAAGGTGGACACAAAATACTGGAGTAACTCAGCAGGTCAGACAGCATCTCTGGAGAAAATGAATCGTTGACGTTTCAGGGGACACACTCCTTCAGCAACGGAATATAAGGTGCTGCTCCTCCCTTTGCATGTGGCGGCACTCAGGCAATGGAGGACAAACCAGCATCTGCAATTCCTTTGTCTATGCTAAACCTGCACAGCCCTCCTGGAGAGATAATTCCAAGGATTTGAATTCTGAAGAATTCTCCCCTCCAGCTCTTCAAGAAATAGAAACATTGAAAGTAGGTGCAGGAGTATGCCATTCGGCCCTTCGAGCCAGCACCACCATTCAATATGATCATGGCTGATCATCCAGAATCAATATCCTATTCCTGCTTTTTCCTCATATCCCTTGATTTCATTAGCCCTAAGAGCTATATCTAACTCTCTCTCTCTCTCTCTCTCTCGAATGAATGAATGAATGAATAAGTGTATTGGCCAGGTACGTACACATACAAGGAATGGGTCTTGGTGCCCTGCTCACAAGTAATAACACGAACATACAGTAAACAATTAAGAATAAAGCATAAAACATTAAGACTACAACATTACGGTTTAAACATGTGAGTGAAATAAACCAGAGTAAAAAGAGACTACTGACTTTTGGTTATTGAGTAGAGCTACTACTCACGGAAACAAAGCTGTTTTTATGTCTGGCTGTGGCTGCTTTGACAGTCTTGAATACATCCAGTGACCTGGCCTCCACTGCCTCCTATGCCAGAGAATTCCACAGATTCACAACTCTCTGGGTGAAAAAGTTTTTCCTCATCTCAGTCCTAAATGGCCTACCCCTTATTCTCAAACTATGACCCCTGGTTCTGGACTCCCCCAACATCGGGAACATTTTTCCTGCCCCTAGCCTGTCCAATCCCTCAAGAATTGTATATGTCTCTATAAGATCCTCTCTCATCCTCCTATATTCTAATAAATACATGCTTTTGGTTCTAATAAAGGACTTCTGAATGGATTGTATTTTATAGATTATGGGAGAAGATGGATATGATCGAGAACAAACTGGTGATTTAGCATATTCCAGTCATGCTGTTAGTTGGCCTTTGTCAGGTTGCAACAGGGAACTTTAACTGAGTGCAGTTGGCATTCCCAATTGCTGAGCAATAACTCCTGCTGAAATTCAATGCATGTAGAAACCAGGATGGTGACACTCAGACGTGAATAACGGCACTAAACGTTATTCATGTTTATCATGTATCTGCACACTTTGGATGGCTCTTTCCACTGACTGGTTAGCACACAGCAAAAGCTTTTCACTGTACCTCTGTACACATGACAATAAACTAAACTCAGACTTAGACTCAAACTCAACTGTGACACCTTCGACAATTAAATTAAGATTCACTTATGTTTTGTGTTCTGCCTATTAGCCTTATTCTTTTCACTGAAGAAAAGAATCTCGAATTTGAGTTTTCTTGGGTTGTCTGGGTCCATATGCCTGTGTTGCTGCTGCAAGAAAGATTTTCATTGTACCTGCACCCGACCTTGCTTGTGCGTATGACAATAAACTTGTGAAGACAGGTATAAGAATATGAACCGTTACATTTAGAAAAGGTGCATGGATTCAAGTATCGGTGCAACAGGGACTGCAGTCCTTGAAGCAAAATATATTTGATTTCCAGTTGAGTAGAAGTAATTTTTTTGTTGTTGAACGGCATCCAGGCCATGCTGACAGCTTGCCAAGCAAACCGATTGTGTTTCTAATTGCCAATCTGTTGATGATTGCAGCTGGTCAGATCTGCTTGCATTGTCAGAGAGGATTTTGAGGATAAGCTTGAGTGATTCCACAGCTCAGGTGTCACTCGGTGTCACAATGACTCAGCTTGGGAGGATCCAGGGAGTTACATCCAGAAAATAGCTTTTGGGCTCTATCAATATTTAATCGGTGAAATCCAAAGCCAGCATTCTTTTTTATCAAGGAACTGCGAAGTGGCACAGTGAGGAGGGCCACTCACTCAGTGCTGGAGATAAGGGTTTGATCCTGACCTTGGGTAATGCCGAGTTTGGAGTTTTGCATGTTCTCTCTAAGACCACATGGGTTTCCCCTCGGACCTAGGGTGGTCGGTGTATGAAATGAATTGCCAGAGGTGGTATTGTAGGAAGGAACTGCAGATGCTGGTTCAAACCGAAGATAGACTGAGTCTGAAGAAGGGTCTCGACCCGAAACATCACCCATTCCTTTTATCCAGAGATGCTGCCTGTCCCACTAAGTTACTCCAACATTTTGTGCCAGAGAAGGAAGTTGAGGCAGGTACTATTGCAAGATTTAAGAAACAATTAGACAGTTACATAGATAGGGCAGGTTTAGAGGGATACGGGCCAAATCAAGGCAGGTGGGACTAATGTAGCTGGGACATGTTGGCCGGTATGGGCAAGTTGGGCCG
This sequence comes from Rhinoraja longicauda, assembly GCF_053455715.1. Lineage (NCBI taxonomy): Eukaryota > Metazoa > Chordata > Chondrichthyes > Rajiformes > Arhynchobatidae > Rhinoraja > Rhinoraja longicauda. Next base: position 3,877,602 of record NC_135971.1, on the reverse strand, counting down.
AAGGGCCTGTTTTCACACTGTATGACTCTTTGACCATGACTCTATGACACGAATTCCGATTTTGTTCCCACATCCCAAAGACATGTGGGTCGTAAAGTTAAATGGCCTGTGTAAAATTCCCCCAACATGTCGCTGAGTGATAGAATCTGGGGGGGGAGTTGATGACAAAGTAGTGGGTAATAAAAAAAGGATTAATGCAGGATTAGTGTAATTGGATGGCTGGAGAGCCTGGAAACATACTGTTTTACTCTGACTCTATATCGCTTTAAAAATATTGACTTGTTTCATTGAAAACTAGTTAAGTAAGCGTCACATTTTCCAATAAGCTCCAAGGTATGTGAAGCAAATGGTCTAATTCCAAGTAGTGCTGGATATTTCATCTTAGTTGGGGCATCACAAAAGACCTCAGGTCAATAGACAATAGGTGCAGGAGTAGGCCATTCGGCCCTTCGAGCCAGCACCGCCATTCAATGTGATCATGGCTGATCATTCTCAATCAGTACCCCGTTCCTGCTTTCTCCCCATACCCCCTGACTCCGCTATCCTTAAGAGCTCTATCTAGCTCTCTCTTGAATGTATTCAGGGAATTGGCCTCCACTGCCCTCTGAGGCAGAGAATTCCACAGATTCACAACTCTCTGACTAAAAAAGTTTTTCCTCATCTCTGTTCTAAATGGCCTACCCCTTATTCTTAAACTGTGTCCCCTGGTTCTGGACTCCCCCAACATTGGGATCATGTTTCCTGCCTCTAACATGTCCAACCACTTAATAATCTTATACGTTTCGATAAGATCCCCTGTCATCCTTCTAAATTCCAGTGTATGCAAGCCTAGTCGCTCCAGTCTTTCAACATAGGACTCTGTAAAATTGCCGATTGTGTAGAGAATGGATGAGGACATCAGATAACATAGAACTAGTGTGATCGGGTGGTCGACCGATGGCATGGACTTGGTAGGCCGAAGGACCTGTTTCCACACTGAATCTCTAAACTGAACTCAATTAGTGCGATAAAATAAATCTCTCTGTGGTTGTTGAACGGCAACAAAACCATGCTCTCCCACGGCAATGTGATGTGAGGAAAATCACGTGGCTCAGTACCACGGATTGAATTTTACCTGGTTCCCCCACCTGTAAGCCAAGAAACACACTCACTTCCAAGTTAAATGAATGATAAATATGGGCCTTGAAGCATCTCCAGCCATTATTGTGGTTGGTAAACTCCAGAGGACATGTTTGAACATATCCCTTTTAAATACAATGCCAGCCCGCATGGCTTAGTTTACATGACATCAAATCTTTCTCTCATGATCATTACCATATAACCCTGGTAATATTCAGACTGACACATTTTTGGGTTGAAAAATAATTAAGTGAAATTCATTTTAAAACTGAGTTCAAAGCATTTTTCAAAATTATACATAAATCCAGTGTGGAAAGATCTGTTATTTTATTTTAAACCGAAGGGTCTGTTTCCATGCTGAAACTCTAAAATAAAATAAAATGAATAAAGAATGAACAGAAATATATATAATGGTTGCAATTAGACTGCTTGTGCTTTTTGAATTGCATCACTGCCTGGTACATTTTATTTTTCTGCAAAGAAACAGCATGCAATCTGCTGTCTGAAATTAAACAAAATGTGATCCAAAGATGTGAGTCATAATGTGAAAATTCTGAGGAAAGAAAAAGAACTTTTCAATCTGTATTTGATAATCCGAGTTCTTTACCTTCAGCCTGAATAACATGCGTATACTGGATGAGTACAACAGATTTATTCCACAGTGGGGTTCTTCCCGTGAGGATCTCCAGATACAATGCTGTGTCTGAAAAGATCTCAACTGGGGAGAGGGAAAGAACAACTTTTCCACGATTGTTTACTTTTTATACAGAAAGGAAAAAGGGGCGTAACAGATAAAATCAAGGACCAATTACAATTCTAATACAATTCCCATGGTTACAGAGAAAACAAAACCATTAATACAAGTCACATACTTTTGGGGAAACACATCAATTTACCTAGAGTGGATTCAAAACTTTTCCTACTTTCACACGCACCCATATAAGGAGTTGTTAATGAGAAATAAACTTTTCATCTACTATATAGGAGCAATCTCGCAGCTGCACGACCTTGCTTCTAACTGTTTTAGTACACAAGCTAACACTATCAGACAATGGAGTACTTTAAGAACAAAGAACCCCTATACTCCTCTGTCTACTCCCTATCACTCGCAAAGGGACAAACACATTCCATTCCCAATGATAACATTTCTGCCACAAGCATCCATCTTACTGCTTTCTACTGAAAATAAGCATTCATTTTATATTAGCTAAAACAACAACAAAATAAACCATCTTCGACCATCTACAACAAAATATCAATATCTCTAATTAACTATATCAGCTAACAGCATAGATTCTCATTTTGATCAGCTTTATCATTAATGGGTTCCACCCACGGCATAGTGCATGTGGCTATTGTTGCCTGACGACAACAGTAATCCAGCTGTGACCTTGGGAAGCATCCCCAGACAATAGCACATCACGCAGTGCATTTAACATTACATCACCACAGTTAGTTACTCCATCCCAGCATTCACACAACTTGTCCGCCCTGCAGCGCCTTCACGAGTTGGCAAGCTCGCACCCGTGCCGACGTCCCGCCACGGGACATTCCGCCCGCACGGGCTATCGGCCCTCCGGGTTTGCCCCTATACTTTCCAGTGCCGTGACGCCCACCAGGCACCGCTCCAGAGGCCGTATGAGGGCCCGTATCGGGTGCTGGAGCACGGGCAGACAACCTTTGTGCTGGGCATGGGGGGGGGGGGGGGGTCGTGTCGACTGACCGCGTAAAGCCGGCACATTTGGACATTGACCAGCCTGGGCTGATTGCCCAGTCTCGGCCGCGAGGTCGCCCCCCCCCCCCTTCGCGGCTCCCTCAACCTGTGCCTCCGCCGGCCGACATCCGTACGCGGTCCGGTCGGGATGTGCGCCCGCCGGTGCGTTTCGTGCCTCCTGTTCTGTGGGGGAGGTGGCTCCCAAGGGTCGGGCCATATCACTATCGAGCACCTCGGTACGGACCAGTCCGGGAGCGGCCCTTAGCGACAGGGATAAAGGCCAGGGGGGGTTAGGGCACGATCGTTCCCTTGCAGACCCGACTGGACAAAAGATCAACAGCTAATAAAGTCCCTCCCGAAACACCTGGCTCCTCGCCTTCATTTCGGGCTTATCGACGCGCCACAACTTCAAATATTTTCTGTACCTTCCCATTGCCAGCGTTCATCTTTATTCTTCTCACTCCATGTAATTTCTCACTCCGTTCGTCCTTCCTATCTACACCTCGAATGTATCGCAAAATGCTGGAGTAACTCAGCAGGTCAGGCAGCATCTCAGGAGAGAAGGAATGGGTGACGTTTCGGGTCGAGACCCCACTTCAGACTGAAGGATCTCCACACGAAACGTCACCCATTCCTTCTCTCCTGAGATGCTGCCTGACCTGCTGAGTTACTCCAGCATTTTGTGATACCTTCGATTTGTCCCAGCATCTGCAGTTATTTTCCTATTTACACCTGGTCAGTCGGACCTATACCGCCCTCTCCCGGATAAAATCAGCGCCACTTCATTATACCACAGACGGGCATTAGAATCAGGGGGAGCCCGGAGCTCAGGACCCGCCGCCCGCGGCCGCTGCCGAACCCGCGGGAAGGGCGATGGTTTCAATCTTTATATTTTCACAAAAGTAATTTCTGTTCCGTTGCCGGACGCACTGAACGCGTTAAAATGAACGGATCGACAGTTCTGATTTCAGTAGCACTTTATTTCTCTCTTCCCACCTTTACATTCCCCCTGGTTTTATTTCCGCGCTCACTGGGGGTTTTTACGACGCGGAATTTGGGGATTAAATGGGAGCCGTTCAGCGCCGACCTGTTGCCCACCGGGTTTCTGCCCCACAGCCCATGAGCCCCGCTCCTGACGCCGGTCACGGGACCCGACCCCCTTCACACACCCGGAGCGGAACCGGAGCAGATTCTCAGGCACTGGTTTCCAACCCACGTCCAGAAAAAAGGATACAGTTTCTCCGTGAATTTATTTCCAGTGAAGGTGTGGAGATGGGACTTGGTGTCCGCGTCGTAAAATGAAACTGTCCCGGACTCGTAACTGAGATAAACTCCCACCCTCCCGGGGATGGGCTGGACGGGGAGACGGGATGGAGGAGAGGTGCCTACGTTAACGTCATTACCATCTCGCCTGATGCTCCAGACTCCAGTCTCTGGGGTCAGGACGCCCGCACCTTTCCTGTCCACAGACTCTGTGGCGACTCCTAGACTCCAGCCCTGATTTGACCCGATCCCCACCTCCCAGTAATATCTCCCCGATGTGAATCCTTCCGATCCCAGGACGCACATATTTTGCATAAACCTCTTCCCGGTGTCAGGGAGACTTCGCCAGCCACCGTCATATTGCATGCTCTTGCGATCATCAGACACTTGGAGATACCGATGCGCTGTTTCCACATCCAGGGCGACGGAGACTGGGGAGAGAAGCAGAGAATCAGAGAGTCCCCGGGGGTCGGGGGGAGACTCGGCCTCGGGCACAATGGAATGTTGGCCTTCATAAGAAGGGGAGTTAAGTATAGGAGCAAAGAGGTCCTCCTGCAGTTGTACAGGGCCCTCGTGAGACCGCACCTGGAGTACTGTGTGCAGTTTTGGTCTCCAAATTTGAGGAAGGATATTCTTGCTATTGGTAGCGTGCAGCGTAGGTTTACTAGGTTAATTCCTGGAATGGCGAGACTGTCCAATGTTGAAAGACTGGAGCGGCTAGGCTTGATACACTGGACTTTAGAAGGATGAGACGGGATCGTATCAAAACATATATGATTATTAAGGGGTTGGACACGTTAGAGGCAGGAAACATGTTCCCAGTGTTGGGGGACTCCAGAACCAGGGGCCACAGTTTCAGAATAAGGGGTAGGCCATTTAGAACGGAGATGAGGAAAAACTTTTTCAGTCATAGAGTTGTAAATCTGTGGAATTCTCTGCCTCAGAAGGCAGTGGAGGCCAATTCTCTGAATGCATTCAAGAGAGAGCTAGATAGAGCTCTTAACGATAGCGGAGTCAGGAGTTATGGGGAGAAGGCAGGAACGGGGTACTGATTGAGAATGATCTGCCATGATCACATTGAATGATGGTGCTGGCTCGAAGGGCCGAAAGGCCTACTCCTGCACCTATTGCCTATTGTCTATTGAATCGAATGCCCTCGTCTACACCTGATGGGTTTGTGTTTGGTGTAGATGTGGTAATCTACGTCGAGCCGACCATTTAACATTTTGTAAAAACAGGTCAAACAGTGGGCTTTACGTCTGTCTTGGAGAGTGTTCCCCCCAATGAATTTAGAAGTTCGGTAACACTCGCTTCTCTCTCATAGGTATTTGTAACAAAACGAGCTGCCTGTACCTTTGGACACGTTCGATGGAAGAAATGTTTTTATTTGTGTATGGGTCCCATGCTATTCACGTTGTTCCCTTTATCACGCATCTGTTCACTATGGGTGGCTGGATTGTAATCGTGTATTGTCTTTCTGCCGACTGGTTGGCACACAACATAAGCTTTTCATTGTACCTCGGTGAGCCCGGTGATGGGGGACAATGAGCCGTGTTAGGATGAAGAGGAAGGAACTGAGTGGGATAGAAAGACGAGGAGGAGGAGTTTCGGGATTGCGGGAAGGAGAATCGGGGATGGGAATGATGGACTGCGTTGACTACAAATTGGCATCAAGAACTCCAACAACATCAAACCAGCATTCGGATTGAGCGGATGTGGAGTGGATGTTTACCTAGCAGGACAGTCTGGGATTAGAGCCAAAAGCTTCGTAATAAAAGGACAAATGTTTTGAATGTCTTCAGTCACAGGGTGGCGAATCTGTGGAATTCATGGAAGCAAAAAGCTGTGGAGGCCAAATCGATGGATATTTTTAAGTCAGAGAACGACAAAGTCTTGATTAGTAATGTGGTCCTGATAAGGCGTGGAAAAAGGACCTTCGGCTCAACTTGCCCATAGCATCCGCCATGTCCCAGCTACACCAGTCCCACCTGCCTGCGTTTGACCCATATCCTTCCAAACCTGTCCTATCCATCTACCTGTCTAACTTTCTTGAACGTTGGAATAGTCCCTGCACCAACTACCTCCTCTGGCAACCCGTTCCATACACCCATCACTCTTTGTTAGGACTCAATAGACAATAGACAATAGGTGCAGGAGTAGGCCATTTGGCCCTTCAAGCCAGCACCGCCATTCAATGTGATCATGGCTGATCATTCTCAATCAGTACCCCGTTCCTGCCTTCTCCCCATAACCCCATACTCCGCTATTCTTAAGAGCTCTATCTAGCTCTCTCTTGAATGCATTCAGAGAATTGGCCTCCACTGCTTTCTGGGGCAGAGAATTCCACAGGTTCACAACTCTATGACTGAAAAAGTTTTTCCTCATCTCCGTTTCTAAAGGGCCTACCCCTTATTCTTAAACTGTGGCCCCTGGTTCTGGACTCCCCCAACATTGGGAACATGTTTCCTGCCTCTAATGCGTCCAACCCCTTAATAATCTTATACGTTTCGATAAGATCCCCACTCATCCTTCTAAATTCCAGTGTATACAAGCCTAGTCGCTCCAGTCTTTCAACATATGACAGTCCCGCCATTCCGGGATTTAACCTAGTAAACCTACGCTGCACGCCCTCAATAGCAAGAATATCCTTCCTCAAATATGGAGACCAAAACTGCACACAGTACTCCAGGTGCGGTCTCACTAGGGCCCTGTACAACTGCAGAAGGACCTTTTGCTCCTATATTCAACTCCCCTTGTTATGAAGGCCAACATTCCATTGGCTTTCTTCACTGCCTGCTGTACCTGCATGCTTCCTTTCAGTGACTGATGCACTAGGACACCCAGATATCGTTGTACATCCCCTTTTCCTAACTCAGATTCCTATTAAGTCCTTACTCCCTCATCTTAACCCGATGTGTTCTGGTCGCCGATTCACTCACTTTGTTTGTTGTTAAACAGGTTTCAAAAATGCAGTCAACGCTGCCGCAATCTCTTCGCTTGCCACGCCCAATATCCTGGAATATGTTGCAACAGACATGGCGAAATACCACTTGGGCATCTTACAACTCAGCGGTATGAATATTAATCTCAATATCTTCAAGTAACCCTTGCGTAGGAAGGAACTGCAGATGCTGGTTTAAACCGAAGATAGACAGAAAATATTGGATTAGCTCAGCGGGACAGGCGGCCTCTCTGGATAGAAGAAATGGGTGAGGATTCGGGTCTAGACCCTTCTTCAGACTGAAGTCAGGGGAGAGGGAGATACAGATATAAGGTAGTGTAAGGTGTGAAAACGAGACAAAGGGGTTGGAGATCAAGGAATATGTGGAATCAAAGCAAACAGAGACAAAATGTAATCGGAGACAGTCAGACTGGTTGGAGAACTGGGAAGGGGTAGGGTTCGAGAGAGAGGGGGAAAGCAAGGGTTACTTGAATTTAGCGAAGTCAATATTCATACCGCTGGGGTGAAAGCTGCCCAAGCGAAATAGGAAGTGCTGTTCCTCCAAACCCTCACTCTGACAGTGGAGGAGGCCCAGGACAGAAAGGTCAGAGTAGGAATGGGAGGGGGAGCTAAAGTGTTTAGCAACTGGGAGATCAGGTAGGCAGAGGCGGACTGAAGAAGGGTCTCGACCCGAAACGTCAGACATTCCTTCTGTCCAGTGATGCTGCCTGTCCCGCTGAGTTACTCCAGCATTGTGTGTATATCTTCGGTTTAAAGCAGCATCTGTAGTTCCTTCCTCCACATCAGTTCAGATATTGAACCTTTGTTACCACCGTACTCTATCCGTACTCTATTGCCTCGTCAGTCTAGGATAATCTCTCTCAGTGCAGTTGCGACATTTTCTATCATCAGTGGCACAGTTCTTTAACATCCTTCCCTATCACATCGGAAACACCTGGATCCTGATTCGTTGAGCTATCTGTCCTTCGCCTCTTATCAACAATGTCTTTGCAATGCCTTCAACATCAGAGATCCCTTTAGTAATCGTGACCATACATTCACCCGCTTCACTGCATTGAAATCAGTAGCTTTTAGCACATCAACCCCATTCATGAAACCGGCCTTGCGTGTCCGTACTTTCAAATGCATTTGATCCACTCTCCACATTGTCCTCAATCTCCCCCTTGCTGACCTACAAGGTTCCTTGGCGAGTAGGGCTGAAGACAATTCGAAAGTGTGTTATACATACGTTGAATCAAGAGGGTATCAATGGAGAGAGGGTAACAGCTGTTGGACAAAGGAAGTAATTCGTGTCTGAAGTGCCTCACCAGTCCGGTATTAAAGGTATCACAAAATGCTGGAGTAACTCACCGGGTCAGGCAGCATCTCTGGAGAGAAGGAATGGGTGACGTTTCGGGTCGAAACCCTTCTTCAGACTAATGATTCCTTTCCCCTGCAACCGCAGGAGATGCAACACCTGTCTCTTTACCTCCCCCCTCAACTCCATCCAAGGACACAAACAGTTTTTCCAGGTGAGACAGAGGTTCACCTGCACCTCCTCCAATCTCATCTATTGTATCCGCTGCTCTAGATGTCAACTTCTTTACATCGGCGAAACCAAACGCAAGCTCGGCAATCGTTTCGCTCAACACCTTCGCTCAGTCCGCCATAACCAACCTGATCTCCTGGTGGCTGAGCACATCAACACCCCCTTCCACTCCCAGTCTGACCTTTCTGTCATGGGCCTCCTCCAGTGCCATAGTGAGGCCCACCGGAAATTGGAGGAACAGCACCTCATATTTCGCATGGGCAGCTTGCAGCCCAGCGGTATGAACATTGACTTCTCCAACTTTAGACAGTTCCTCTGTCCCTCTCTTCCCCTCCCCCTTCCCAGTTCTCCCTCTATCTTCCTGTCTCCAACTTTATCCTTCCTTTGTCCCGCCCCCCCTGACATCATGTCTGAAGATGGGTCTTGACCCGAAACGTCACCCATTCCTTCTCTCCTGAGATGCTGCCTGACACGCTGAGTTACTCCTGCATTTTGTGAATAAATACCTTCGATTCCGGTAGTAAATAGACCCTTTACATATAACTGATACTTCAATATCTCCAATGGGGTTTTTTTTTTAGGTATTACCTCTTGTAATGCCATCGGGCACTTCCGTGAACACCGTGTTCAACAAAAATGGGTGATCGAACTTTTCAACGGCCAGGGCACCCTCTGCTACTGACAGCGTCAGGGCTTCATCACTCACCCTGCATTAATTAAACAACTAGTTAGAAGACCAACGTCCAACGTTTCCTGAGTTATATTCCAAAAACAACACAGCGAGCCTCACCTCCTCTTCCGAAGAGTTTCCTCCTGAAATACATAACAACAGAAAGACCAGTTAATTTCCACATCGTGACAGCAGGAAGTTCAGCCAAATTGTTACAATTTGCCAACAGATCCTGGCTTCCACTGCTGGTGTAGCTTCTCGACCCAGAACATCTACCAACCTTTACCCCCACCTCTTTGTATTCACTGGAGTTTAGAAGAATGAGAGGGGATCTTATAGAAACATGTAAAATTATAAAAGGACTGGACAAGCTAGATGCAGGAAAAATGTTCCCAATGTTGGGCGAGTCCAGAACCAGGGGCCACAGTCTCAGAATAAAGGGGAGGCCATTTAATACTGAGGTGAGAAGAAACTTTTTCACCCAGAGAGTTGTGAATTTGTGGAATTCTCTGTTTTTGCGGTTGCAGCTCCTAGACTATGGAACAGCATCCCTCTCCCCATCAGAACTGCCCCCTCCATCGACTCCTTTAAGTCCAGGCTCAAAACCTATTTCTACTCCCTAACGTTTGAGGCCCTCTGAGGGGGCGCTGTGAACTGTTTATGTATGTGCTGCTATGTTTGTGTGCCATTGTATGTTCGTTTCTTAGTACCTCAACTGATGTGCGGCACTTTGGTCAATGTGGGTTGTTTTTAAATGTGCTATACAAATAAAATTGAATTGACTTGACTTGACTTGATCGAGGGCAGTGGAAGCCAAATCACTGGATGCATTTAAGAGAGAGTTTGATAGAGCTCTGGGAGCTAGTGGAATCAAGGGATATGGGGAGAAGGTAGGCACGGGTTATTGATTGTGGACAATCAGCCATGATCACAATGAATGGCGGTGCTGGCTCGAAAGGCTGAATGGCCTCCTCCTGCACCTATTTTCCATGTTTCTATGCTTGCAAAAGTTATTTCGCCAGCTTGTGAGGAGATATTACGTGAGTCTGCGTGAGAATTAGGCCCAGTTAACATGGAAAGATATTACTAGCTCAGTGTCATAACTGCTGATCCAGAGTAGAGTGCAGCTGTGCTTGTGTAAGGAAAGCAGTAACTATGGCCCTGGAACAAATGCACCATTTATTCAGAGACACAAGACATGGCGGATTCGGGAGCAGGCATGTACCGATGATGCTTCGGTACTGGAGCCTTCTTGTGTCTTGTGGAGTAGAGGGGGTAGAGCTGGAAAAGAGGGGCAAGGGGAAGGACTCAGGGCAAGTATTGGCAATTGACAGGTGGATTCGGCTGAGGAAGGACGTTGATGAGATGGGCGGAGATATCCACCGCCGATGGAGATAGGGACAAAGATGGCCTCAGGATTGGAATATGTTCAGGATGAAAGATGGTGAATGGAACAAAATGCTTGTCAAAATGTAACGTTGGAATCACTCCCATTCTTGACTGAAATGGCACAGAGGCTTAGGGTAGGTAATGACTGTGTCAAAGGAACATTGAAAATATGGTCAGAAGTACAAAAGAAATTAAAACTGTCGAATTCCATTCGTACGGCCACTAAAATAGTGATAAACCCAGATTTTTTACCTTCTACTATGGACTCAGGGTATAACAATTGGTCAAACAAGGGGTTAATATATATCGCACAAGTGTTTAATGGACAGATCACGAAGTCATTCGAACAACTTGCACAGGAATTTAATCTACCAGCTCATGACTTTTTATAAATTCCTACAACTACGACATTACCTTCAGAAACATAAGGAATGGGAGAATATTTGTAAAAAAACATCCTAATTAGAGGAACTGTTAAGTATAAGAAAATAACTGCAGATGCCGGTACAAATCGAAGGTATTTATTCACAAAATGCTGGAGTAACTCAGCAGGTCTGAAGAAGGGTCTCGACCCGAAACTTACTCTAAACCAAACTGAAAATGTAACCCCTTACCTTCAGAAACATCAAACTGTCCGTTAGGTTCAGCTGATCCTGTAGCTTCAAGCATTTCTCTGGCATAGAGTTTATCTCCTCTTGAATCGCTCGGAGATTCTTTTCCATTGGATTTAGAACGCTGTTCTCTTCTTCCAGAAGATCCTTGAGAAAGAGCAGCTCTTTCTCATTGAGAATCTGGCGCAGTTCAGCAAATACCGATGTGATGTAGGTCACCAGGTTCTGATACTGTTCCTGTCAAATGAAAGGTGAAGGTCAATATTATCGAGCCTGGAATCTAAGACAAATAGCACAAGATCAGAGAAGGGAAACTGGAAACTTTACCTGGACTCCAGAAATCTTCTCTTTCTGTTGCTGCTCCATTTCCTCCATCGCTGATTTATTTTTTGTGAGAGTTTCCAAAGATGTTTTAATCTTCTCCTGGGATTGAGGTTCAGATTCAGTCAGGAAAAGAATTAGACCAGACGGAAACAATGAACTGCAGACACGGAACTGTACATGAACGTTTCCAAAAAGACACAGACTGCTGGGGAACTTGGCGGGTCAGGAAGCATATCGGTGGAGAGCTCTAGGCGACATTTTGGGTCAAAATCTTTCTTTGGACTGATTGGAGTAGGTGGGAAAGATGGGCCAGGAATACATCTGGCCAAGTGATGCCCCCATCACTTGTATCCACCTATCACCTAGCAGATGCATTCCTGGCCCATCATTCCTCCCTCTGGGGAGGAATCTATCTCCGAGGGAGGGAGGGAGGTGGAGGGAGGGAGGGAGGATAAGGGGGTTGAGGGGGATGCAGTGGGGGAGGGGAAGGGGAGAGGGAAAGGGAGGAGGGGTGGGGAGGGGGAGGGGGTTGTGAGCTGGGGCAGGGAGGGGGAGGGGAGGAGGGAGGGAGGGAGGGGAGGCGGGGGGGAGGGGGAATAGGGGGATGGGGAGAGGAGAGGGGGAAGGGGGCGAGGGATGGAGGAGAGGGTGCTGCACCAATGCAGGACAGGTTTGGGCCCATTAACTCGGTCTAGTAAGGCAAGGCAAGTTTATTTATATAGCACATTTCAATAGACAATAGACAATAGGTGCAGGAGTAGGCCACTCAGCCCTTCGAGCCAGCACCGCCATTCAATGCGATCATGGCTGATCACTCTCAATCAGTACCCCGTTCCTGCCTTCTCCCCATACCCCCTCACTCCGCTATCCTTAAGAGCTCTATCCAGCTCTCTCTTGAAAGCATTCAACGAACTGACCTCCAATGCCTTCTGAGGCAGAGAATTCCACACCTTCACCACTCTCTGACTGAAAAAGTTCTTCCTCATCTCCGTTCTAAATGGCCTACCCCTTATTCTTAAACTGTGGCTCCTTGTTCTGGACTCCCCCAACATTGGGAACATGTTTCCTGCCTCGAATGTGTCCAATCCCCTAATTATCTTATATATTTCAATAAGATCCCCCCTCATCCTTCTAAATTCCAGTGTATACAAGCCTAATTGCTCCAGCCTTTCAACATACGACAGTCCCGCCATTCCGGGAATTAACCTAGTGAACCTACGCTGCACGCCCTCAATAGCAAAAATATCCTTCCTCAAATTTGGAGACCAAAACTGCACACAGTACTCCAGGTGCGGTCTCATGATGGCCCTGTACAACTGCAGGAGGACCTCTTTGCTCCTAATAATAATCTGCCTTTCTATTCTTACTTCCAAAGTGAATAACCTCCCACTTATCTACATTAAACTGCATCTGCCGTGTATCCGCCCACTCACACAACCTGTCCAAGTCACCCTGCAGCCTTATTGCATCTTCCTCACAATTCACACTACCCCCCAGCTTAGTATCATCTGCAAATTGGCTAATGGTACTTTTAATCCCTTGATCTAAGTCATTAATGTATATCGTAAATAGCTGGGGTCCCAGCACCGAACCTTGCGGTACCCCACTGGTCACTGCCTGCCATTCCGAAAGGGACCCATTTATCCCCACTCTTTGCTTTCTGTCTGTCAACCAATTTTCTATCCATGTCAGTACCCTACCCCCAATACCATGTGCTCTAATTTTGCCCACTAATCTCCTGTGTGGGACCTTGTCGAAGGCTTTCTGAAAGTCGAGGTACACCACATCCACTGACTCTCCCCTGTCAATTTTCCTAGTTACATCCTCAAAAAATTCCAGTAGATTTGTCAAGCATGATTTCCCCTTCGTAAATCCATGCTGACTCGGAATGATCCTGTTACTGCTATCCAAATGCTCAGCAATTTCGTCTTTTATAATTGACTCCAGCATCTTCCCCACCACTGATGTCAGACTAACTGGTCTATAATTACCCGTTTTCTCTCTCCGTCCTTTCTTAAAAAGTGGGATAACATTTGCTATCCTCCAATCCACAGGAACTGATCCTGAATCTATAGAACATTGAAAAATGATCTCCAATGCTTCCACTATTTCTAGAGCCACCTCCTTAAGTACCCTGGGATGCAGACCATCAGGCCCTGGGGATTTATCAGCCTTCAGTCCCATCAGTCTACCCAAAACCATTTCCTGCCTAATGTGGATTTCCTTCAGTTCCTCCATCACCCTAGATTCTCCGGCCCCTAGAACATTTGGGAGATTGTGTGTATCTTCCTCAGTGAAGACAGATCCAAAGTAACGGTTTAACTCGTCTGCCATTTCTTTGTTCCCCATAATAAATTCCCCTGCTTCTGTCTTCAAGGGACCCACATTTGCTTTGACTATTTTTTTCCTCTTCACGTACCTAAAAAAACTTTTGCTATCCTCCTTTATATTATTGGCTAGTTTACCCTCGTACCTCATCTTTTCTCCCCGTATTGCCTTTTTAGTTAACTTTTGTTGCTCTTTAAAAGAGTCCCAATCCTCTGTCTTCCCACTCTTCTTTGCTATGTTATACTTCCTCTCCTTAATTTTTATGCTGTCCTTGACTTCCCTTGTCAGCCACAGGTGTCTCTTACTCCCCTTAGAGTCTTTCCGCCTCTTTGGGATAAATTGATCCTGCAACCTCTGCATTATTCCCAGGAATACCTGCCATTGCTGTTCTACCGTCTTCCCTGCTAGGGCCTCCTTCCAGTCACTTTTGGCCAGCTCCTGCCTCATGCCTCTGTAATCCCCTTTGCTATACTGTAATACTGCAATGGTAATTCAAAGTGAGCATAAAAATACAGAACAAGGAGAAAAGGTAGGAAAACACAGATAATAAGAGTAAGAAGATAAATAAATAAGTTATAAGTAAGATTAATAGAGGAATGATTAATAGAGTAATAGTTGGGAATTAAAGTGTTGTGGGTGGTGTGGGTTTGTTATGTATGGATGTAGTTTGGTTACCTACAAACTGTAAATGTTAATGTTTATGCTGAAGGAATTACACGAGAAATTCCGAGCTTCACAAGCGGAATTTGAGGCGCTATTCCTTCAGTTTGCAATCAAGCAAAACACAAGCCCAGGGCAGAAAAGTCAGCGTAGGAATGCAAAGGAGAGTTGAACTGGTTAGCAACCGGTAGATCCATCGGGGCTTGGCAGGGGTACTCGCGGAACCGGTGGCTCAATCTACCCTCTCGCCTCGCCGGTGTAATGGAGGCCTCGCCGGGAACACGGGATGCAGTGGGTGAGGGTCACAGGTGGTGCACGAAAACCCCTCTCTCTCTCTCTCACTGTCAGGGGTCCCTTGATGGGTGTAAGACAGACAGAAAGCAAAGAGCGGGGATAAATGGGTCCCTTTCAGAATGGCAGGCAGTGACTAGTGGGGTACCGCAAGGCTCAGTGCTGGGACCGCAGCTATTTACAATATACATTAATGACTTGGATGAAGGGATTAAAAGGACCATTAGCAAATTTGCAGATGATACAAAGCTGGGTGGCAGTGTGAACTGTGAGGAAGATGCTATGAGGTTGCAGGGTGACTTGGACAGGTTGTGTGAGTGGGCGGATGCATGGCAGATGCAGTTTAATGTGAATAAGTGTGAGGTTATCCACTTTGGTGGTAAGAATAGGAAGGCAGAGTATTATCTGAATGGTGTCAAGTTAGGAACAGGGGACGTACAACGAGATCTGGGTGTCCTAGTCAGTCACTGAAAGGAAGCAAGCAGGTACAGCAGGCAGTGAAGAACGCCAATGGAATGTTGGCCTTCATAACAAGAGAAGTTGAGTATAGGAGCAAAGAGGTCCTTCTGCAGTTGAACAGGGCTCTAGTGGGACCGCACCTGGAGTACTGTGTGCAGTTTTGGTCTCCAAATTTGAGGAAGGATATTCTTGCTATTGAGGGCGTGCACCGTAGGTTTACTAGGTTAATTCCCGGAATGGCGGGACTATCATATGTTGAAAGACTGGAGCGACTAGGCTTGTATACACTGGAATTTAGAAGGATGAGAGGAGATCTTATCGAACCGTATAAGATTATTAAGGGGTTAGACACATTAGAGGCAGGAAACATGTTCCCAATGTTGGGGGAGTCCAGAACAAGGGGCCACAGTTTAAGAATAAGGGGTAGGCCATTTAGAACTGAAATGAGGAAAAACTTTTTCAGTCAGAGAGTTGTGAATCTGTGGAATTCTCTGCCTCAGAAGGCAGTGGAGGCCAATTCTCTGAATGCATTCAAGAGAGAGCTGGATAGAGCTCTTAAGGATAGCGGAGTCAGGGGGTATGGGGAGAAGGCAGGAACGGGGTACTGATTGAGAATGATCAGCCATGATCACATTGAATGGCGGTGCTGGCTCGAAGGGCCGAATGGCCTCCTCCTGCACCTATTGTCTGTTGTAAGGGAGAAGGTATAGCCACAGGTGTCTCGTGTCTTACTGTAGGTGGGGCGGGTACATGGGGAAGGGGTGGTTCGTGTGGGAAACTGAGTGCAAAACAGCAGTCGCCGAGGGTGCGGTCTCTGCGAAAGGCGGAAATGGAAAATCACCAGATGCTCTTTGCTTTTTTTACCTTGAAGATTTCCACTGCTTCTTTAATCGGCATGAAGAGGTGCTCTCTGTGTTCCCGCGCGTCTCGGCAGATCAGGCAGATTAGTTGTTTGTCTGTTTCGCAAAACAGCTTCAGTTCTTCCTGGTGTTCCTCGCAGTGAAGTTTACTTTTCTTGCTTTCCGTTTTCGGGCTGAGTGTTCGAGCTTTCTCGGTGATACTCACCAGGGCCCGATTCATCCTGAGGCTGCGGTCTGCAAACTCCTCTCTGCACTCCGGGCAGGAGTTTCTCCCCTCCCTGTCCCAACTCTGCGTGATGCAGGAGCGGCAGAAGTTGTGCCCGCACTCCAGTGACACCGGATGGGTGAACAAATCCAGGCAGATGGGACAAACCACGTCCTCGGTCCAACACTCGGACTGAGCCATCGAAGCCATTTTCAATTCCCGGAACTTCCTAATTCACGCCGAGCCCTGGAGTATCGCGAGTGTTCAAATGTGCGCTGGCAGCAAAGGCTGAACAATACTAATAAACCACACCAAGCACACCACCGCGTGTGGGCGGGGCCATGGAGCGGTTGGAGCAGCGTGTGGGCGGGGCCCAGGAACGGTTGGAGCAGCGTGTGGGCGGGGCCCAGGACGGTTGGAGCAGCGTGTGGGCGGGGCCCAGGACCGGTTGGAGCAGCGTGTGGGCGGGGCCCAGGCGCGGTGGAGCAGCGTGTGGGCGGGGCCCAGGAGCGGTGGAGCAGCGTGTGGGCGGGGCCCTGGAGCGGTTGGTTCAGCGTTGGTTTAAAAACGTTCCCTCACACTTCAAAAGAAGTGGTCTTTAGGAAGCCGCTGATTGGTGGAAGCGGACTAGAGGAAGCAGCTGATTGGTGGAAGCGGACTAGAGGAAGCAGCTGATTGGGCGTAACCCCAGGGTTGTATTTCTGCTTTTTGTTCGTACTTTTAGTTCAGGGTTCAGTGAGTTCAGGGTTCAGTGAGTTCAGGGTTCAGTGAGTTCAGGGTTCAGTGAGTTCAGGGTTCAATGAGTTCAGGGTTCAGTGAGATCAGGGTTCAGTGAGTTCAGGGTTCAGTGAGTTCAGGGTTCAGTGAGTTCAGGGTTCAGTGAGTTCAGGGTACAGTGAGTTCAGGGTTCAGTGCTTTTTAGTAAAGGTACAGTTTAAAGCAGTGGTTCCCAACCTGTGGGTCGCGACCCCAAACGGGGTCGCGACACCAATGCCATGGGGTCGTTAAATGATTTTGAGCTGATATGAATATTATATAAAACACGGTGAAATGCATATTAAGATAGTTATATAAATTCATACTATGAAACTAAATGTAACAGTTCCCTAAGTCACTCAACACAACGTGTTGTCACTCAAGCCAGTATTGAACATGTTTGGTTTCTGTTTTGTCTTGGTCGCGCCACCGCTGTCGCTCCTCCCACTTACCTAGTGTTGTACGCACGCTTGCAGTGACACGTAGTTAGTTTTGTTCGAGTGATTCTTAACCCTTTAAAAATGAGTGTAAGAAAGAGAAAGTACAGTGATGATTTCTTGAAATGGGGATTCACTGACATAGTTAATGCAGGTGTGGAAAGACCACAGTGTGTAGTATGTTTGGAAGTTCTTGCTCATGAGTCTATGAAACCAGCTAAACTTCAAAGACATCTCGAAACTAAGCACCCTGATTTGAAAGATAAAAGTATTGACTTTTTTAAAGCAAAAGTTGTTGGTGTCAAAAGCCGCCGGCTTGATAGCAGTGGATTATTTCAAAACAAAAATGTAGCCGCCATTGAAGCTTCATACACGGTTGCATTAAGAATAGCACGTGCTAAAAAGCCACACACAATAGCTGAGAATCTTATTTTTCCATGCACCAAAGATATTGTACGTCTCATGATCGGTCCTGAAGCGGTAAATAAATTATCGCTTCTATCCGTGTCAAACAATACGGTAAAACGAAGGATAACAGATATGTCCGAGGATATTTTATGCCAAATTATTCAAGAATTAAAAGAAACTCCAACTGGGCTGTTCAGCATACAGCTTGATGAAACTACTGATGTGACAAACTTTGCACAACTTCTTGTGTATGTTCGTTATTATAAAAATGAAAAAATTAAAGAAGAATTCTTGTGTTGTAAGCCTCTGCAAACTTCAACTACTGCTGCTGATATTTTTGATTTAATTGATGATTTCTTTAATGAACATTCAATTGAATGGAAGAAATTATGCGGAGTTTGTACTGACGGGGCACCTGCAATGCTCGGCTGTAAGTCTGGCTTCCAATCGTTGGTTAAAAAAGTGACTCCAGAAGTAATTGGGACTCACTGCATGATTCATCGACAAGTATTAGCTACCAAGACGTTACCTGAACCATTGAAAGAAGTGCTTAACCGAGTGATTAAAGCAGTAAATGTCGTTAAATCAAGGCCACTTGCAACACGGCTCTTCAAAGTTTTATGTGAGGATTTGGGATCAACGCATGAAGAACTATTGTTTCACACAGAGGTAAGATGGCTCTCGAAAGGAAAGGCGTTGAAGAGATTTTTTGAATTAAGAGGAGAGCTTCAAATATTTCTCGATTCTCAAAATGCAAGCGAATATGAATCATTGTTGACGGATGAATTTACGTTGTGCAAATTGGCATACCTGGTCGACATTTTTGAGATATTTAATAGTGTTAATACAGGATTACAGGGTAAGGAAAGTACGATAATATCTTTGTCTGAAAACATATCGTCTTTCAAAATGAAATTGGAACTCTGGATCACCAAAATTAACCATAAGAAATTATACATGTTCCCAACACTTGTCCAATTTGTTGAAGAAGCGGCAAATGAAATTAACATCGATGACTTATATAGCTTGATACAAGAGCATTTGGAAATTCTTACTATTCGATTAAGAAGTTATTTTCCTGATGAATGTTGCAAATCTTTCTCCCTTACAATCAACCCATTCAATGCCAATGTATCTAATATCCCTGAAGCAGCAGAAGAAGAGTTCATCGACTTAAAAAACAATTTTGAAGCTAAATCATGGTTTGGTGAATTGCAACTACAAGAATTTTGGGCAAAAAGTTTCCAAAAATTCCCAGTAATATCAGAAATCGCGATAAGGAATTTATTGCCCTTCCCAACAACTTACTTATGTGAAGCAGCATTCTCCCAACTTCTCATCCTTAAAAACAAATACCGAAATAAATTAAATCTGGAAGACGACTTGAGGTGTGCCATATCGACAACGGAGCCCAGGATAGAATTGCTAGCTAAAAAACTGCAATACCAGCCGTCTCATTAAAGTCAGTTCATAAACATATTTTACATAACGGTGGAAATTTGTGTGTTCGAACAATTTTGAATTGATTTGCAATTAATTAATGTTTGTAGGAGCTTTGGAATTTTTTATGAATAAATAATCTATAATTCAATAATCGCAATATATGGCAGTTTGTTGTACAAAAACCGAATGTATATATAAGATATTTTAAGGGTTGGGGTCGCTTCATGATTGCTTGTTCTAAAATGGGTCGCTATATTTGAAAGGTTGGGAACCACTGGTTTAAAGCAAGGGTGTCAAACTCATTTTCACCCCGGGCCACATCAGCATTATGGTTGCCCTCAAAGGGCCGTTTGTAACTGTAAGACTGTATAAATGTAACTAATCCTTAACATATTGTTAAATAACTGTCTGCATTTGATTATTATTTATTGAAATGAACAAATATTGTACATGCATTAACATAAATGTAAAAATATACATTGACAAATTGGGCCCGTTCTTCGTAGGGTTTCCATTTCGACCTGGGGAAATCGCGTTTTTTCTTTAAAATAAATTGTCTCTTAAAAAAAAAAAAAGAATCTCAAAGGGGGGGGGGGGGGGGGGGGGAGGTGGAGAGGGGAGGGATGGGTGAGATGGGGAAAGGGGAGAGGGATCCTCTGACACCATCCTGCCAGCGGCCATCTTCTTTCTCCTTCACTGTGGTTCCGTGCTCCTCCAGGGGAGGGGGAGCGCTATTAAAGGCGGTACAGGGAAGGGGAGAGGGTGTGACCGAGGAGCCTTGGACCCAAAGCCTCTCCTGTATTGGTGTAGCATCCCCCACTCTCTCCTCCCCTCACCCCCCTCCCACCCCTCCCCTCCACCCACTCGCCCCACCTGCATTCTCACCGTCCACCTCTCCCCCACCCCCACTGTCCCCCTCCCCCTACCCCCATTCTCTTCCCCACCACCACCCCCTTCCCCCCGCACTCCCTCTCTCCTCCCCCACCCTCCCCCTCCTTTCACTCTCACTGTCCCCTTCCCCATCATCCACCTTTCCCTCCCTCTCCCACTCCCTCCCCCCACTCTCCCCTCTTCCCTGACCCTCAGTCCCCCTTCCCTCCCACCCCCACTCTCTCTTCCCCCCACCACCCCCCTCCCCCCACCAGCACCCCCTCCCCCCACCCCCCTCTCCTCCCCACCCCTCCCTCCTCCTCCACCCCCTCCTCCCCCTTTCACTGTCACTGTCCCCACCCACCCACCTTCTCCTTCTTTGCTTCCCCCCACTCTTCCCTGACCCCCACTATCCCCCTTTCCCCCACTCTCTCTTCCCCCCACCACCACCCCCCTCCCCAGTCCCACTCTCCCACCCACGCCCACTCTCTGCTCCTCCCACCCTCCCCCTCCCCCCAACTCTCCCCCCTTCCCTGACCCCCACTGTTCCCCTTCCCCCCACCCCCACTCACTCTTCCCCCAACCACCCCCGCTGTCCCCCTCCCCAGTCCCACTCTCCCCCTACTCTCTCCTCACCCACTCCCCCCTTTCCCCACCACCCCTTTCCCCCACTCTCTCCTCCCCCCATTCTCTCCTCCATCATTCCTCAAATTTGGAGACCAAAACTGCACACAGTACTCCAGTTGCGGTCTCACTAGAGCCCTGTACAACTGCAGAAGGGCCTCTTTTCTCCTATACTCAACTCCTCTTGTTATGAAGGCCAACATTCCATTGGCTTTCTTCACTGCCTGCTGTACCTGCATGCTTCCTTTCAGTGACTGATGCACTAGGACACCCAGATCTCGTTGTACGTCCCCTGTTCCTAACTTGACACCATTCAGATAATACTCTGCCTTCCTATTCTTACCACCAAAGTGGATAACCTCACACTTCTCCACATTAAACTGCATCTGCCATGCATCCGCCCACTCACACAACCTGTCCAAGGCAACCTGCAACCTCATAGCATCTTCCTCACAGTTCACACTGCCACCCATCTCCCGGTGACTCAGCACTTCAACTCCCCCTCCCATTCCCAATCTGTCCTTTCTGTCCTGGGCCTCCTCCATTGTCAGAGTGAAGGAACAGCAAATTGGAGGAAGAGCACCTCATATTTAGCGTGGGTAGTTTACACCACAACGGTATGAACATTGACTTCTCTAACTTCAAATAGCCCTTGCTTTCCCTCCCTATCCCGTCCTCCTCCCCAGTTCTCCCACCAGTCTTTCTGTCTCCGACTACATTCCATCTCTGTCCCACCTACTCCACTGGCATCAGTCTGAAGAAGGGTCTCGACTCGAAACGTCACCCATTCCTTCTCTCCAGAGATGCTGCCTGGCCCGCTGAGTTACTCCAGCATTTTGTGTCCACCAGTGAATTTATTCGTTCGACTAGTCTACAGGCATACAGCACACACTCTCACCAACACACACCTTACATGTGGGGACACACCATGACTTACACAATCATCCATGAACACACTCACCAACGCAGGATACATGCACCCACTGATATTTAATACGGCCATTACATTAACTCAGTCTGACGCACACACGTATCCAGCCGCAACTTCGCCATCCTCGTCTCCCATTTCGCTCTCCCCGTCCGCGACAACCAAAACATTTCACTTCCACTTCCCGGAAGAAAAGTAGCGGAAATGCATTTCTCTTTTCCATCTCGCGCAATTGTGGAAAATCCCCCATGGGAAAATTTCAGTTGTCCGCCCGCCTGTGCCCGAGGCCGAGCGGCCTCTCCCCCGGTCCCGGGGCCGCGCTGCCCGAGTCTCCCCCCGACCCCCGGAGACTTTCTGATTCTCTGCTTCTCCCCCCAGTCTCCGTCACCCTGGATGTGGAAACAGCGCATCCGCTACTCGATGTGTCTGAGGATCGGAAGAGGGTGAGACGGACCGGGACCCGGAGGAGTCTCCCTGACACCGGGAAGTGGTTCACAAACATTCTGTGTGCGCTGGGATCGGAGGGATTCACATCGGGTAGACATTACTGGGAGGTGGATGTGGCGGGGACTACGTACTGAAGTCTGGGAGTCGCCACAGAGTCTGTGGAGAGGAAGAGACAGGTCGAACTGACCCCGGAGACTGGGGTCTTGAGCATCAAGCGGGATGGTAATGCACTCACCTTCCCTCAGTTTATCTCAGTTAGGAGTCCGGGACAGTTTCCTTTTACGACGCGGGCACCAAGTCCCATCTCCACTACTTCATCGGGAATAAATTCACGGAGAAAGTTTTTTCTTTCATTGGGCCTTGGCAAGAAACCTAGTGGCTGAGAATCTGCTCCGGTTCCGCTCCGGGTGTGTGAAAGGGTCTGGTCCCGGGACCGGTGACAGGAGCGGCGCTCAGGGGCTGTGGGGCAGAAACCCGGTGGACAACAGGTCGGCGCTGAACGGCTCCCATTTAATTCCCAAATTCCGCGTCGTAAAACCCCAGTGAGCGCGGAAATAAAACCAGGGGGAATGTCAATGTGGGAAGAGTGAAATAAACAGCAACTGCGTTTAGAAGTGTTGATCCGCCTCTTTTTTAAACGTGTTATCGGATCCCGTCAACTGAACTTTTATTTAAAAATCTAAGGATTGATACACTTGACCGCCCCGCTCATACTTGACCCATGGGATCTCGATCTCATCAGGATCATAAATGGTCGGAAATCTTCATCGGGACACGGAAAAGTTGGACATTGAACAAATTTGACATTGCAGTTGAACTTATTAGATGTGAAGAGAATCATAGGTGATAGGAGCAGGATTGAGCCATTCGGCCCTTCAAGTCTACTCCGCCATTCAATCATGGCTGATCTATCTCTCCCTCCGAACTCCATTCTTCTGCCTTCTCCCCATAACCCCTGACACCCGTACAAATCAACAATCTGTCTATCTCTGCCTTAAAAATATCCATTGACTTGGCCTCCACAGCACTCTGTGGCTAATAAATCCACAGACTCACCATCCTCTGACTCAAGATATTCCTCCTCAATTGCCTAAAGGAACATCCTTTAAATCTGGGGCTGTGCCAGTCCAGTCCCAGTCGCTCCAGTTTTTCAACATATGACAGTCCCGCCATTCCGGGAATTAACCTAGAAAACCTACGCTGCACGCCCTCAAAAACAAGAATATCCTTCCACAAATTTGGAGACCAAAACTGCACACAGTACTCCAGGTGCGGTCTCACTAGAGCCCTACAGAAGTACCTTTTTGCTCCTATACTCAAGAGACGAAGAGCTGTTCCTCGAGAACCCATGGAAACGTTCATTGTCCGTGGGATTCGGAGAGTTCTCGGAGTTTAACTTCATGAAGTAGAAACAAGGAACCGCAACATGCTGGAGTAACTCGGCGGCCAGGTAGCGTCCCTGAAGAACATGGATAGGTGAGGTTTCCGGACGGGATCTTTATTGGGATAAAACATGGGTAGATGACGTTTCGGGTGCGGGTCCATCTTCAGACCGAAGATGGGTCCCAACCCGAAACATCACCGATACGTTTTCCAGAGATGGTGCCTGACCGGCCGAGTTACTCCAGCACGTTGTGTAATTCTGTGAATCTGCGTGGCTTCTCGTCAAGCTCTCAAACACCCGTTTAAACTAATCCCAGTTTAGCTCGCCCCGTGTTCCGCTAAATCCCTTCAATCGTTACCAAAGAACAGAAGCAACTGTATTTTTTTAGTGCGGCTAAACAGGAGTATCGAGGAGAGGTCCGCGAGGTTAGAGCTAGAACGTCCAAACTCCACACAGTGAGCACCAGTTCGAAGTCAACACTGGGTCGTTGTATCTGTGCGACAGCAGGTCATTGTAGCTGTACCACAATAGTGCCCGCATGCGATGGAAAACTAAAGGGCAGACAACGGGAATGTCACAGTCACCCCCGGTGATGCTGCCTGACCTGCTGAGTTACTCCAGCATTTTGTGAATAAATACCAAGCTAACAATGGCCTGTTTCCGTTAACACCCTAACTTTTTTTTGCATATTTTTCATTCATGTGTTGTACATCTCTCTGCATCCTCGTCTATATCTATCGTTTCTCTTTCCCCTAACGCTCAATCTGAAGAAGGGTCGCGACCCGAAACGACGCCCATTCATTTTCTCCAGAGGTGCTGTCAGACCCGTTGAGTTACTCCAGCTTTTAGTGTCTATCTTCGGTTTAAACCAGTATCTGCAGTTCCTTCCTACACGTGTAGATTACACCGAGAGACTGTGGAACGCCACATTTCACCGGTGTTCGCACGTTACCATTTAACAGTTGGTCTAAATTTATATTTCACCATCGTTTCCCATCCACGTATGGCACCATTTTGGCCTTGCTCCCCATTGTTCTGCTTTACACTGTCCCAGGTCCATATCTCTGGTATATTCACTTTCAAGAACTAACGGCAACTCCCTCCTGTGAGATTAGTTGGAGGTTTGCTCGGACAACTACACAATGAACCCTTGCAGTTTAATGTGGAGAAATGTGAGCTTATCCACTTTTGTGATAATAATAGAAAGGCAGATTATTATCTGAATGGTGTCAAGTTAGGAAAAGGGGACGTACAATGAGATCTGGGTGTCCGAGTGCATCAGGCACTGAAAGGAAGCATGCAGGTACAGCAGGCAGTGAAGAAAGCCAATAGCATGTTGGCCATCATAACAAGGGGAGTTGAGTATAGGAGCAAAGAGGTCCTTCTACAGTTGTACTGGGCCCTGGTGAGACCGCACCTGGAGTGCTGTGTGCAGTTATGGTCTCCAAATTTGAGGAGGGATATTCTTGCTATTGAGGGCGTGCAGCTTAGGTTCACTAGGTTAATTCCCGGAATTCTGGGACTGTCGTATGTTGAAAGACAGGAGCGAATTGACTTGTATACACTGGAATTTAGAAGGATAAGAGGGGATCTTATTGAAATATATAAGATTATTAAGGGATTGGACACGTTGGAGGCAGGAAACATGTTCCCAATGTTGGGGGAGTCCAGAACCAAGCGCCATAGTTTAAGAATAAGGGGTAGGCCATTGACAACGGAGATGAGGAAAACCTTTTTCACTCAGAGAGTTGTAAATCTGTGGAACTATCTGCCTCAGAAGGCAATGGATGCCAATTCTCTGGGTGCTTTCAAGAGAGAGCTAGATAGAGCTCTTAATGATAGCGGAGTGGGGGGTTATGGGGAAAAGGCAGGAACGGGGTAGTGTTTGAGAATGATCAGCCATGATCACATTGAATGTTGTTTGACTTCATACACTTCACTTCCAATTTCCATCCTGCCCTTAAATATACGTGGACTATCTCTGTTATCTCCCTCCCGTTTCTGGACCTCACCATCTCAATCACAGGAGACAGACTGGTGCCTGACATCTACTATAAACCCACTGACTCGCACAGCTATCTGGACTACACTTCTTCCCACCCGGTCTCCTGCAAAAAGTCTATCCACTACTCCCAGTTTCTCCGTCTACGCCGCATCTTTGCCCGGGATGAGGTCTTTTCACACTCGGGCATCAGAGATTACCTAATTCTTCAGGAAACGGGGCTTCCCCTCTTCCATTATAGATGAGGCTCTCACTAGGGTCTCTTCTACATCCCGCAGCTCCATTCTTGCTCCCCCTCCCCCAAACCGTAACAAGGACAGAATCCCCCTCGTTCTCACCTTCCACCCCACCAGCCAGCGGATCCAACAAATCGTCCTCCAATATTTCCGTCACCTACAACGGGACCCCACCACTGGCCATATCTTCCCATCCCCTCCCCTTTCTGCGTTCCGCAGAGACCATTCCCTCCTTGTCCCTTGTCCACACGTCCCTTCCTACCCAAACCACCCCATCCCCGGGCACTTTCCCCTCAACCGCAGGAGATGCAACACCTGTCCCTTTACCTTCCCCCTCAACTCCATGCAAGGACCCAAACAGTCTTTCCAGGTGAGACAGAGGTTCACCTGCACCTCCTCCAACCGCATCTATTGCATCCGCTGCTCCAGGTGTCAACTTATTTACATCGGCGAAACCAAACGCAGGCTCGGCGAACGCTTCGCTCAAAACCTGCGCTCAGTCCGCATTAGACAATCTGATCTCCCGGTGGCTGAGCACTTCAACTTCCCCTCCCATTCCGAGTCTGACCTTTCTGTCATCGGCCTCCTCCAGTGCCATAGTGAGTCCCACCGGGAATTGGAGGAACAGCACCTCATATTTTGCCTGGGCAGCTTGCAGCCCAGCGGTATGAACATCGACTCTGTCCCTCGCTTCCCCTCCCCTTCCCAGATCTCCCATTGTCTTCCTGTCTCCATCTATATCCTTCCTTTGTCCCGCCCCCTGACATCAGTCTGAAAAAGGGTCTCGACCCGAAACGTCGCCCATTCCTTCTCTCCTGAGATGCTGCCTGACCTGCTGAGTTACTCCAGCATTTTGTGAATAAATACCTTCGATTTGTAGCAGCATTCGCAGTTATTTTCTTACACATTGAATGGTGGTGCTGGCTCGAAGGGCTGAATGGCCTCCTCCTACGTCTATTATCTATTGCAGTCAATTACCATTCATTATACAACGTGGCAGGGTGCGGAGTGGATAACGCGATACTGCAGGAATTCAGCCGCTCCCAAAAGCAAATAGACTTCGAACCTTTGTGCCGGGAATTAAAATGGCTTCGAAAGACAAGGTCGAGAGTTGGTCCGAGGAGGCAGTTTGTCCCATCTGCCTGGATTTCTTCACCGACCCGGTTACACTGGAGTGCGGGCACAACTTCTGCCGCTCCTGTATCACACAGAGTTGGGGCAAGGAGGGGAAAAACTCCTGCCCGGAATGTAGAGAGGAGATTGCAGACCGCAGCCTCAAAGTCAATCGGGCCTTGGCGAGACTGTCTGAGAAAGCTCGAGCACTGAGCCTGAACACAGAAGAGAAGGGACGTAAACTTTTCTGCGAGGAACATCAGGAAGAAATGAAGCTGTTTTGTGAGAATGACGAGAAACTGATCTGTCTGGTTTGTCGAGATGCGCTGGAACACAGAAACCACAGCTTCAAGCCGATTAAAGAAGCTGTTGACATCTACAAGGTCAATGCAAACAGATTTGTATCTTTATTTACCTTGTTCATTCTTTGTTGTCTAACGCCTTTATTCTTTGATCCCAGGCTTGGGTAAAATCAGCCATAAAATCTGTCACGAAAAATAAATCTGATATCGAAGAAATAGAACAGCAACAACTACGAAAGATTTCCAAAGTTCGGGTGAGGCCTTTCTGTCTGGAATTTTTATGCAGCGTTGCTCATTTTAATGTGTAGTGGACATGCTGGATCAATTGACTGCTGAAATTAGGTGCGTTGGGAGGAACTGCAGATGCTGGTTTAAACCGAAGATAGACACAAAAAGCTGGAGTAACTCAGCGGGACTGGCAGCATCTCTGGAGAGAATGAATGGGTGATGTTTCGGGACGAGACCCTTCTTCAGACTGGTTAGAGATAAGGGAAACGAGGGACAGGGAGTAGATGCTGATGCAGAGAAATAAAGAACAATGAATAAAAGATATGCAAACAAGTAACGATGTTAGCTGTTGATGGGGTGAAAGCGAGAAGTTAGTGCGACTTGGGTGGGGGAGGGATAGAGAGGGAGGGAATGCCGGGGCTACCTGAAGTGAGAGAAGTCAATATTCATATTACTGGGCTGAAAGCTGCCCAAGCGAAATATGAGATGCTGTTTCCCCAATTTTACAATTAGCCTCCCTCTGACAATGGAGGAGACCAAAGACGGAAAGGTCAGTGTGGGAATGGGAAGGAGAATTAAAGGAGAATCAGACTTCATTGTTTCAGGAAAATGTGAGAGAATTAGATTGATTAGATAATTCTGACAACCGGACGCTGATGGGCTATATGGTCACTTATTCTGTTAGCAAACAAAATACAGAAATATATTATGTTAATCTTCAGCATTCATTTGATAGGAAGAGTCACACAGCCTTCAGTCCCATGTCACATCCCAGTTTGCTGAACTGCACCAGATTATCACTGAGAAAGAAAATTACTTCCTCAAAGATATCCGTGAAGATGAGGAGCGGATTCTAAATCCAATGGAGAAAAATCTTCGGGAGATTCAAGAGAATTTAAATTCTATTCAGGAGGAACTCCTGCGTTTACAGGAACGGATGGAACAAAAAGACAGCGTGAAATTTCTAAAGGTTAGGAAGTCTATTTAAATTTGCTTCTATAAATGGGCACCATCACAAAATGGCGTCTGATATATTTGAAACAAATTCAACCATGTTGTCTATTGTCTGCATCTGCTGTTCCTTCCTACACATCACTAACATCATATACAATAGACAAGAGACAACAAGTGCAGAAGTAGACCATGCAGCCCTTCGAGCCAGCAACTCCATTCAATGTGATCATGGCTGATCATTCTCAATCAGTACCCCGTTCCTGCCTTCTCCCCATACCCCTGACTCCGATATCATTAAGAGCTCTATCTTGCTCTCTCTTGAAAGCATCCAGAAAATTGGCCTCCACTGCCTTCTGAGGCCGAGAATTCAACAGATTCACAACTCTCTGACTGAAAAAGTTTTTCCTCATCTCCGTTCTAAATGGCCTATCCCTTATTCGGCCGAAACGCACAACCTGTCCAGACTATCCTGTCAACATCGTGTAATTTTCAGAATAATTTTTATACTTCCTCCATCGGTTCTATGTCTGCAATATCATTATTCTTCTCTGTGTGTCATTGGGGGTGAGAGTGGAAAATGGGAATTTTTGACACCTCGTAATAATCTGGGTGAAATTCGTGCTCTCAGCAGTTCTGTCTCGATCAATTCAGTCTTGTGTTTTATTTATTTCAGGAGGAAGCTGTTCGCAAGCGAAGGTAGGGCATGTTCTTCACTGAAACTCTGCATGTAACATATTTCCTCATA
Organism: Rhinoraja longicauda; assembly: GCF_053455715.1. Taxonomy (NCBI): domain Eukaryota; kingdom Metazoa; phylum Chordata; class Chondrichthyes; order Rajiformes; family Arhynchobatidae; genus Rhinoraja; species Rhinoraja longicauda. Next base: position 3,848,342 of record NC_135971.1, on the reverse strand, counting down.
AACATCAATGCACAATTTGTAATCAGCTATTTAATATTTGCAGGATTAGTGATGATGGGCATTTATTGTCAGTGACAGATGGTGCCATAACGGCGGAAAAATTCAACCACCTCTTTTTGTTGAAGGCAGCGTTGATAGAAACGTTTGACTCCATTAAACAAGGTAAAACATATGGACTTATTTCACTTGGTTTGTGGGACACATTGATGTTTTTATGTGATGCAAAGATTGGTCAGGATAAAGCACTGAATGGTAATTGGAGATTCATTCCTGCACCAACCCACTGACTGAGAAGCCTCACGCACACATGGTCAGCTGGAGATGTTAGATCCTGGAACACATGCAACACAGGAGCACGATAGACAATAGACAAGAGGTGCAGGAGGAGGCCATTCGGCCCTTTGAGCGAGCACCGCCATTCAATGTGATCATGGCTGATCATTCTCAATAAATACTTCATTCCTGCCTTCTCCCCAGACTCCGCTATCCTTAAGAGCTCTAACTAGCTCTCTCTTGAATGTATTCAGAGAATTGGCCTCCACTGCCTTCTGAGGCAGAGAATTCCACAGATTCACAACTCTCTGACTGAAAAGGTTTTTCCTCATCTCAGTTCTAAATGGGCTATCCCTTATTCTTAAACTGTGGCCCCTTGTTCTGGACTCCCCCAACATTGGGAACATGTTCCTGCCTCTAACGTGTCCAACCCCTTAATAATCTTATACGTTTCGATAAGAACCCCTCTCATCCTTCTAAATTCCAGTGTATATAAGCCTAGTCGCTCCAGTCTTTCAACATATGACAGTCCCGCCATTCCGGGAATTAACCTAGTAAACCTACGCTGCACGCCCTCAATAGCAAGAATATCCTTCCTCAAATTTGGAGACCTAAACTGCACACAGTACTCCAGGGGCGGTCTCACTAGGGCCCTGTACAACTGCAGAAGGACCTCTTTGCTCCTATACTCAACTCCCCTTGTTATGAAGGCCAACATTCCATTGGCGTTCTTCACTGCCTCCTGTACCTGCATGCTTCCTTTCAGTGACTGATGCACTAGGACACCCGTTGTACGTCCCCTTTTTCTAACTTGACACCATTCAGATAATACTCTGCCGTCCTATTCTTACCACCAAAGTGGATAACCTCACACTTATCCACATTAAACTGCATCTGCCATGCATCCGCCCACTCACACAACCTGTCCAAGTTACCCTGCAACCTCATAGCATCTTCCTCACAGTTCACACTACCACCGAACTTTGTATCATCTGCAAATTTGCTAATGGTACTTTTAATCCCTTCATCCAAGTCATGAATGTATATTGTAAATAGCTGCGGTCCCAGCACCGAGCCTTGCGGTACCACGCTAGTTACTGCCTGCCATTCTGAAAGGGTCCCATTTATCCCCATTCTTTGCTTTCTTCCTGTCAACCATTTGTCTATCCATGTCAGTACCCTACCTCCAATACCTTGTGCTCTAATTTTGCCCACTAATCTCCTATGTGGAACCTTGTCGAAGGCTTTCTGAAAGTCAAGGTACACCACATCCACCGGCTCTCCCCTGTCTATTTTCCTAGTTACATCCTCAAAGAATTCCAGCAGATTAGTCAAACATGATTTCCCCTTCGTAAATCCATGGTGACTCGGAACGATCCTGTTACTGCCATCCAAATGCTCTGCAATTTTGTCTTTTATAATTTACTCCAGCATCTTCCCCACCACTGATGTAAGACGAACTGGTCTATAATTTCCCGTTTTCTCTCTCCCTCCTTTCTTAATAAGTGGGACAACATTAGCTACCCTTCAATCCACAGGAACTGATACTGAATCTATAGAACATTGGTAAATGTTCACCAATGCGTCTACAATTTCTAGCGCCACCTCCTTAAGTACTCTGGGATGCAGACCATCAGGCCCTGGGGATTTATCAGCCTTCAGTCCCATCAGTCTAACCAACACCATTTCCTGCCTAATGTGGATTTCCTTCAGTTCATCCGTCACCCTAGGATCTCTGGCCACTAGAACATCTGGGAGATTGCTTGTATCTTCCTTAGTGAAGACAGATCCAAAGTACCGGTTCAACACGTCTGCCATTTCCTTGTTCCCCATAATAAATTTCCCCGCTTCTGTCTTCAAGGGACCCACATTTGCCTTGACTATTTTCTTCCTCTTTACATACCTAAAAAAGATTTTACTATCCTCCTTTATATTATTGGCTAGTTTACCCTCGTATCTCATCTTTTCTCCCCGTATTGCATTTTTAGTCATCTTCTGTTGCTCTTTAAAAGAGTCCCAATCCTCTGGCTTCCCACTCTTCTTTGCATGGTTGTACTACTTCTCTTTTATTTTTATGCTGTCCTTGACTTCCCTTGTCAGCCACCGGTGCCTCTTACTCCCCTTAGAATCTTACCTCCTATTTGGGATAAATTGATCCTGCAACTTTTGAATTATTCCCAGGAATACCTGCCATTGCTGTTCCACTGTCTTCCCTGCTAGGGCCTCCTTCCAGTCAATTCTGGCCAGCTCCTGCCTCATGCCTCTGTAATCCCCTTCGCTATACTGTAATACACTTCCGATTTTCCCTTCTCCCTCTCAATTTGTAGAGTAAAACCTATCATATTGTGATCACTGCCTCCTAATGGCTCTTTTACCTCGAGTCCCCTTATCAGATCAGGTTCATTACACAACACTAAATCCAGAATTGCCTTCTCCCGAGTAGGCTCCAGTACAAGCTGTTCTAAGAATCCATCTTGGAGACACTCCACAAACTCTCTTTCCTGGGGTCCATTACCAACCTGATTTTCCCACTCTACCTGCATGTTGAAATCTCCCATAACCACCGTAGCATTACATTTGCGACATGCCAATTTTAGCTACTGATTCAACTTGCACCCTATGCAAGGCTACTGTTTGGGGGCCTGTAGATAACTCCCATTAGGGTCTTTTTGCCCTTACAATTCCTCATTTCTATCCATACTGATTTTACATCTCCTGATTCTATGTCACCCCTTGCAAGGGAGTGAATATCATTCCTCACCAACAGAGCGACCCCACCCCCTCTGCCCACCTGTCTGTCTTTTCTATATGTTGCGTACCCCTGAATATTCAGTTCCTAGCCCTGGCCCTCTTGTAGCCATGTCTCAGTGATTCCCACATAGAAACATAGAAACATAGAAAATAGGTGCAGGAGTAGGCCTTTCGGCCCTTCGAGCCTGCACCGCCATTCAATATGATCATGGCTGATCATCCAGCTCAGTAGCCTGTACCTGCCTTCTCTCCATACCCCCTGATCCCTTTAGCAAAAAGGGCCACATCTAACTCCCTCTTAAATATAGCCAATGAACAGGCCTCAACTACCTTCTGTGGCAGAGAATTCCACAGACTCACCACTCTCTGTGTGAAGAAATGTTTTCTCATCTCGGTCCTAAAAGACTTCCCCCTTATCCTTAAGCTGTGACCCCTGGTTCTGGACTCCCCCAACATCGGGAACAATCTTCCCGCATCTAGCCTTTCCAACCCCTTAAGAATTATATGTTTCTAAAAGATCCCCCCTCAGTCTTCTAAATTCCAGTGAGTACAAGCCCAGTCTATCCAGTCTTTCCTCATATGTAAGTCCCGCCATCCCAGGGATCAGTCTGTTGAACCTTCTCTGTACTCCCTCTAAGGCAAGAATGTCTTTCCTCAGGTTAGGAGACCAAAACTGCACACAATACTCCAGGTGTGGTCTCACCAAGGCCCTGTACAACTGCAGCAGAACCTCCCTGCTCCTAAACTCAAATCCTCTTGCTATGAATGCCAACATACCATTCGCTTTCTTCACTGCCTGCTGCACCTGCATGCTTGCTTTCAATGACTGGTGCACCATGACACCCAGGTCACGTTGCATCTCCCCTTCTCCCAATCGGTCACCATTCAGGTAATACTCTGCTTTCCTGTTCTTGCCGCCAAAGTGGATAACCTCACATTAATCCACATTATATTGCATCTGCCATGCATTTGCCCACTCACCTAATCTATCCAAGTCACTCTGCAGCCTCCTAGCATCCTCCTCGCAGCTAACACTGCCACCCAGCTTCGTGTCATCCGCAAACTTAGAGATGTTGCATTCAATTCCCTCGTCCAAATCATTAATATACACTGTAAATAACTGGGGTCCCAGCACTGAGCCTTGCGGTACCCCACTAGTCACTGCCTGCCATTCCGAAAAGGACCCGTTTATTCCTACTCTTTGCTTCCTGTCCGCCAACCAATTTTCTATCCACCTCGACACTGAACCCTCAATACTGTGTGCTTTAAGTTTGTACACCAATCTCCTATGTGGGACCTTGTCGAAGGCCTTCTGAAAGTCCAGATATAACACATCGACTGGTTCTCCCTTATCCACTCTACTAGTTACATCCTCGAAAAATTCTATAAGATTTGTCAGACATGATTTGCCTTTGGTAAATCCATGCTGACTTTGTCCGATGATTTCACCACTTTCCAAATGTAATGCTATCACATCTTTAATAACTGACTCTAGCATTTTCCCCACTACCGATGTTAGGCTAACTGGTCTATAATTCCCCGTTTTCTCTCTCCCTCCCTTTTTAAAAAGTGGGGTTACATTAGCTACCCTCCAGTCCTCAGGAACTACTCCAGAATGTAAAGAGTTTTGAAAAATTATCACTAATGCATCCACTATTTCTGAGGCTACTTCCTTAAGCACTCTGGGATGCAGCCTATCTGGCCCTGGGGATTTATCTGCCTTTAATCCATTTAATTTACCTAACACCACTTCGCGACTAACCTGGATTTCCCTCAGTTCCTCCATCTCATTAGACCCCCGGTCCCCCGCTATTTCCGGCAGACGGTTTATGTCTTCCTTAGTGAAGACAGAACCAAAGTATTTGTTCAATTGGTCTGCCATCTCCTTGTTCCCTATGATCAATTTACCTGTTTTATGACTGCAAGGGACCTACATTTGCCTTAACTAATCTTTTTCTCTTGACATATCTATAAAAGCTTTTGCAGTCTGTTTTTATGTTCCTTGCCAGTTTTCCCCTCATAATCCCACAATTCCCTCATAATCTATTTTCTCTTTCCTAATTAAGCCCTTTGTCCTCCTCTGCTGGACTCTGAATTGCTCCCAGTCCTCTGGTATGCTACTTTTTCTGGCTAATCTGTATGCTTCATCTTTTGTTTTAATACTATCCTTGATTTCCCTTGTTAGCCACGGATGCACTACCTTTCCTGGTTTGTTCTTTTGCCAAACTGGGATGAACACTTGTTGTAGTTCATCCATGCGACCTTTAAATGCCTTCCATTGCATGTCCACCGTCAACCCTTTCAGCATCAATCGCCAGTCTATCTTGGACAATTCACGCCTCATACCCTCAAAGTTACCTTTCTTTAAGTTCAGAACACTTGTTTCTGTATCGACTTTGTCACTCTCCATCCTAATGAAGAACTCTACAATATTATGATCACTCTTGCCCAAGGGGCCTCGCACAACAAGACTGCTAACTAACCCTTCCTCATTAATCAATACCCAGTCTAGAATGGCCTGTTCTCTCGTTGGTTCCTCGACATGTTGGTTTAGAAAACCATCTCTCAAACATTCCAAGAAATCCTCTTCCTCAGCACCCCTGCCAGTTTGGTTCACCCAATCTATATGTAAATTGAAGTCACCCATTATAACTGCTGCGCCTTTAGTGCATGCATTTCTAATTTCCTGCTTGATGCCATCCCCAACCTCCCTACTGCTGTTAGGTGGCCTGTACACAACTCCCACTAGCGTTTTCTGCCCCTTAGTGTTTCGTAGCTCTACCCATATCGATTCCACTTCCTCCAAGCTAATGTCCTTCCTTTCCACTGCTTTAATCTCCTCTCTAACCAGTAACACTACCCCACCTCCTTTTCCTTTCTGTCTATCCCGCCTGAATATAGAATATCCCTGGATGTTGAGCTCCCAGCCTTGGTCACCCTGGAGCCATGTCTCCGTAATCCCAACTATATCATAATCATTAATAACTATCTCCACATTTAATTCATCCACCTTATTACGTATACTCCTTGCATTGAGACACAAAGCCTTCAGGCTTGTTTTTACAACTCTGTTACCCCTTGTACGATTATGTTGAAAAGTGGCCCTTTTTGATTTTTGCCCTGGATTTGTCTGCCTGCCACTTTTACATTTCACCTTGCTACCTGTTGCTTCTACCCTCAATTTACACCCCTCTGTCTCTCTGCTCCAGCTCCCATCCCCCTGCCACATTAGTTTAAATCCTCCCCGACAGCACTAGCAAACACTCCCCCTAGGACATTGGTACCATTCCAGCTCAGGTGCAGACCATCCTGTTTGTACTGGTCCCACCTCTCCCAGAACTGGTTCCAATGTCCAAAAAATGTGAATCCCTCCCCATTGCACCATTTTTCAAGCCACGTATTCATCTGAAATATCCTCCTATTCCTACTCTGGCTAGCACGTGGCACTGGTAGTAATCCAGAGATTATTACCTTTGAGGTCCTACTTGTTAGTTTATCTCCTAGCTCTCTAAATTCACCTTGTAGGACCTCATCCCATTTTTTACCTAAATCGTTGGTGCCAACGTGCACCACGACAACTGGCTGCTCACCCTCCCCCTTCAGAATATCCTGCAGCCATTCAGAGATATCCCTGACCCTTGCACCAGGGAGGCAACATACCATCCTGGAGTCTCGTTTGCGGCCGCAGAAACGCCTATCTATTCCCCTTACAATTGAATCCCCTATCACTATAGCCCTTCCACTCTTTTTCCTCCCCTCTTTTGCCGCAGAGCCGCCCACGGTGCCATGAACTTGGCTGCTGCTGCCTTCCCCTGATGAGGCATCTCCCCCAACAGTATCCAAAATGGCATATCTGTTTAGGAGGGAGATGACCGCACGGGACTCCTGCACTACCTGCCTACTGCTACGCTGGCTAGTGGCCACCCGTTTCCTTTCTGTCCGCTTATCTTTTACTTGTGGTGTGGCCAACTCACTATACGTGCTATTCACGACCTTCTCAGCATCGTGGATGCTCCAGAATGAGTCCAACCGCAGCTCCAACCGTTCAATGCGGTTTGCCAGGAGCTGCAGCTGGACACACTTCCTGCACACGTAGTCATCAGGGACACCGACAATATCCCTGATCTCCCACATGTTGCAGGATGAGCATTCCACGGTGCCGATCTCATCTGACATGTCTTACCCCCAAATTAAATCAAATCCCTCTTAATCCTTTAAACTGTACCTTTACTAAAAAGCACTGAACCCTGAACTCACTGAACCCTTAACTCACTGAACCCTTAACTCACTGAACCCTTAACTCACTGAACCCTGAACTCACTGAACCCTGAACGAAAAGTACGAACAAAAAGCAGAATTACAACCCCGGGGTTACGCCCAATCAGCTGCTTCCTCTAGTCCGCTTCCACCAATCAGCGGCTTCCTCCAGAACACTTCTTTTAAAGTGTGTGGGAACATTTTTATCTCCAACCGCCTCTGGGCCTCTGGGTGAACAAAGCCCCACGCTGGGTTTTTAAACCTACCGCTGCTCCAACCGCTTCTGGGCCTCTGATACTTGCCAATGTCTAAATAAGCAACATCATACTTGCCAATGTCTAAATAAGCCTCGGGCTCATCCACTTCATTTTTTGTACTTCGCGCATTTAAATACAACACTTTAATTTCGGTATTCACCTCCCCTCTCACACCGGTCACAATTGGCCCTGACCTTACTCTCTTATCCCTTCTCGAACTTCCCTTCCCATTCATTCGAGATTCCTTTGCAATTTCTCCTCTATTCGCTTCCCCGTTAACTCCATCTTCATATTCCCAGTTTGTCAACCCCTCCCCCCCACTACTTAGTTTAAAGCCACACTTGTAGCACTAGCAAAACTACCTGCCAGAATGTTGGTCCCCTGTTGTTAAGGGGTAACCCATCCCTTTTGTACAGGTCACCCCTACCCCAGAAGAGATCCCAGTGGTCTAGAAATCTAAATCCCAGCTCCCTGCACCAGCCCCTCAGCCATACATTCATATCCCCGATCTCTCTGTTCCTGCCCTCACCAGCACGAGGTACAGGTAGGAGTCCAGAGACAACCACCTTTGACGTCCTACTTTTCAGTCTTCTTCCTAACTCTCTAAACTCACGTTGCAGTATCTCCTTCCTCCTCCTCCTGACGTCGTTCGTGCCCACGTGCACAACTATGTCTGGTTGATCACCTTCCCTCGCTAGGATGTTCTGAAGCCGCTCCGTGATGTCTTGAACCCTGGCACCAGGGAGGCAGCAGACCATCCTCGAGTCCCGCCATCCGCCAAAGAATCTACTGCCCGTACCTCGGTAGTCAGGAAATTGGAAGTAACGGAATTAAATTATAATGAACAACGAATGAGCAGTATTGTCATGGGGATACGAGGGCGTCCTGTGGAGATCTGTGCCATGGGCCCTGCCTAACCTGTGAGTGACTATCGTTGACTCTGGTTGACTCAGGTCTGCCCCCTGTTGGACCCTTGAGCCGCACAGACGTTCTCAAACCCCATACTGATGCATTGTAAGAACAAGACCGGATAGATCTCGGCCCAAGATCTAGTCTCGGAAAAGCACGCACAGTTTCATCGGCCTGACATAGATACCCTTAAGCACATTCACAAGGAAAAACTCCTGTTCGTGGGCACAACCTCCTCAATATACGTTCCCAATGTAAACTGGAATTGATAATCTTTAGACACCGTGAATATATTAAAATTTAACGGAGGATTGTAAGGCTTTTTAAAAGTACACCTAACTTCTAAGAATATGCTTCCAGGGGGCACTGCAGTAGCAACGATCACACCAATGTTTAAGAGGTATTTACACAGCCAATACAGGGTACGTGGGATAGGCACGGGCAAGGAAAAGAGGAAAACGGGCCATGTGCAACCAAATGGCATTAATTTATGTTCATAGGCATCATGGATGGCGCTGATATGCTGGGCCAAAGGGTGTGTACCTGTTCTGTATGTTTCTATTGGGGGAAGGATATTCATGCTATTGAGGGCGTGCAGCGTAGGTTTACTAGGTTAATTCCCGGAATGGCAGGACTGTCGTATGTTGAAAGATTGGAGTGTCTAGGCTTGTATACACTAGAATGTAGAAGGATGAGAGGGGATCTTATCGAAACATATAAGATTATTAAAGGGTTGGACACGTTAGAGGCACGAAACATGTTCCCAATTTTGGGGGAGTCCAGAACGAGGGGCCACAGTTTAAGAATAAGGGGTAGGCCATTTAGAATGGAGATAAGGAAAAACATTTTCAGTCGGAGAGTTGGAAATCTGTGGAGTTTTCTGCCTCAGAAGTCAGTGGAGGCCAATTCTCTGAGTGCATTCAAGAGAGAGCTAGATAGAGCTCTTAAGGATAGCGGAGTCAGGGGGTATGGGGAGAAGGCAGGAACGGGGTACTGATTGAGAATGATCAGCCATTATCATATTGAATGGTGGTGGTGGCTCGAAGGGCCGAATGGCCTACTCGTGTGTCTATTGTCTATGTTCTATATTAAAGAGAAAGTGAGGAGATCTCAGTGAAACACAAAGTTCTACTCGACTTAACAGGCATGATGGGAGGATCTTTCCCTTTCCTGAGGTGTCCAGAGCAGAGGTTATCGTCTCAGAATAGGGAGTAGGTTATATAGGACAGAGATAAGAAGATAGTTCTGCACTCAGAGGATGGTAGACCTTTGGGATTCTCTGCATCGGATGGCAGTGAAGGCTCAGTGATTCACTTCATTCAGTCCCAGTCTACTGCAGGGAAATGGAACCTTCGACCCACTATCTCTATTCCGATCATTTTGCACACCTACATCAATCCCATTGGTTCACAACACGTCAACGCCCTTGTATACCTCGCGTGTACAACTGTCTGTCTAAATGACTCTTGAAGTTAGTGATTCCACCTCCTCCAATGGGAGCACGTTCCAGGTATCAACTACTCTCTGTGCAAGAGATTTATCCCTCACATCTATATACTAAAACTCTCGCCTGTTTGTTTGTTTGTTCCTGAACTACAGCCAAAACGGTTCACGATAGCACAACAATTTTAGGCCCAGCTTACTCACCGTCGTCCCTTTGGTGCTAATGGAAGGAGTTTCATTGAAATCAGTGTTATATTTTTAAAGTTATTCACATTTTAAAGTTTAAATCTATCTCCTAGGGAGGGAGGGAGGGTGGAGGAGGGAGGATAAGGGGGTTCAAGGGGATGGAGAAGGATTGAGGGGAAGCTGGAAGGAGAGGTTGTGTGGAAGGAGTGGGGTGGGGGGATGGAGGATTAGAGGAGGGGAGTGGGTAGGGTGAGGGGGGGGGAGGTGGAAGGAGAGGGTGCTACACCAATGCAGTAGAGGTTTGGGCCCACTTGGTCTAGTCTTCTTTAAAACTCCATCCTCCATCCTCTCACTTTAAACCAATAACCTTGTTTTTGGTACCATTAAGATGGGGAACTTAATCTGACTAACTACCCCCTCTCTGTGTCTCGTAAACTTGTAAACTTCTCCTATGTCTCCAAATCAGCATTATTCGAGTCCTTCAATGGAGGCAACTTCCCGGTGAATCTCCTTTGGACTCTCTCCAGCACAGTCACATCTTTCCTCATTTTTAATTACCTCCAGTAAACATTTAACTCCTCAACTGCCCCGCCAATCTAGCCCCCATTTTCACCACCATAAGCAAAAGCACTCAATATCACGCCCGCACACCCATCCGCCCACCATTTCTCCTATCTCCTCTCTCCCAATTCCATCTGCTTGCCCACGACATATCAGCATGGAGGCAACCAATGGAGGCAACTTCCCGGTGAATCTCCTTTGCAATCTCTCCAGCACAGTCACATCTTTCCCCCTGTATCACCAAAATATAACGACCTAATTTTTAATTACCTCCAGTAGACATTTAACTCCTCAACTGTCCCGCCAATCAAGCCTCCATTTTCACTCAATATCACGTCCGCACACCCATCCGCCCACCATTTCTCCTACCTCCTCTCTCCCAATTGCATCTGCTTGCCCACGACATACCACAACTCTCGCCTCAACCTCGGGAGAAATACCCGGGAAGGATTTCTGTTGTCCTTCTTACGTGGTAGGGGGAGGGGGAAAGAAAACTCCGGGCAAGGTTTCAGTTGTCCGCCCGCCTCTGCCTGAGGCCGAGCGGCCTCTCCCTCGGTCCCGGGGCCGCGCTGCCCGAGTCTCCCCCCGACCCCCGGGGACTCTCTGATTCTCTGCTTCTCCCCCCAGTCTCCGTCACCCTGGATGTGGAAACAGCGCATGCGCGGCTCGAGGTGTCTGAGGATCGGAAGAGGGTGAGAGCGACCGAGACCCGGAGGCGTCTCCCTGACACCGGGAAGAGGTTTACAGGCAGTCTGTGTGTGCTGGGATCGGAGGGATTCACATCGGGGAGACATTACTGGGAGGTGGAGATGGCGGGGAGTCGGCGCTGGAGTCTGGGAGTCGCCGCAGAGTCTGTGGAGAGGAAGGGACTGGTCACACTGACCCCGGAGATTGGAGTCTGGAGCATCTGGCGGGGGGATGACAAGTTTGATGCACTCACCTCCCCTCCATCCCGTCTCCCCGCCCGTCCCATCCCCGGGAGGGTGAGAGTTTATCTCAGTTACGAGTCCGGGACAGTTTCATTTTACGACGCGGACACCAAGTCCCATCTCCACACCTTCACTGGGAATAAATTCACGGAGAAACTTTATCCTTTCTTCGCACTCTGGAGTAAAAACAAGTGGCTGAGAATCTGCTCCGGTTCCGCCCCGTGTCAGTAATTAACAAATTCTATCAATCCTTCACCAGCACCTGGAATATAGTTAAATCACCTCCGTACTTTTCATCCCCAACTGCCGGTATGACATTAACCGCCTCCAATTCTCCACTCCCCTGACTAACACTAACCTCTCCCCTCTTGAACGTGCAGCCCTCCACTCACTCTGCACAACCCGGACTTAATCATTAAACCCGCTGACCTCTACCGGACCGAGGCCAGACGACAACTCTCAGACACCTCTTCCTACTTATCCCTGGACCATGGCCCCACCGACAAACACCAGACCTTTATCATCAGCACCATCACGGACCTCACCATCTCCGGCGCTCTACCCTCCAATGCCTCCAAACTTATCGTTCCCCAGCCCCGCACGGCCCGATTTTACCTCCTACCTAAAATCTATAAACAGACCTGTCCCGACAGACCCATTGTCTCTGCCTGTTCATGTCCCACCGAACATATTTCCACCTACCTCGACTCCATCCTATCCCCCCTGGTCAAATCCCTCCCCACCTACGTCAAAGACACCTCACACGCTCTCCAGCTCCACGATAACTTCCGGTTTCCAGGCCCCCACTCCCTCATCTTTACCATGGATGTCCAGTCACTCTACACTTCCATCCCCCACAAGGATGGTCTCGAAGCCCTCCATTTCTTCCTCGACCGTAGAACCAGCCAATCCCCATCTATTAACACTGTCCTCTGCCTAGCAGAGCTGGTTCTTACCCTCAACAACTTCTCCTTTGTCTCCTCCCACTTCCTCCAAACCAGAGGCGTAGCTATGGGCACACGCATGGGCCCTAGCTATGCCTGCCTCTTTGTCGGGTACGTCGAACAATCCCTGTTCTGGACGTACACTGGCCCCATCCCCGAACTGTACCTCCGCTACATCGACGACTGCATTGGTGCTACCTCTTGTACCCATGCAGAACTCACTGACTTCATACACTTCACTTCCAATTTCCATCCTGCCCATAAATATACTTGGACTATCTCCGACATCTCCCTCCCGTTTCTGGACCTCACCGTCTCCATCACAGGAGACAGACTAGTGACTGACATCTACCATAAACCCACTGACTTGAACAACTATCTGGACCACAATTCTTCCCTCCCTGTCTCCTGCAAAAAGTCTATCCCCTACTCCCAATTCCTCCGTCTACGCCACATCTGTGCCCTGGATGAGGTGTTTCACACTAGGGCATCAGAGATGTCCTCATTCTTCAGGGAACGGGGCTTCCCCTCTTCCATTATAGATGAGGCTCTCACTAGGGTCTCTTCTACATCCTGCAGCTCTGCTCTTGCTCCCCCTCCCCCCATTCGTAACAAGGACAGAATCCCCCTCATTCTCACCTCCACCCCACCAGCCAGCGGATCCAACAAATCATCCACCAACATTTCCGTCACCTACAATGGGACCCCCACCACTGGCCAAATCTTCCCATCCCCTCCCCTTTCTGCGTTCCACAGAGACCGTTCCCTCCGTAACTCCCTGGTCCACTCATCCCTTCCTACCCAAACCACTCCATCCCCGGGCACTTTCCCCTGCAACCGCAGGAGACGCAACACCTGTCCCTTTACCTCCCCCCTCAATTCCATCCATTGACCCAAACAGCCTTTCCAGGTGAGACAGAGGTTCACCTGCACCTCCTCCAACCTCATCTATTGTATCCGCTGCTCTAGATGTCAACTTCTTTACATCGGCGAAGTTTCTAGAGTTTTATTGTCATGTGTCTAGAGACGGAATAAATGAAATACTTACAGGAGGCCAACAGATATGTTGATATATTACTCTGTAAATAAAAACATAATAAACCACGATATACTTACTTCTGTGTTTATCTTCTTCTTACCATCCGCCAAGATGCAAATGGCCCTTCCTGATGGAGCAATGACCCACTTGTGACCTCTCCCAATTCCGTGAGCTGCCTTTGCCGCTCACACTGTTGTCCGCTCTCCACGTCGACATCGACATTGTTGTTGTCAGTGCAGGGTTCCTGACCTGACCATGAAGGCTCATTGTCTTGGCAGCGTTGCAGGGTCGGCCTGGCCAAGCGTAGTACATCCCATTCTACGTCACAGACAGACCATTCAGTCCATCTTCTCCTGTCAATTCTGCGGCACCAGATAAACCCCCTTCCACCCATTCACCGCACTGACCAACAATGTCCTGAACTCGATAGACCCACACGAGTTTCTCCAACAGCCCCACCCACCCCATCACCCCATAACACATACGCTCTGCCTCAACCACATCTGTGGTGGCAGGTTCCACTTTCTCATTGCTGAATTCGTTAAGGAATATATTGAAGACCATTTTATTTTTTTAAATATATATAAATATATATTTTATCTTTGTCATTTGGTGTCTCCACAAGTAACGATACTTTCTCCGTTCCCTCTTGGTCAAATTCATCACTAATCCAAAATTACACTATCCGATCATCACGGACGTCTTACCCGGCTAAAACGCACAGCCACAACCTGTCCAGTCTATCCCGTCAGTATGGTATCATTCTAATTATCATTTTAATATTTTCTCCCTTTCTTTGGGCCTTGATATGTGAAGAGGAAAAAAATAGTCAAGGCAAATGTGGGTCCCTTGAAGACAGAAGCAGGGGAATTTATAATGGGGAACAAGGAAATGGCAGACGAGTTGAACCGGTACTTTGGTAGACTATTCCCCTCGGCTGAAGATTCTAAAACTAGATTCCCGCGATACCCCCCCCCTTCCCAACACCGGGTCTCCCACCGTCCCTCACGCCGCTCCCCCCACGCTGAGTCCACCATAGTCTTCCCCTTCCCGTCTCACGCGCCGATCGCGGGTCGATTCCGATCCCCCCTTCCCTCCGCCGCCGAGGCTCAGGTTTCCTAACGCGCCTACTCAATAGACAATGGACAATAGGTGCAGGAGGAGGCCATTCGGCCCTTCGAGCCAGCACCACCATTCAGTGTAATCATGGCTGATCATTCTCAATCATTACCCCGTTCCAGCCTTCTACCCATACCACCCGAATCCGCTATCCTTACGAGCTCTATCTCGCTCTCTCTGGAATGCATTCAGAGAATTGGCCTCCACTGCCTTCTGAGGCAGAGAATTCGACAGATTCACAACTCTCTGACTGAAAAAGTTTTTCCTCAACTCAGTTATAAAAGGCCTACCCCTTATTCTTAAACTGGCCCCTGGTTCTGTATCCCCCAACATTGGGAACATGTTTCCTGCCTCTAACGTGTCCAACCCCTTAATAATCTTATACGTTTCGATAACATCTCCTCTCATCCTTCTAAAATCGAGTGTATACAAGGGGGAATAAAACCAGGCGGAATGTAAATGTAGGAAGAGTGAAATAAACAGCAACTGCATTTAGAAGTGTTGATCCGACTCTTTTAAAAACATGGTATCGGATCCCGTCAACTGAACTTTTACACAAATCTAAGGATTCATACACTCATATTTGACCCATGGCATCCAGATCTCATCAGGATCATAAATGGTCGGAAATTTTCATCGGGACACGGAAAGGTTGGACATTGAACAAATTTGACATTGCAGTTGAACTTATTAGAAGTGGAGAGAATCATAGGTGATAGAAGCAGGATTAAGCCATTCGGCCCTTCAAGTCTACTCCGCCATTCAATCATGGCTGATCTATCTCTCCCTCCGAACCCCATTCTCCTGCCTTCTCCCCATAACCCCTGACACCCGTACGAATCAAGAATCTGTCTATCTCTGCCTTAAAAATATCCATTGATTTGGCCTCCACAGCACTCTGTGGTGAAGAAATCCACAGATTCACCACCCTCTGACTCAAGATATTCCTCCTCAATTGCCCAAAGGAACATCCTATCAATCTGAGCCTGTGACCTCTGTCGTAGATTCAATAGACAATAGGTGCAGGAGGAGGCCATTCGGCCCTTCGAGCCAGCGCCGCCATTCAATGTGATCATGGCTGATCATTCTCAATCAGTACCCTGTTCTTGCCTTTTTCCCATCCCCCCTGACTCCGCTATCTTTAAGAGCTCTATCCAGCTCTGTCTTGAATGCATTCAGAGAATTGGCCTCCACTGCCTTCTGAGGCAGAGAATTCCACAGATTCACAACTCTCTGACTGAAAAAGTTGTTCCTCATCTCAGTTCTAAATGGCCTACCCCTTATTCTTAAACTGTGGCCCCTTGTTCTGGACTCCCCCAACATCGGGAACATGTTTCCTGCCTCTAACGTGTCCAACCCGTTAATAATCTTATATGTTTCGATAAGAACTCCTCTCATCCTTCTAATCCTTCGAGTAGAAATATCTTCTCCACGTCAACTCTATCCAAGCCTTTTTCACTTATCGGTAAGTTTCAGATCGCCGGGCAGGCCACGGGTGCAACCCACGGGAATGTGAATAACACGAATGGGGTTTTATGTTGGCAGGAAGAACGTGGCAATGGTGAGCCTGGGAACAATTTAAGAAGGAGATGGTAACTGCACAATTACCAATAGCGATACGATACGATAAATCTGTATTTATCCCCGGAGGGAAATTGGTCTGCCAATTGGTCACGACAAACAACAAGGTACACGAAAAACATGAAATTAAAATTAAAATTTTAAAAGTGGAAAAGAGATAGAACGAGGGTACAACGAGATCTGGGTGTCCTAGTGCATCAGTTACTGAAAGGAAGTATGCAGGTACAAGCAGGCTGTGAAGAAAGCCAATGGAATGTTGGACTTCATGAAAAGAGGAGTTGAGTATAGGAGCAAAGAGGCCCTTCTGCAGTTGTACAGAGCCCGAGTGAGACCGCACTTGGAGTACTGTGTGCAGTTTTGTTCTCCAAATTTGAGGAAGGATATTCTTGCTATTGTGGGCGTGCAGCGTAGGTTTACTTGGTTAATTCCCGGAATGGCGGGACTGTCACATGTTGAAAGACTGGAGCGACTAGGCTTGTACACACTGGAATTTAGAAGGATGAGAGGGGACCTTATTGAAACATATAAGATTATTAAGGGGTTGGATGTAACTAGTAGAGTGGATAAGGGAGAACCAGTGGATGTGTTATATCTGGACTTCCAGAAGGCTTTCGACAAGGTCCCACATAAGAGATTAGTATGCAAACTTAAAGCACACGGTATTGTGGGTTCGGTATTGATGTGGATAGAGAACTGGCTGGCAGACAGGAAGCAAAGAGTAGGAATAAACGGGTCCTTTTTAGAATGGCAGGCAGTGACTAATGGGGTACCGCAAGGCTCAGTGCTGGGACCCCAGCTATTTACAATATATATTAATGATTTGGACAAGGGAATTGAATGCAACATCTCCAAGTTTGCGGATGACACGAAGCTGGGGGGCAGTGTTAGCTGTGAGGAGGATGCTAGGAGGCTGCAACGTGACTTGGATAGGTTAGGTGAGTGGGCAAATGCACGGCAGATGCAGTATAATGTGGATAAATGTGAGGTTATCCACTTTGGTGGCAAGAACAGGAAAGCAGACTATTACCTGAATGGTGGCCGATTAGGAGAAGGGGAGATGCAACGAGACCTGGGTGTCGTGGTACACCAGTCATTGAAAGTAGGCGTGCAGGTGCAGCAGGCAGTGAAGAAAGCGAATGGTATGTTGGCATTCATCGCAAGGGGATTTGAGTATAGGAGCAGGGAGGTTCTGCTGCAGTTGTACAGGGCATTGGTGAGACCACACCTGGAGTATTGCGTACTTTTTTGGTCTCCTAATCTGAGGAAAGACATTCTTGCCATAGAGGGAGCACAGAGAAGGTTCACCAGATTGATTCCTAGGATGGCAGGACTTTCATATGAAGAAAGACTGGATAGACTCGGCTTGTACTCGCTGGAATTTAGAAGATTGAGGGGGGATCTTATAGAAACTTACAAATTTCTTAAGGGGTTGGACAGGCTAGATGCAGGAAGATTGTTCCCGATGTTGCGGAAGTCCAGAACAAGGGGTCACGGTTTAAGGATAAGGGGGAAGTCTTTTTGGATCGAGATGAGAAATTTTGTTTTCACACAGAGAGTGGTGAATCTGTGGAATTCGCTGCCACAGAAGGTAGTTGAGGCCAGTTCATTTGCTATATTTAAGAGGGAGTTAAATGTGGCCCTTGTGGATAAAGGGACCAGGGGGTATGGAGAGAAGGCAGGTACGGGATACTGAGTTGGATGATCAGCCATGATATTGAAAGGCGGTGCAGGCTCGAAGGGCCGAATGGCCTACTCCTGCAACTATTTTCTATGTTTCTATGACACGTTAGAGGCAGGAAACATGTTCCCAATGTTGGGGGAGTCCAGAACCAGAGGCCACAGTTGAAGAATAAAGGGTCGGCCATTGAGAACGGAGATGAGGAAAAAAAATCACTCAGAGTTGTAAATCTGTGGAATTCTCTGTCACAGAAGGCAGTGGAGGCCAATTCCCTGGATGCTTTCATGACAGAGCTAGATAGAGCTCTTAAGGATAGTGGAGTCAGGGGTATGGGGAGAAGGCAGGAACGGGGTACGGTTTGAGAATGATCAGCCGTGATCACATTGAATGGTGGTGCTGGCTCGAGGGGCCGAATGGCTTCCAGCAGCTTTTTTTGCAGTCAATTAGCATTCATTATACGACGTGGCAGGGTGCGGAGTGGACAACGAGATACTGTAGGAATTCAGCCGCACCCTAAAGCAAATAGACTTCGAACCGCAAAGTGCCGGGAATTAAAATGGCTTCGAAAGACAAGGTCGAGAGTTTAACCGAGGAGGCAATTTGTCCCATCTGCCTGGATTTCTTCACCGACCCGGTTATACTGGAGTGCGGGCACAACTTCTGCCGCTACTGTATCACACAGAGTTGGGACAGGGAGGGGAGAAACTCCTGCCCGGAATGTAGAGAGGAGATTGCAGACCGCACCCTCAAAGTAAATCGGGCCTTGGCGAGACTGTCTGAGAAAGCTCGAGCACTGAGCCTGAATACAGAAGAGAAGGGAAGTAAGCTTTTCTGCGAGGAACATCAGGAAGAAATGAAGCTGTTTTGTGAAAATGACAAGAAACTGATCTGTCTGGTTTGTCAAGATCCGCTGGAACACAGAAACCAGAGCTTCCAGCCGATTAAAGAAGTTGTAGACATCTACAAGGTTAATGCAAACAGATTTGTATATTTATTTACCTTGTTCATTCTTTGTTGTCTAACGTCTATATTCTTTGATCCCAGGCTCGGGTAAAATCGGCCAAAGAATCTGTCACGAAAAATAAATCTGATATCGAAGAAATAGAACAGCAACAATTACGAAAGATTTCCAAAGTTCGGGTGAGGCCTTTCTGTCTGGAATTTTTATGTAACGTTGCTCATTTTAATGTGTAGTGGACATGTTGGATCAATTGACTGCTGAAATTAGGTGCGTTGGGAGGAAATGCAGATGCTGGTTTAAACCGAAGATCATGACAAAAAGCTGGAGTAACTCAACGCGTCTCTGGAGAGAATGAATGGGTGACGTTTCGGGACGAGACCCTTCTTCAGGCTGGTTAGAGATAAGGGAAACGAGGGAAAGGGAGTAGACGATGATGCAGAGAAATAAAGAACAATGAATAAAAGATATGCAAACAAGTAACGACGATAAAGGAAACATGCCATTGGGATGGGGTGAAAGTGAGAAGTTAGTGCGACTTGGGTGGGGGAGGGATAGAGAGAGGGAATGCCGGGGCTACCTGAAGTGAGAAAAGTCAATATTACTGGGCTGAAAGCTGCCCAAGCGAAATATGAGATGCTGTTCCTCCAATTTTGCAATTAGCCTCCCTCTGACAATGGAGGAGACCTAGGACAGAAAGGTCAGTGTGGGAATGGGAAGGAGAATTACACTTCTTTGTTTCAGGAAAATGTGAGAGAATTTGATTGATTAGATAATTCTGACAACCGGACGCTGATGGGCTATATGGTCACTTATTCTGTAAGCAAAAACAATACAGAAATATATTATGTTAATCTTCAGCATTCATTTGACAGGAAGAGTCACACAGCCTTCAGTCCCATGTCATATCCCAGTTTGTTGAACTGCACCAGATTATCACTGAGAAAGAAAAGTACTTCCTCAAAGATATCCGCGAAGGTGAGCAGCGGATTCTAAATCTAATGGAGAAAAATCTTCGGGAGATTCAAGAGAATTTAAATTCTATTCAGGAGAAACTCCTGCGTTTACAGGAACTGATGGAACAAAAAGACAGCATGAAATTTCTAAAGGTAAGGAAGTCTATTTAAATTTGCTTCTATAAATGTGCAACATCACAAAATGGCGTCTGATATATTTGAAACAAATTCAACTATGTTGTCTATTGTCTATGCACCTGCAGTTCCTTCCTACACATCACTAACATCATATTCAATAGACAAGAGATAACAAGTGCAGGAGTAGACCATTCAGCCCTTTGAGCCAACAACTCCATTCAATGTGATCATGGCTGATCATTCTCAATCAGTACCCCGTTCCTGCCTTCTCCCCATAACCCCTGACTCCGCTATCCTTCAGAGCTCTATCTAGCTCTCTCTTGGATGCATTCAGAGAAATGTCCTCCACTGCCTTCTGAGGCAGAGAATTCCACAGATTCACAACTCTCTGACTGAAAAGGTTTTCCACATCTCCGTTCCAAATGGCCTACCCCTTATTCTTAAACTGTGGCCTCTGGTTCTGGACTCCCCCAACATTGGGAACATGTTTCCTGCCTCTAACGTGTCCAACCTCTTAATAATCTTATATGTTTCGATAAGATCCCCTCTAATCCTTCTAAATTCCAGTGTGTACAAGCCTAGTCGCTCCAGACTTTCAACATACGAGAGTCCCGCCATTCCGGGAATTAACCTAGTAAACCTACGCTGCACGCCCTCAATAGCAAGAGTATCTATCCTCTATCTAGCTCTCTCTTGAAAGCATCCAGAGAATTGGCCTCCACTGCCTTCTGAGGCAGAGAATTCCACAGATTCACAACTCTCTGGCTGAAAAAGTTTCTCTTCATCTCCGCTCTAAATGGCCTAATCCTTATTCGGCTGAAACGCACACCCTGTCCAGACTATCCTGTCAGCATCGTGTAATTTTTAGAATAATTTATATACTTCCTTCATCGGTTCTATGTCTGCAATATCATTATTCTTCTCTGTGTGTCAGTGGGAGTGAGAGTGGAGAAATGGTAATTTTTAACAGGTATTAATCTGGGTGAAATTCATGCTCTCAGTAGTTCCGTCTCGGTCAATTCAGTCTTGTGTTTTATTTATTTCAGGAGGAAGCTGTTCGCAAGCGAAGGTAGGGCATGTTCTTCACTGAAACTCTACATGTAACATATTTCCTCATAAAAATCAATGCACAATTTGGAATCAGCTATTTAATATTTGCAGGATTAGTGATGAGATCCATTCATTGTCAGTGAAAGATGGTGCCATAACGGCTGCAAAATTCAACCACCTCTTTTTGTTGAAGACAACGTTGATAGAAACGTTGGACTGCATTAAACAAGGTAAAACATATGGACTTATTTCAGTTGGTTTGTGGGACATATTGATGTTTTTATGTGATGCAAAGATTGTTCAAGGTAGTGCACTGAATGGTAATTGGAGTTTCATTCCTGCGCCAACCCACGGGCTGAGAAACCTCACGCACACATGGTCAGCTGGAGATGTTAGATCCTGGAACACATGCAACACAGGAGCACGATACAACAAATACCCAGGCTGTTGGATGAACCAATGCATCCCGACCCACCCACTCCGCAAAAACACGCTGACCTATGAGTTTGAATTCTACCACGGTAGTCAGGAAATTGGAAGTAACGGAATTAAATTATAATGTACAACGAATGAGCAGTATTGTCATGAGGATACGACGGTGTCCTGTGGAGATCTGTGCCATGGGCCCTGCCTAACCTGTGAGTGACTGTCGAAAACTCTGGTTGACTCGGGTCTGCCCCCTGTTGGACCCTTGAGCCGCACAGACTTTCTCAAACCCCACACTGATGCATTGTAAGAACGAGACCGGATAGATCTCGGCCCAAGATCTAGTCTCAGAAAAGCACGCACAGTTTCATCGGCTTGACATATATACCCTTAAACACATTCACAAGAAAAAAAACTCCCGTTCGTGGGCACAACCTCCTCCATTTACGTTCCCACTGTAAACTGGATTTGATCATCTTTAGGCACAGTGAATATATTTACCTGAGTAACCCACAGACTCTGTAGTAACATACACTAAGAGTCAGGAAATTATGTTTCAGGTTTCCAGGACTTGGAGTATTTTGTGCAGTTCTGGTCATCCCTTTGCAGGAAGAATGTGGATGCCTTGGGAAATGTGCAGAAGAGGTTTACTAGAATGCTGCCTGGATTAGAGGGAATTAGCTATTAGGAGAGGTCGGATACATTTGCTTGTTTCATATGGAGTGTCAAAGGCTGAGAGGAAACTGATAGAATTATTTTTAATTATGAGAGGCATAGACAGGGTTGACAGTCAGAACCCTTTTCGCAGAGTGGAATTGTATAGACAATAGACAATAGGTGCAGGAGTAGGCCATTCGGCCCTTCAAGCCAGCACCGCCATTCAATGTGATCATGGCCGATCATTCACAATCAGTACCCCGATCCTGCTCTCTCCCCACACCCCCTGACTCCACTATCATTAACAGTTCAATCTAACTCTCTCTTGAACCAAGCATCGAGAAAATTGGCTTCCACTGCCTTCTGAAGCAGAAAATTCCACAGATTTACAACTCTCTGAGTGAAAAAGGTTTTCCTCATCTCCGTTCTAAATGGCCTACTCCTTATTCTTAAACCGTGGCCCCTGGTTCTGGACTCCCCCAACATTGGGAACATGTTTCCTGCCTCTAGCGTGTCCAATCCCTTAATAATCTTATATGTTTCAATGAGATCCCCTCTCATCCTTCTAAATTCCAGTGTAGCCAAGACTACAGAGCATAGCTTTCTGTTGTCCATCTTAGGTGGCAGGGGGAGGGGAAAGAAAACTCGGGGCAAATTTTCAGTTTTCCGCCCGGCTGTGCCTGAGGCCTAGCGGCTTCTCCCCCGGTCCCGGGGCCGCGCTGCCCGAGTCTCCCCCCGACCCCCGGGGACTCTCTGATTCTCTGCTTCTCCCCCCAGACTCCGTCACCCTGGATGTGGAAACAGCGAGTCCGCTGCTCGAGGTGTCTGAGGATCGGAAGAGTGTGAGATGGACCGGGATGTGGAGGAGTCTCCCTGACACCGGGAAGAGGTTTACAGACTGGCCGTGTGTGCTGGGATCGGAGGGATTCACATCGGGGAGACATTACTGGGAGGTGGAGTTGGCGGGGAGTCTGGAGTCCCAGATCTGGAGTCTGGGAGTCGCCTCTGAGTTTGTGGGGAGGAAGGGACCGGCCGCACTGACCCCAGAGAATGGAATCTGGAGCATCAGGCGGATGGGTGACGAGTTTGATGCACTCACCTCCCCTCCATCCCCTCTCCCCGCCCGTCCCATTCCCGGGAAGGTGGGAGTTTATCTTAGTTACGAGTCCGAGACAGTTTCATTTTACGACGCGGACACCAAGTCCCATCTCCACACCTTCACTGGGAATAAATTCACGGAGAAACTTTATCCTTTCTTCGGGATCTGGGATGAAGACCAGTGGCTGAGAATCTGCTCCGTTTCCGCTCCGTGTCAGTAATTAACAAATTCTATCAATCCTTCACCAGCACCTGGAATATAGTTAAATCACCTCCGTTCTTTAAGATGTTAAACAAGTCTG
Organism: Rhinoraja longicauda; assembly: GCF_053455715.1. Lineage (NCBI taxonomy): Eukaryota > Metazoa > Chordata > Chondrichthyes > Rajiformes > Arhynchobatidae > Rhinoraja > Rhinoraja longicauda. The sequence goes on along the minus strand of NC_135971.1, from coordinate 3,824,830 downwards.
TTCCGGGAATCGATGACCATAAAACTCCTAGACAGCCGCCTGTGATGATGATGATGATGATAATAATAATAATAATAATAATAATAATAATAATAATAATAATAATAATAATAATAATAATAATAATAATAATAATAATAATAATAATAATAATAATAATAATATTAATAATAATAATAATAATAATAATAATAATAATATTAATAATAATAATAATAATAATAAATTCCTTTATTTGTCCCACACCGTGGAAATTTACAGTGTTACTGCAGCAAAGTGGATAACAGGAGATATTCATTATAAATAAAAATAAAGACAAGGATAAATTGTTATCAGTTTACTGTGTATTCCTTAACTGTTACTGTTGACTCGGCTGTTGGGAGCAGTGCTGGTTGTGCAGTCTCACAGCAGCGGGAAGGAAGGATCTCCGATATTGCTCCTTCACGCACTTGGGGTGAGGCAGTCTGTCACTGAAGGAGCTATTCAGTGCAGTGACTGTGTCCTGTATCTCGTTTAATATGTTTGATCCTGAAATGTCCTTGGAAATGGCCGAGGGAACCGTTGAGAGGGCATGTGGGATGTGCAATAAATGCAGGTTCTACAGATGTGCCCGGCGTGTAATTTAGCTCATGGGTTCAATTTATTTCCTTAAAAACGATAGCTGGTGTTATTAATGTCAATATTCTGTTAAGTGTCGTTTCAATTTAGTTCAGTTTATGGTTGCGTGAACCGAGGTACTGCGAGACGTTTTCGTTGCGTGCTATCCAGTCAACAATACAATACAATACAATACAATGTATCTTTATTGTCATTGTACAGGGGTACAACGAGATTGGGAATGCGCCTCCCATACGATGCAATAATTTAATTAATTTAAACAACAACAACCCAACGAGATTGTAACAGTTTTAAGACAGAATAAACTGCAAGTAGATCTGTGCCGGATCACTGTGCGATGTGACCATCGGGCTCAGCAGGACCGGTTCATAGCAGCTATGGCCCTGGGAATGAAGCTGTTCCTGAGGCTGGAGGTGCGGGCGTAGAAGGCCTTGTATCGTCTGCCCGATGGAAGGAGTTCGAACAGACTGTTGCAGGGATGTGAAGAGTCTTTGTGGATGCTGGTGGCTTTTCTGAGGCATCGTGTGTTATAAATGCCCACCAAGGCTGGTAGCTGTGTTCCGATGGTCCTCTGAGCTCTATGGACTACCCGCTGAAGTGCTTTCCTTTCTGCCTCCGTGCAGCTGAGGTACCACACAGGGATGCCATGTGTTAGGATGCTCTCTATGGTGCAGCGGTAGAATGTCGTCAGCAGCTGTTGGGGTAGACCAGACTTCTTCAGTGTTCTTAGGTAAAGACTGCACATGATTACAATCGAGCCGTTCACAGTGCACACGTAAACGATAAAGAGAATAACGTTTAGTGCAAGATAAAGTCCAGTAAAGTCCGATTAACGATAGTCCGAGGGTCTCCAAAGAGGCAAATGGTCGTTCAGGGCCGCTTTCCAGTTGGTGAGAGGTTGGTTCAGTTGCAGATGGACATGATAAGGGAATAACGTTTAGCCCAAGTTAAAGCCAGCAAAGTCCGATCAATTGTAGGAAATAAAACTGCAGATGCTGGTTTAAATCGAAAGTAGACACAAAATGCTGGAGTAACTCAGCGGGTCAAGCAGCATCTCGGGAGAGAAGGAATGGGTGACGTTTCGGGTCGAGACCCTTCTTCCGACGGGATCAAGTCCGTTCAAGGATCGCCCGAGCGTCACCAATGATTTAGGGCGTAGTTCAGCGCGGCTTTAGATCTGAAAGGATAATTAACGCTAATATCAAAAGCATTTTAAAGAGGAAATCGGAACTCGGTGTCTATAGTCACAAGAGACGGCAGATACTGGAATCTTCAACAAAAGACAAAGTGCTGGAGTAACTCAGTGAGTCGGACAGCGTCTGCGGGGGGAACTGGACAGACGAGGTTTCAGATTGGGACCCTTCTTCAGCTTGTCCGCCTCCTTGTTCTCCGCCTTTTCCTCGTCCTCCTAGATTGCGTTCATGTCACCGGCGCTGCTCTCGGGTCGGTGAAGTCACCCGGCATCCAAATCTGCTCGATCTCTCTACCTAAGCCCCCTGCCCCTCCCCCTCACCCCCCTCAACCCACCCCTCACCCCGCCACGCCCCGGTGACTGTCCAAACTGATTAATCCAGCAATTATTTCTTAATTGTCGCGAAGTTTCAAGAGTTTTATTGTCATGTGTCTAGAGACGGAATAAATGAAATACTTGCAGGAGGCCAACAGATATGTTGATATATTACTCTGTAAATAAAAACATAATAAACCATGATGTACTTACTTCTGTGTTTATCTTCTTCTTACCATCCGCCAGGATGCAAATGGCCCTTCCTGATGGAGCAATGACCCACTTGTGACCTCTCCCAATTCCGTGAGCTGCCTTTGCCGCTCACACTGTTGTCCGCTCTCCACGTCGACATCGACATTGTTGTTGTCAGTGCAGGGTTCCTGACCTGACCATGAAGGCTCATTGTCTTGGCAGCGTTGCAGGGCCGGCCTGGCCATTCGTAGTACATCCCATTCTACGTCACAGACAGACCATTCAGTCCATCTTATCCTGTCAATTCTGCGGCACCAGATAAACCCCCTTCCACCCATTCACCGCACTGACCAACAATGTCCTGAACTCAATAGACCCACACGTGTTTCTCCAACAGCCCTCCCACCCCATAACACATACTCTCTGCTTCAACCACATCTGTGGTGGCACGTTCCATTTTCTCATTGCTGAATTCCTTAAGGAATATATTGAAGACCATTTTATTTTAAATATATATATTTTTATATTTATTTTATCTTTGTCATTTCGTGCCTCCACAAGTAAAGATACTTTCTCCGTTCCCTCTTGGTCAAATTCATCACAAATCTAAAATTACACTATCCGATCATCACGGACATCTTACCCGGCTAAAACGCACAACCACAATTTGTCCAGTCTATCCCGTCAGTATGGTATCATTCTAATTATAATTTTAATATTTTCTCCCTTGATTCACTGTCTGCAATATATCTGCTTTGCCCTGTGAATCCGAGGGAGTGAGAGTTGGCAATGGGACTGTTTAACACCTTGTAATAAATAGGGTAAACTTCCTGGTTGCGAGGATGTCGACGGTCTGTCTCAGTCAATTCAGATTTATGTTTTATTTATTTCAGGAGGAAACTGATTGTAAGAGGAGGTAAGACTTGCTATTCACTGACACTCTGCATGGACCCGTAACATATTTCCTAGAAAAATCATTGCTCAGTTTGTAATCAGCTATTAAATATTTGTTGGGTCAGAGGTGACGAGCAGCCACTGTTGGTGAGAGATGATTCCATACCCGTTGAGAAATTCAACCATCTCTTTTTGTTGAAGACAGTTTTGAAGAAAACGTTTGACTCCATTAAGCAAGGTAAAACATATAGATTTATTTCATTAATATATATTGTAAATAACTGGGGTCCCAGCACTGAGCCTTGCGGTACCCCACTAGTCACTGCCTGCCATTCCGAAAAGGACCCGTTTATTCCTACTCTTTGCTTCCTGTCCGCCAACCAATTCTCTATCCACCTCAACACTGAACCCCCAATACCATGTGCTTTAAGTTTGTACCCCAATCTCCTATGTGGGACCTTGTCGAAGGCCTTCTGAAAGTCCAGATATAACACATCGACTGGTTCTCCTTTATCCACTCTACTAGTTACATCCTCGAAAAATTCTATAAGATTCGTCATACATTATTAATGATTTGGACGAGGGAATTGAATGCAACATCTCTAAGTTTGCGGATGACACGAAGCTGGGTGGCAGTGTTAGCTGCGAGGAGGATGCTAGGAGGCTGCAGAGTGACTTGGATAGATTAGGCGAGTGGGCAAATGCATGGCAGATGCAATATAATGTGGATAAATGTGAGGTTATCCACTTTGGCGGCAAGAACAGGAAAGCAGAGTATGACCTGAATGGTGACCGATTGGGAGAAGGGGAGATGCAACGGGACCTGGGTGTCATGATGCACCAGTTATTGAAAGCAAGCATGCAGGTGCAGCAGGCAGTGAAGAAAGCGAATGGTATGTTGGCATTCATAGCAAGAGGATTTGAGTTTAGGAGCAGGGAGGTTCTGTTGCAGTTGTACAAGGCCTTGGTGAGACCGCACCTGGAGTATTGTGTGCAGTTTTGGTCTCCTAACCTGAGGAAAGACGTTCTTGCCTTAGAGGGAGTACAGAGAAGGTTCACCAGATAGATCCCTGGGATGGCGGGACTTACATATGAGGAAAGACTGGATAGACTGGGCTTGTACTCGCTGGAATTTAGAAGACTGAGGGGGGATCTTATAGAAACATATAAAATTCTTAAGGGGTTGGAGAGGCTAGATGCGGGAAGATTGTTCCCGATGTTGGAGGAGTCCAGAACCAGGGGTCACAGCTTAAGGATAAGGGGGAAGTCTTTTAGGACCGAGATGAGAAAACATTTCTTCACACAGAGAGTGGTGAGTCTGTGGAATTCTCTGCCACAGAAGGTAGTTGAGGCCAGTTCATTGGCTATATTTAAGAGGGAGTTAGATGTGGCCCTTTTTGCTAAAGGGATCAGGGGGTATGGAGAGAAGGCAGGTACAGGCTACTGAGCTGAATGATCAGCCATGATCATATTGAATGGCGGTGCAGGCTCGAAGGGCCGAATGGCCTACTCCTGCACCTATTTTCTATGTTTCTATGTTTCTATGTTTCATAAATCCATGCTGATTTTGTCCGATGATTTCACCACTTTCCAAATGCGATGCTATCACATCTTTAATAACTGACTCTAGCATTTTCCCCACTACCGATGTTAGGCTAACTGGTCTATAATTCCCCGTTTTCTCTCTCCCTCCCTTTTTAAAAAGTGGGGTTACATTAGCTACACTCCAATCCTCAGGAACTACTCCAGAATCTAAAGAGTTTTGAAAAATTATCACTAATGCATCCACTATTTCTGAGGCTACTTCCTTAAGCACTCTGGGATGCAGCCTATCTGGCCCTGGGGATTTATCGGCCTTTAATCCATTTAATTTACCTAACACCACTTCCCGACTAACCTGGATTACCCTCAGTTCCTCCATCTCGGTAGACCCCCGGTCCCCTGCTATTTCCGGCAGATTATTTATGTCTTCCCTAGTGAAGACAGAACCAAAGTATTTGTTCAATTGGTCTGCCATCTCCTTGTTCCCTATGGTCAATTCACCTGTTTCCAACTGCAAGGGACCTACATTTGTCTTAACTAGTCTTTTTCTCTTCCCATATCTATAAAAGCTTTTGCAGTCAGTTTTTATGTTCCCTGCCAGTTTTCTCTCATAATCTATTTTCCCTTTCCTAATTAAGCCCTTTGTCCTCCTCTGCTGGACTCTGAATTTCTCCCAGTCCTCTGGTATGATACTTTTTCTGGCTAATTTATATGCTTCATCTTTTGTTTTAATACTATCCTTGATTTCCCTTGTTAGCCACGGATGCACTACCTTTCCTGGTTTGTTCTTTTGCCAAACTGGGATGAACAATTGTTGTAGTTCATCCATGCAATCTTTAAATGCCTTCCATTGCATGTCCACCGTCAACCCTTTTAGTATAAATTGCCAGTCTATCTTGGACAATTCACGTCTCATACCCTCAAAGTTACCTTTCTTTAAGTTCAGAACACTTGTTTCTGAATTGACTTTGTCACTCTCCATCCTAATGAAGAACTCCACCATATTATGGTCACTTTTGCCCAAGGGGCCTCGCACAACAAGACTACTAACTAACCCTTCCTCATTACTGAATACCCAGTCTAGAATGGCCTGCTCTCTCGTTGGTTCCTCGACATGTTGGTTTAGAAAACCATCTCGTAAACATTCCAAGAAATCCTCTTCCTCAGCACCCCTGCCAATTTGGTTCACCCAATCTATACGTAGATTGAAGTCACCCATTATAACTGCTGCACCTTTAGTGCACGCATTTCTAATTTCCTGTTTGATGCCATCCCCAACCTCACTACTGCTGTTAGGTGGCCTGTACACAACTCCCACTAGCGTTTTCTGCCCCTTAGTGTTTCGCAGCTCTACCCATATCGATTCCACATCCTCCAAGCTAATGTCCTTCCTTTCCACTGCGTTAATCTCCTCTCTAACCAGCAACGCTACCCCATCTCCTTTCCCTTTCTGTCTATCCCGCCTGAATATAGAATATCCCTGGATATTGAACTCCCAGCCTTGGTCGCCCTGGAGCCACGTCTCTGTAATCCCAACTACATCATAATCATTAACAACTATCTCCACATTTAATTCATCCACCTTATTACGTATACTCCTTGCAATGAGACACAAAGCCTTCAGGCTTGTTTTTATAACACTCTTGCCCCTTATATAATTATGTGGCAAAGTGGTCTTTTTTGATTTTTGCCCTGGATTTGTCTGCCTGCCACTTTTACTTTTCACCTTGCTACCTATTGTTTCTACCCTCATTTTATACCTCTCTGTCTCTCTGCTCTTGTTCCCATCCCCCTGCCATATTAGTTTAAATCCTCCCCGACAGCACTAGCAAACACTCCCCCAAGGACATTCGTTCCATTCCAGCTCAGGTGCAGACCGTACTGCTTGTAACAGTCCCACCTCTCCCAGAACTGGTTCCAATGTCCCAGAAATTCGAGATATATTTGAATCAAATTCAACCATGTTGTCTATTGTCTATGCATCTGCAGTTCCTTCCTACACATCACTAACATCATATTCAATAGACAATAGACAACAAGTGCAGAAGTAGACCATGCAGCCCTTCGAGCCAGCAACTCCATTCAATGTGATCATGGCTGATCATTCACAATCAGTACCCCGTTCCTTCCTTCTGCCCATACCCCATGACTCCACTTTCATTAAGAGCTCTATCTAACTCTCTCTTGAAAGCATCCAGAGAATTGGCCTCCACTGCCTTCTGAGGCAGAGAATTCCACAGATTCACAACTCTCTGGCTGAAAAGTTTTTTCCTCATCTCCGTTCTCAGTGGCCTACCCCTTATTCGGCCGAAACGCACAATCTGTCCAGACTATCCTGTCAGCATCGTGTAATATTCAGAATAATTTTTATACTTCCTCCATCGGTTCTATGTCTGCAATATCATTATTCTTCTCTGTGTGTCATTGGGGGTGAGAGTGGAGAAATGGGAATTTTTAACACCTCGTAATAATCTGGGTGAAATTCATGCTCTCAGTAGTTCTGCCTCGGTCAATTCAGTCTTGTCTTTTATTTATTTCAGGAGGAAGCTGCTCGCAAACGAAGGTAGGGCATGTTCTTCACTGAAACTCTGCATGTAACATATTTCATCATAAACATCAATGCACAATTTGTAATCAGTTCTTTAATATTTGCAGGATTAGTGATGAGGCGAATTCATTTTCATTGACAGATGGTGCCTTAACGGCTGAAAAATTCAACCACCTCTTTTTGTTGAAGGCAGTGTTGATAGAAAAGTTTGACTCCATTAAACAAGGTAAAACATATGGACTTATTTCACTTGGTTTGTGGGACACATTGATGTTTTTATGTGATGCAAAGATTGGCCAGGATAAAGCTCTGAATGGTAATTGGAGTTTCATTCATGCACCAACACACGGGCTGAGAAGCCTCACGCACACATAGTCAGCTGGAGATGTGAGTTCCTGGAACACATGCAACACAGGAGCACGATACATCAGATACCCAGGCTGTTGGATGAACCAATGCATCCCGACCCACCCACAGCGCAAAAACACGCTAATCTATCAGTTTGAATTCTATCACGGTAGTCAGGAAATTGGGGGGATGGAGATGGGGGGAGGGGAAAGGGGGGAGGGGAAGGTGCTGCACCAATGCAGTAGAGGTTTGGGCCCAAAGGGTCCACTTGGTCTAGTCTTCTTTAAAACTCCTTCCTCTCACTTGAATCCAATAACCTTGTTTTTGATACCATTAAAATGGGGAACTGAATCTGACAAACTACCCCCTCTCTGTCTCTCGTAAACTTGTAAAGTTCTCCCAGGTCTCCAAATCGGCATTATTCAAGTCCTCCAATGGAGGCTACATCCCGGTGAACCTCCTTTGCACTCTCTCCAGCACAGTCACATCTTTCCTCCTGTATCACCTAAATATAGCGACCTCATTCTTAATTACCTCCAGTAGACATTTAACTCGTCAACTGTCCCGCCAATCAAGCCCCCATTTTCACTCAATATCACGCCCGCACACCCATCCAACCACCATTTCTCCTACCTCCTCTCTCCCAATTGCATCTGCTTGCCCACGACATACCACAACTCTCGCCTCTACCTCAGGAGAAATATCCGGGAAGGATTTCTGTTGTCCATCTTACGTGTTAGGGGGAGGGGGAAGAAAACTCCGGACAAATTTTCAGTTGTCCGCCCGCCTGTGCCTGAGGCCGAGCGGCCTCTCCCCCGGTCCCGGGGCCGCGCTGCCCGAGTCTCCCCCCGACCCCCGGGGACTCTCTGATTCTCTGCTTCTCCCCCCAGTCTCCGTCACCCTGGATGTGGAAACAGCTGGTTCGTGGCTCGAGGTGTCTGAAGATCGGAAGAGGGTGAGAGGGACCGGGACCCGGAGGCGTCTCCCTGACACCGGGAAGAGGTTTACAGGCAGTGCATGTGTGCTGGGATCGGAGGGATTCACATCGGGGAGACATTACTGGGAGGTGGAGGTGGCGGGGAGTGAGTACTGGAGTCTGGGAGTCGCCGCAGAGTCTGTGGAGAGGAAGAGACCGGTCACACTGACCCCGGAGACTGGAATCTGGAGCATCTGGCGGCGGGATGACGAGTTTGCTGCATTCACCTCCCCTCCATCCCGTCTCCCCGCCCGTCCCAACCCCGGGAGGGTGGGAGTTTATCTCAGTTACGAGTCCGGGACAGTTTCATTTTACGACGCGGACACCAAGTCCCATCTCCACACCTTCACCGGGAATAAATTCACGGAGAAACTTTATCCTTTCTTCGGGATCTGGGTTGCAGGCCAGTGGCTGAGAATCTGCTCCGGTTCCGCTCCGTGTCAGTAATTAACAAATTCTATCAATCCTTCACCAGCACCTGGAATATAGTTAAATCACCTCCGTTCTTTAAGATGTTAAACAAGTCTGTTCCGGGAATCAATGACCATAAAACTCCTAGACTGCCGCCTGTGATAATAATAATGATAATAATAATATAATAATAATAATAATAATAATAATAATAATAATAATAATAATAATAATATATTCCTTTATTTGTGGAAATTTGCAGTGTTACAGCAGCAAAGTGGATGAGGAGACATTCATTATAAATAAAAATAAAGACAAGGATAAATTGTCATCAGTTTACTGTGTATTCCTTAACTGTTACTGTTGACTCGTCTGTTGGGAGCAGTGCTGGTTGTGCAGTCTCACAGCAGCGGGAAGGAAGGACCTCCGATATCTCTCCTTCACGCACTTGGGGTGAGGCAGTCTGTCACTGAAGGAGCTACTCAGTGCAGTGACTGTGTCCTGCATCTCGTTTAATATGTTTGATCCTGAAATGGCCGAGGGAACCGTTGAGAGGGCATGTGGGATGTGCAATAAATGCAGGTCCTACAGATGTGCCCGGCGTGTAATTTAGCTCATGAGTTCAATTTATTTCCTTAAAACCGATAGCAGACGTTATTAATGTCAATATTCTGTTAAGTGTCGTTTCAATTCAGTTCAGTTTATTGTTGCGTGAACCGAGGTACAGTGAGACGTTTTCGTTGCGTGCTACCCAGTCAACAATACAATACAATACAATATATCTTTATTGTCATTGTACAGGGGTACAACGAGATTGGGAATGCGCCTCCCATACGATGCAATAATTTAATTAATTTAAACAACAACAACCCAACGAGACAAATTGTAACAGTTTTAAGACAGAATAAAGTGCAAGTAGATCTGTGCCGGATCACTGTGCGATGTGACCATCCGGCTCAGCAGGACCGGTTCATAGCAGCTATGGCCCTGGGGATGAAGCTGTTCCTGAGTCTGGAGGTGCGGGCGTAGAAGGCCTTGCATCGTCTGCCCGATGGAAGGAGTTCGAACAGACTGTTGCAGGGGTGTGAAGAGTCTTTGTGGATGCTGGTGGCTTTTCTGAGGCATCGTGTGTTGTAGATGCCATCCAAGGCTGGTAGCTGTGTTCCGATGGTCCTCTGAGCTCTACGGACTACCCGCTGAAGAGCTTTCCTTTCTGCCTCCGTGCAGCTGAGGTACCACGGAGTGAGGGGGTATGGGGAGAAGGCAGGAACGGGGTACTGATTGAGAGTGATCAGCCATGATCGCATTGAATGGCGGTGCTGGCTCGAAGGGCTGAATGGCCTACTCCTGCACCTATTGTCTATTGTCTATTGTCACATAGGGATGCCATGTGTTAGGATGCTCAATATGGTGCAGCGGTAGAATGTCGTCAGCAGCTGTTGAGGTAGACCAGACTTCTTCAGTGTTCTTATGTAAAGACTGCACATGATTACAATCGAGCCGTTCACAGTGCACACGTAAACGATAAAGGGAATAACGTTTAGTGCAAGATAAAGTCCAGCAAAGTCCGATTAAAGATAGTCCGAGGGTCTCCAAAGAGGCAAATGGTCGTTCAGGGCCGCTTTCCAGTTGGTGAGAGGCTGGTTCAGTTGCAGATGGACATGATAAGGGAATAACGTTTAGCCCAAGTTAAAGCCAACAAAGTCCGATCAAGTGTAGGAAATAAAAACTGCAGATGCTGGTTTAAATCGAAAGTAGACACAAAATGCTGGAGTAACTCAGCGGGTCAGGCAGCATCTCGGGAGAGAAGGAATGGGTGACGTTTCGGGTCGAGACCCTTCTTCAGACTGGACCAAGTCCGATCAAGGATCGTCCGAGCGTCACCAATGAGATACGGCAGTAGTTCAGCGCGGCTTCCGATCTGAAAGGATAATTAACGGCAATATTAAAAGCATTTATTATCCCAAGTTAAAGAGCAAATCGGAGCTGGTGTCTATGCAGTCACAAGAGACTGCAGATGCTGGAATCTTCAACAAAGGACAAAGTGCTGGAGTAACTCAGTGAGTCGGACAGCGTCTGCGGGGGGAACTGGACAGACGAGGTTTCAGATTGGGACCCTTCTTCAGCTTGTCCGCCTCCTTGTTCTCCGCCTTTTCCTCGTCCTCCTAGATTGCGTTCTTGTCACCGGCGCTGCTCTCGGGTCGGTGAAGTCACCCGGCATCCAAATCTGCTCGATCTCTCTACCTAAGCCCCCTGCCCCTCCCCCTCACCCCCCTCATGTGTCTAGAGACGGAATAAATGTAATACTTGCCGCAGGCCAACAGATATGTTGATATATTACTCTGTAAATAAAACCATAATAAACCATGATGTACTTACTTCTGTGTTTATCTTCTTCTTACCATCCGCCAAGAAGCAAATGGCCCTTCCTGATGGAGCGATGACCCACTTGTGACCTCTCCCAATTCCGTGAGCTGCCTTTGCCGCTCACACTGTTGTCCGCTCTCCACAACGACATCGACATTGTTGTTGTCAGTGCAGGGTTCCTGACCTGACCATGAAGGCTCATTGTCTTGGCAGCGTTGCAGGGTCGGCCTGGACAATCGTAGTACATCCCATTTTACGTCACAGACAGACCATTCAGTCCATCTTCTCCTGTCAATTCTGCGGCACCAGATAAACCCCCTTCCACCCATTCACCGCACTGACCTACAATGTTCTGAACTCGATAGACCCACACGTGTTTCTCCAACAGCCCTCCCCCCACCCCATAACACATACTCTCTGCTTCAACCACATTTGTGGTGGCAGGTTCCCCTTTCTCATTGCTGAATTGCTGAATTCCTAAAGGAATATGTTGAAGACCATTTTATTTTTAAAAAAATTAAAAATTATATTTATTTTATCTTTGTCATTTGGTGTCTCCACAAGTAAAGATACTTTCTCCGTTCCCTCCTGGTCAAATTAATCACTAATCTAAAATTACACTATCCGATCATCACGGACATCTTACCCGGCTAAAACGCACAACCACAACCTATCCAGTCTATCCCGTCAGTACGGTCTCATTCTAATTAACATTTTAGTATTTTCTCCCTTGTTTCTCTGTCTGCAAAATATCTGCTTTGCCCTGTGAATCCGAGGGAGTGAGAATTGGCAATGGGACTGTTTAACACCTTGTAATAAATAGGGTAAACTTCCTGGTTGTGAGGATGTCGACGGTCTGTCTCAGTCAATTCAGATTTATGTTTTATTTATTTCAGGAGGAAACTGATTGTAAGAAGAGGTAAGACTTGCTATTCACTGCCGCTCTGCATGGACCGGTAACATATTTCCTAGAAAAATCATTGCTCAGTTTGTAATCAGCTAATAAACATTTGCAGGGTCAGAGGTGACGAGCAGCCACTGTCGGTGAGAGATGATTCCATACCCGTTGAGAAATTCAACCATCTCTTTTTTTGTTGAAGACAGTTTTGAAGGAAACGTTTGACTCCATTAAACAAGATAAAACATATAGATTTATTTCACTATGTTTGTGAGACACATTGCTGTTTTTTTATCAGATGCAAAGATTGGCCAGGATAACGGACTGAATGGTGATTAAAGTTTCATACCAACTCCAGCTCCACGGGATGAGAAGCCTCACGCACAATGATCAGCTGGAGATGTTCGATCCTTGAGCACATCCAACACAGGAACACGATACAACCAATACCTAGGCTGTTGGATAGGTCCTACAATGGGACTCGCACAGCCACACACACACACATCGAGATATGAGTTTGAATTCTACCACAGTGGCCAGGAAATTAAAATTAAAATTAACTGAAATTATAATGATTAAAAGTAGGTATCAGGGTGATGTCCAGGATAGACATCAAGGTATATGGTGGTTCTTCAGAGATGGAAATCTGCCACTAACCCTGTCTAACATGTCAGTGACTGCAGATTTAGGTTAACTCAAGTCTGCGCCCTGTTGGACTTTTAAAACTCGCAGTTTCATTCAAACTGCACATTGAAGCATTTGAGAGATCTGGGCCCATGACCTGAGCTATGAGAAACTCACACATTCTCATCGGCCTAGAAAAGATCCCCATAAACACATTCACGGGACAAAATGGCAGTTCGTGGGTACAACCTCCACAATCTACGATCTCTTTGTAACAAAGAATACATACAATAGACAATAGACAATAGGTGCAGGAGTAGGCCATTCAGCCCTTCGAGCCAGCACCACCATTGAATGCGATCATGGCTGATCACTCTCAATCAGTACCCCGTTCCTGCTTTCTCCCCATACCCCCTCACTCCGCTATCCTTAAGAGCTCTATCCAGCTCTCTCTTGAAAGCATCCAACGAACTGGCCTCCACTGCCTTCTGAGGCAGAGCATTCCACACCTTCACCATTCTCTGACTGAAAAAGTTCTTCCTCATCTCCGTTCTAAATGGCCTACCCCTTATTCAGACGCAGTGAACTTAATTCATACATATACTGTAATTCTCCAACATTTTCACCACCTCCAACTGGATCCCACTACAGGCCACATCTTCCCATCTCCACCCCTTTCTGCAGAGACCATTCCATACGAAACGCCCTGGTCAACTGGTCCCTTCCCAACCAATCCACCCCCCCCCCCGTACTTTCCCATCAACCGCAAGAGATGCAACACCTGTCCCTTTACCTCCCCCCCCTCAACTTCATCCAAGGACCCAAACAGTCTTTCCATGTGAGGCAGAGGTTCACTTGCACCTCCTCCAACCTCATCTACTGTATCTGCTGTTCTTGGTGTCGACTTCCCTACATCGGCGAGACCAAGCGCAGGCTCGGCGATCATTTCGCTGAACACCTTCGCTCAGTCCGTCTTAACCTCCCTGATCTCCCGGTGGTTCAGTATTTCAACTCCCCCTCCCATTCCCAATATGTCCTTTCTGTCCTGGGCCTCCTCCATTGTCAGAGTGAAGGAGCAGCAAATTGAAGGAACGGCACCTCATATTTCGCGTGGGTAGTTTACACCTAGGCGGTATGAACATTGACTTCTCTAACTTCAAATAGCCCTTGCTTTCCTCTCTATCCCCCCCTCCTCCCCAGTTCGCCCACCAGCCTTTCTGTCTCCGACTACATTCCATATCTGTCCCACCCACTCCCCTGGCATCAGTCTGAAGAAGGGTCTCGACTCGAAACGTCGCCCATTCCGTCTATCCAGAGATGCTGCCTGGCCCGCTGAGTTACTCCAGCATTTTGGGTCTACCAGTGAATTTATTCATTCGACTAGTCCACAGGCATACAGCACACACTATCACCAACACACACCTTACGTGTGAGGACACGCCATGACTTACACAACCATCCATGAATACACTCGCCATCGCAGGACACATGCACCCACTGATATTTAATACGGCCATTACAATAACTCAGTCTGACGCACACATGTACCCAGGCGCAACTTCGCCATCCTCGTCTCCCATTTCGCTCTCCCCGTCCGCGACAACCAAAACATTTCACTTCCACTTCCCGGAAGAAAAGTAGCGGAAATGCATTTCTCTTTTCCGTCTCGCGCAATTGTGGAAAATCCCCCACGTGAAACTTTCAGTTGTCCGCCCGCCTGTGCCCGAGGCCGAGCGGCCTCTCCCCCAGTCCCGGGGTCGCGCTGCCCGAGTCTCCCCCCGACCCCCCCGGGGACTCTCTGATTCTCTGCTTCTCCCCCCAGTCTCCGTCACCCTGGATGTGGAAACAGCGCATCCGCTGCTCGAGGTGTCTGAGGATCGGAAGAGGGTGGGACAGACCGGGACCCGGAGGAGTCTCCCTGACACCGGGAAGAGGTTCACAAACTGGCTGTGTGTGCTGGGATCGGAGGGATTCACATCGGGGAGACATTACTGGGAGGTGGATGTGACGGGGAGTGAGTACTGGAGTCTAGGAGACGCCGCAGAGTCTGTGGAGAGGAAGCGACAGGTCGAACTGACCCCGGAGACTGGAGTCTGGAGCATCGAGCGGGATGGCAATGAGCTTAATGTAGTCACCTCCCCTCTATCCCGTCTCCCCGCCCGTCCCATACCCGGGAGGGTGAGAGTTTATCTCAGTTACGAGTCCGGGACAGTTTCCTTTTACGACGCGGACACCAAGTCCCATCTCCACACCTTCACTGGGAATAAATTCACGGAGAAACTTTATCCTTTCTTTGGGCCTTGGCAAGAAACCCAGTGGCTGAGAATCTACTCCGGTTCCTCTCCGGGTGTGTGAAAGGGTCAGGTCCCGGGACCGGCGTCAGGAGCGGGGCTCAGGGGCTGTGGGGCAGAAACCCGGTGGACAACAGGTCGGCGCTGAACGGCTCCCATTTAATCACCAAATTCCGCGTCGTAAAAACCCCAGTGAGCACGGAAATAACACCAGGGGGAATGTTTATCTTTCCCCTAACGCTCACTCTGAAGAAGGGTCTCGACCCGAAACGTCGCCCATTCATTTTCTCCAGAGGTGCTGTCAGACCCGTTGAGTTACTCCAGCTTTTAAACCAGTATCTGCAGTTCCTTCCTACACGTGTAGATTACACCGAGAGACTGTGGAACGCCACATTTCACCGGTGTTCGCACGTTACCATTTAACAGTTGGTCTAAATTTATATTACACCATCGTTTCCCATCCACATATGGCACCATTTTGGCCTTGTTCCCCATTGTTCTGCTTTACACTGTCCCAGGTCCATATCTCTGGTATATTCACTTTAAGGAACTAACGGCCGCTCCCTCCTGTGAGATTAGTTGGAGGTTTGCTCGGACAACTACACAATGAACCCTTGCAGTTTAATGTGGAGAAATGTGAGCTTATCCACTTTGGTGATAAGAATAGGAAGGCAGATTATTATCTGAATGGTGTCAAGTTAGGAAAAGGGGACGTACAATGAGATCTGGGTGTCCGAGTGCATCAGTCACTGAAAGGAAGCATGCAGGTACACCGGGCAGTGAAGAAAGTCAATGGCATGTTGGCCATCATAACAAGGGGGGTTGAGTATAGGAGCAAAGAGGTCCTTCTGCAGTTGTTCATTGCCCTAGTGAGAACGCACCTGGAGTGCTGTGTGCAGTTTTGGTCTCCAAATTTGAGGAGGGATATTCTTGCTATTGAGGGCGTGCAGCTTAGGTTCACTAGGTTAATTCCCGGAATTCTGGGACTGTCGTATGTTGAAAGACAGGAGCGAATTGACTTGTATACACTGGAATTTAGAAGGATGAGAGGGGATCTTATTGAAATATATAAGATTATTAAGGGATTGGACATGTTGGAGGCAGGAAACATGTTCCCAATGTTGGGGGAGTCCAGAACCAGGGGCCACAGTTTAAGACTAAAGGGTAGGCCATTTAGAACGTAGATCAGGAAAAAGTTTTTCACTCAGAGAGTTGTAAATCTGTGGAATTCTCTGGCTCAGAAGGCAGTGGAGGCCAAATCTCTGGATGATTTCAAGAGAGCTAAATAAAGATCTTTAGGATATCGGAGTCATGGGGTATGGGGAGAAGGCAGGACCGGGGTACTGATTGAGAATGATCAGCCACGATCACATTGAGTGGTGGCGCTGGCTCGAAGGGCTGAATGGCCTCCTCCTGCGTCTATTGCCTATTGTCTATTGCAGTCAATTAACATTCATTATACGAAGTGGGAGGGTGCAGTGTGGATAACGCGATACTGCAAGAATTAAGCCTCTCCCAAAAGCAAACAAACTTCGAACCCGGAAATGCTCGGAATTAAAATGGCTTCGAAAGACCAGGTCGAGAGTTGGTCCGAGGAGGCAGTTTGTCCCATCTGCCTGGATTTCTTCACCGACCCAGTTATACTGGAGTGCGGGCACAACTTCTGCCGCTCCTGTATCACACAGAGTTGGGGCAGGGAGGGGAGAAACTCCTGCCCGGAATGTAGAGAGGAGATTGCAGACCGCAGCCTCAGAGTAAATCGGGCCTTGGCGAGACTGTCTGAGAAAGCTCGAGCACTGAGCCTGAATCGGACAGAGAAGGGAAGTAAACTTTTCTGCGAGGAACATCAGGAAGAAAAGAAGCTGTTTTGTGAAAATGACAAGAAACTGATCTGTCTGGTTTGTCGAGATGCGCTGGAACACAGAAACCACAGCTTCCAGCCGATTAAAGAAGCTGTTGACATCTACAAGGTTAATGCAAACATATTTGTATCTTTATTTACCTTGTTGAGTCTTTGATGTCTAACGCCTTTATTCTTTGATCCTAGGCTCGGGTAAAATCGGCCATAGAATCTGTCACGAAAAATAAATCTGATATCGAAGAAATAGAACAACAACAATTACGAAAGATTTCCAAAGTTCGGGTGAGGCCTTTCTATCTGGAATTTTTATGCAGCGTTGCTCATTTTAATGTGTAGTGGACATGTTGGATGAATTGACTGCTGAAATTAGGTGCGTTGGGAGGAACTGCAGATGCTGGTTTGAACCGAAGATAGACACAAAAAGCTGGAGTAACTCAGCGGGACTGGCAGCATCTCTGGAGAGAATGAATGGGTCATGTTTCGGGACGAGACCCTTAGAAACATAGAAACGTAGAAAATAGGTGCAGGAATAGGCCATTCGGCCCTTTGAGCCTGCACCGCCATTCAATATGATCATGGGCTTGTATACACTGGAATTTAGAAGGATGAGGGGGGATCTTATTGAAACATATAAGATAATTAGGTGATTGGACACATTAGAGGCAGGAAACATGTTCCCAATGTTGGGGGAGTCCAGAACAAGGGGCCACAGTTTAAGAATAAGGGGTAGGCCATTTAGAACGGAGATGAGGAAGAACTTTTTCAGTCAGAGAGTGGTGAAGGTGTGGAATTCTCTGCCTCAGAAGGCAGTGGAGGCCAGTTCGTTGGATGCTTTCAAGAGAGAGTTGGATAGAGCTCTTAAGGATAGCGGAGTGAGGGGTATGGGGAGAAGGCAGGAACGGGGTACTGATTGAGAGTGATCAGCCATGATCGCATTGAATGGCGGTGCTGGCTTGAAGGGCTGAATGGCCTACTCCTGCACCTATTGTCTATTGTCTATTGTCTATGGCTGATCATCCAGCTCAGTATCCCGTACCCCATACCCCCTGATCCCTTTAGCCATAAAGGCCACATCTAACTCCCTCTTAAATATAGCCAATGAAATAGCCTCAACTACCTTCTGTGGCAGAGAATTCCACAGACTCACCACTCTCTGTGTGAAGAAATGTTTTCTCATCTCGGTCCTAAAAGACTTCCCCCTTATCCTTAAACTGTGACCCCTGGTTCTGGACTTCCCCAACATCGGGAACAATCTTCCCGCATCTAGCCTCTCCAACCCCTTAAGAATTTTGTATGTTTCAATAAGATCCCCCCTCAGTCTTCTTAATTCCAGCGAGTATAAGCCTAGTCTATCCAGTCTTTCTTCATATGAAAGTCCTGCCATCCCAGGGATCAATCTGGTGAACTTCTCTGTATTCCCTCTAAGGCTAGAATGTCTTTCCTCAGATTAGGAGACCAAAACTGTACACAATACTCCAGGTGCGGTCTCACCAAGGCCCTGTACAACTGCAGCAGAACCTCCCTGCTCCTATACTCAAATCCTCTTGCTATGAATGCTAACATACCATTCGCTTTCTTCACTGCCTGCTGCACCTGCACGCTTGCTTTCAATGACTGGTGCACCATGACACCCGGGTCACGTTGCATCTCCCCTTTTCCTAATTGGCCACCATTCAGGTAATACTCTGCTTTCCTGTTCTTGCCGCCAAAGTGGATAACCTCACATTTATCCACATTATATTGCATCTGCCATGCATTTGCCCACTCTCCTAATCTATCCAAGTCACTCTGCAGCCTCCTAGCATCCTCCTCGCAGCTAACACTGCCACCCAGCTTCGTGTCATCCGCAAACTTAGAGATGTTGCATTCAATTCCCTCGTCCAAATCATTAATATATATTGTAAATAACTGGGGTCCCAGCACTGAGCCTTGCGGTACCCCACTAGTCACTGCCTGCCATTCCGAAAAGGACCCGTTTATTCCTACACTTTGTTTCCTGTCCGCCAACCAATTCTCTATCGACCTCAACACTGAACCCCCAATACCATGTGCTTTAAGTTTGTACCCCAATCTCCTATGTGGGACCTTGTCAAAGGCCTTCTGAAAGTCCAGATATAACAAATCGACTGGTTCTCCCTTATCCACTCTACTAGTTACATCCTCGAAAAATTCTATAAGATTTGTCAGGCATGATTTGCCTTTCATAAATCCATGCTGACTTTGTCCGATGATTTCACCACTTTCCAAATGCGATGCTATCACATGTTTAATAACTGACTCTAGCATTTTCCCCACTACCGATGTTAGGCTAACTGGTCTATAATCCCCCGTTTTCTCTCTCCCTCCCTTTTTAAAAAGTGGGGTTACATTAGCTACCCTCCAATCCTCAGGAACTACTCCAGAATCTAAAGAGTTTTGAAAAATTATCACTAATGCATCCACTATTTCTGAGGCTACTTCCTTAAGCACTCTGGGATGCAGCCTATCTGGCCCTGGGGATTTATCGGCCTTTAATCCATTTAATTTACCTAACACCACTTCCCGACTAACCTGGATTACCCTCAGTTCCTCCATCTCATTAGACCCCCGGTCCCCTGTTATTTCCGGCAGATTGTTTATGTCTTCCCTAGTGAAGACAGAACCAAAGTAGTTGTTCAATTGGTCTACCATTTCCTTGTTCCCTATGATCAATTGACCTGTTTCCGACTGCAAGGGACCTACATTTGTCTTAACTAGTCTTTTTCTCTTCACATATCTATAAAAGCTTTTGCAGTCAATTTTTATGTTCCCTGCCAGTTTTCTCTCATAATATATTTTCCCTTTCCTAATTAAGCCCTCCTCTGCTGGACTCTGAATTTCTCCCAGTCCTCTGGTATGACTTTTTCTGGCTAATTTATATGCTTCATCTTTTGTTTTAATACTATCCTTGATTTCCCTTGTTAGCCACGGATGCACTACCTTTCTTGGTTTGTTCTATTGCCAAACTGGGATGAACAATTGTTGTAGTTCATCCATGCAATCTTTAAATGCCTTCCATTGCATGTCCACCGTCAACCCTTTAAGTATAAATTGCCAGTCTATCTTGGACAATTCACGCCTCATACCCTCAAAGTTACATTTCTTTAAGTAATGAAGAATTCCACCATATTATAGTCACTTTTGCCCAAGGTACCTCGCACAAAAAGACTGCTAACTAACCCTTCCTCATTACTCAATACCCAGTCTAGAATGGCCTGCTCTCTCGTTGGTTCCTCGACATGTTGGTTTAGAAAACCATCTCGCAAACATTCCAAGAAATCCTCTTCCTCAGCACCCCTGCCAATTTGGTTCACCCAATCTATATGTAGATTGAAGTCACCCATTCTAACTGCTGCACTTTTAGTGCACGCATTTCTAATTTCCTGTTTGATGCCATCCCCAACCTCGCTACTGCTGTTAGGTGGCCTGTACACAACTCCCACTAGCGTTTTCTGCCCCTTAGTGTTTCGCAGCTCTACCCATATCGATTCCACATCCTCTGAGCTAATGTCCTTCCTTTCCACTGCGTTAATCTCCTCTCAAACCAGCAACGCTACCCCACCTCCTTTTCCTTTCTGTCTATCCCGCCTGAATATAGAATATCCCTGGATGTTGAGCTCCCAGTCTTGGTCACCCTGGAGCCATGTCTCCGTAATCCCAACTACATCATAATCATTAACAACTATCTCCACATATAATTCATCCACCTCATTACGTATACTCCTTGCATTGAGACACAAAGCCTTCAGGCTTGTTTTTATGACACTCTTGCCCCTTATATAATTATGTTGCAGAGTGGTCCTTTTTGATTTTTGCCCTGGATTTGTCTGCCTGCCACTTTTACTTTTCACCTTGTTACCTATTGTTTCTACCCTCATTTTATACCCCTCTGTCTCTCTGCTCTTGTTCCCATCCCCCTGCCATATTAGTTTAAATCCTCCCCGACAGCGCTAGGAAACACTCCCCCAAGGACATTGGTTCCATTCCAGCTCAGGTGCAGACCGTCCTGTTTGTACTGGTCCCACCTCCCCCAGAACTGGTTAGACAGGTTAGAGATAACGGAAACGAGGGACATAGAGTAGAGGATAACGCAGAGAAATAAAGAACAATGAATAAAAGATATTCCAACAAGTAACGACGATAAAGGAAACAGGCCATTGTTAACTGTTTATGGGGTGAAAGCGAGAAGTTAGTGCGACTTGGGTGGGGGAGGGATAGAGAGAGAGGGAATGCTGGGGCTACCTGAAGTGAGAGAAGTCAATATTACTGGGCTGAAAGCTGCCCACGCGAAATATGAGATGCTGTTTCTCCAATTTTGCAATTAGCCTCCCTCTGACAATGGAGGAGACCTAGGACAGAAAGGTCAGTGTGGGAATGGGAAGGAGAATTAAAGGAGAATTAAACTTTGTTTCAGGAAAATGTGAGAGAATTTGATTGATTAGATAATTCTGAGAACCGGGCGCTGATGGGCTATATGGCCACTTATTCTGTAAGCAAACACAATACAGAAATATATTATGTTAATCTTCAGCATTCATTTGACAGGAAGAGTCACACAGCCTTCAGTCCCATGTCACATCCCAGTTTGCTGAACTGCACCAGATTATCACGGAGAAAGAAAAGTACTTCCTCAAAGATATACGCGAAGATGAGGAGCGGATTTTAAATCCAATGGAGAAAAATCTTCGTTCGATTCAAGAGAATTTAAATTCTATTCAGGAGGAACTCCTGCGTTTACAGGAAAGAATGCAACAAAAAGACAGCGTGAAATTTCTAGAGGTAAGGAAGTCTATTTAAATTTGCTTCTATAAATGTGCACTATCACAAAATGGCGTCTAATATATTTGAAACAAATTCAACTATGTTGTCTATTGTCTATGCATCCGCAGTTCCTTCCTACATATCACTAACATCATAATCAATAGACAAGAGACAACAAGTGCAGAAGTAGACCATGCAGCCCTTCGAGCCAGCAACTCCATTCAATGTGATCATGGCTGATCATTCTCAATCAGTACCCCGTTCCTGCCTTCTCCCCATACCCCCTGACTCCGCTATCCTTAAGAGCTCTATCTTGCTCTCTCTTGAAAGCATCCAGAGAAATGGCCTCCACTGCCTTCTGAGGCAGAGAATTCCACAGATTCACAACTATCTGGCTGAAAAAGTTTCTCCTCATCTCCATTCTAAATGGTCTACCCCTTATTCGGCTGAAACGCACACCCTGTCCAGACTATCCCGTCAGCATCGTGTAATTTTTAGAATAATTTTTATACTTCCTTCATCGGTTCTATGTCTGCAATATCATTATTCTTCTCTGTGTGTCAGTGGGGGTGAGAGTGGAGAAATGGGAATTTTTAACACCTCGTAATATATAACATATATAACATATATATAACATATAACAACTACAGCATGGAAACAGGCCTGTCCGGCCCTACCAGTCCACGCCGACCATTCTCACTGACCTAGTCTCATCTACCTGCACTCAGACCATAACCCTCCAATCCCCTCCTATCCATATACCTATCCAATTTACTCTTAAATAATAAAATCGAGCCACCCTCCACCACTTCCACCGGAAGCCCATTCCATACAGCCACAACCCTCTGAGTAAAGAAGTTCCCCCTCATGTTACCCCTAAACCTTTGTCCCTCAATTCTGAAGCTATGTCCCCTTGTTGGAATCTTCCCCACTCTCAAAGGGAAAAGCCTACCCACGTCAACTCTGTCCGTCCCTCTCATAATTTAAAAAACCACTATCAAGTCCCCCCTCAACCTTCTACGCTCCAAAGAATAAAGACCCAACCTGTTCAACCTCTCTCTGTAGCCCAAGTGCTGAAACCCAGGCAACATTCTAGTAAATCTCCTCTGTACCCTCTCCATTTTGTCGACATCCTTCCTATAATTTGGCGACCAGAACTGCACACCATACTCCAGATTCGGCCTCACCAATGCCCTGTACAATTTCAACATTACATCCCAACTTCTATACTCGATGCTCTGATTTATAAAGGCAAGCATACCAAACGCCTTCTTCACCACCCTATCCACATGAGATTCCACCTTCAGGGAACAATGCACAGTTATTCCCAGATCCCTCTGTTCCACTGCATTCCTCAATTCCCTACCATTTACCCTGTACGTCCTATTTTGATTTGTCCTACCAAAATGCAGCACCTCACACTTATCAGCATTAAACTCCATCTGCCATCTTTCAGCCCACCCTTCCAAAAGGCCCAAGTCTCTCTGTAGACTTTGAAAATCTACCTCACTATCAACTACTCCACCTATCTTAGTATCATCTGCATATTTACTAATCCAATTTGCCACACCATCATCCAGATCATTAATGTAAATGACAAACAACAGTGGACCCAACACAGATCCTTGGGGCACTCCACTAGACACTGGCCTCCAACCTGACATACAATTGTCAACCGTTACCCTCTGGTATCTCCCATTCAGCCATTGTTGAATCCATCTTGCAACCTCACTATTAATACCCAACGATTTAACCTTCTTAATCAACCTTCCATGTGGAACCTTGTCAAATGCCTGACTGAAGTCCATATAGACAACATCCACAGCCTTGCCCTTATCAATTTCCCTGGTAACCTCTTCAAAAAATTCAAGAAGATTAGTCAAACATGACCTTCCAGGCACAAATCCATGTTGACTGTTTCTAATCAGGCCTTGATTATCCAAATCATTATATATATTGTTCCTAAGTATCTTTTCCATTAATTTTCCCACCACAGACGTCAAACTAATAGGTCTATAATTGCTAGGTTTACTTTTAGAACCTTTTTTAAACAAAGGCACAACATGCGCAATGCACCAATCTTCCGGCACCATCCCTGTTTCTAATGACGTTTGAAATATTTCCGTCATAGCCCCTGCTATTTCTGCACTAACTTCCCTCAATGTCCTAGGGAATATCCTATCAGGACCTGGAGACTTATCCATTTTTATATTCTTCAAAAGTGTCCGTACCTCCTCTTCTTTAATCATCCTAATTTCCATCACTACTCTACTTGTTTCGCTTACCTCACATAATTCAATATCCTTCTCTTCGGTAAATACCGAAGAAAAGAAATTGTTTAATATCTCCCCCATTTCTTCCGGCTCAGCACATAGCTGTCCACTCTGACTCTCTAATGGACCAATTTTATCCCTCACTATCCTTTTGCTATTGACATATCTGTAGAACCCCTTGGGGTTTACTTTTACATTACTTGCCAAAGCAGCCTCATATCTTTTTTCGCTTTTCTAATTTCCTTTTTAAGATTCCTTTTACATTCTTTATATTCCTCAAGAACCTCATTTACTCCCTGCCGCTTATATTTATTGTATATCTCCCTCTTTTTCCGAACCAAGTGTCCAATTTCCCTGGAAAACCACGGCTCTTTCAAATTATTATTCTTTCCTTTCCACCGAACAGGGACATAAAGACTCTGTACTCTCAAAATTTCACCTTTAAATATCCTCCATTTCTCTATTATATCCTTTTCATAAAACAACAATTTCCATTTCACTCCTTTTAAATCCTTTCTCATCTCCTCAAAATTAGCCTTTCTCCAATCCAAAATCTCAACCCTTGGTCCAGATTTGACCTTCTCCATAATGATATTGAAACTAATGGCATTATGATCACTAGACCCAAAGTGCTCCTCAACACATACCTCCGTCACCTGACCCATCTCATTTCCTAACAGGAGGTCCAACACTGCCCCTTCTCTGGTAGGCACCTCTACGTATTGCTGCAAAAAACTATCCTGCACACATTTTACAAACTCCAAACCATCCAGCCCTTTAACAGAATGTGATTCCCAGTCTATATACGGAAAATTGAAATCACCCACAATCACCACTCTGTGCTTACTACTAATATCTGCTATCTCCTTACATATTTGCTCTTCCAATTCTCGTTCCCTATTTGGCGGTCTATAATACACCCCTATAAGTGTTGCTAAACCTTTCTCATTTCTGAGTTCCACCCAAACAGCCTCCTTAATCGAGCCTTCTAGTCTGTCCTGCCAAAGCACTGCTGTGATATCCTCCCTGACAAGCAATGCAACACCCCCACCTCTTGCCCCTCCGATTCTATCACATCTGAAACAATGAAATCCTGGAATATTTAATTGCCAATCGCAACCCTCCTGCAACCATGTTTCACTGATCGCCACAACATCATACTTCCAGATGTCAATCCAGGCTCTAAGCTCATCTACCTTTCTTACAATGCTCCTAGCATTAAAATATACACATTTAAGGGACCCATCATTTCTTATTCTCAGTTTATTTCTTTTCCCTTCTTTCTCTCCTACATATTGGGTCTGAGTGTTTCCCTTTTCTGCCTCCTGCCTCACACACTGCCTATTAGCTATCTGTGTTTGAGTCCCTCCCCCCAACCGTACTGGTTTAAAGTCTCCGCAGTTATTTTAGCAAATCTCCCCGCCAGGATATTGGTTCCCCTCGGGTTCAGATGCAACCCGTTCTTTTTGTACAGGTCATACTTCCCCCAGAAGAGGTCCCAATGATCCAGAAACTTGAAACCCTGCTCCCTGCACCAGTTCCTCAGCCACGTATTTATCCTCCACCTCACTCCATTCCTATTCTCACTATCGCGTGGCACAGGCAGTAAGCCTGAGATTATTACTTTGGAAGTCCTTTTTTTTAACTCACTTCCTAGCCCCCTGAATTCTCTTTTCAGGACCTCTTCCCTTATCCTACCTATATTGTTGGTACCTATATGTACCACGACCTTTGGCTCCTCTCCCTCCCCTTTCAGGATATCCTGGACACGCTCAGACACATCCCGGACACCGGCACCAGGGAGGCAAACCACCATCCGGGTCTCCCGACTGCGTCCACAGAAACGCCTATCTGACCCCCTCACTATAGAGTCCCCTATTACTACTGCTCTCCTCTTCCTTTCCCTACCCTTCTGAGCAACAGGGCCGGACTCCTTGCCAGAGGCCCGGGCACCGTCGTTGCCCCCAGGTAGGCTGTCCCCCCCAACAGTACTTAAACAGGAGTACTTATTTCCAAGGGGTACAGCCACAGGGGTACTCCCTAGTCCCTGCCTCTGTTCCTTGCCCCCCCTAACAGTGACCCACTTGTCTACCTTCCGTGGTCTAGGAGTGACCACCTCCCTGTAACTCCTATCTATAACCTCCTCACTCTCCCTGATCAGACGGAGGTCATCAATCTGCCGCTCCAGGTTCCTAATACGGTCCCTTAGGAGCCCCATCTCGTCACACCTGGCGCAGATGTGGATGTCTGGAAGACTATCAGACTCCCAGATTCCCCACATCTGACACCCAGAACAAAAAACTGCCCTGGCAGTTATACTCTCCAAACAAAGCCCCGCGCTCGGTTACTAAACCTACCGCCCGGCCGCTACTCCAACTGCTCCAACCGCCCACCCAAAAGAACTGAGTGATCTCCTGGGAGAGGCGAAAAACCGGATAAAAAACCCAGGCCAATTTGGGAAAAAATCCGGGAAATTCCTCTCCGACCCCAAGCTAGGCGATCGAAACTAGTCCGGGAGATCACACAGGTCTTACTCCTTACTATCCCCACACAATCCCCACACACTACTTCCCAAGCAACACAGCTTGGTGCTGCTTGCTGCTGCTTGCTACTGCTGCTACTGCTGCTTGCTGCTGCTGCTACTGCTGATTGCTGCTGCTGCTGCTGCAATAATCTGGGTGAAATTCGTGCTCTCAGTAGTTCCTTCTCGGTCAATACAGTCTTGTGTTTTATTTATTTCAGGAGGAAGCTGTTTGCAAGCGAAGGTAGGGCATGTTCTTCACTGAAACTCCGCATGTAACATATTTCCTCATAAACATCAATGCACAATTTGTAATCAGCTATTTAATATTTGCAGGATTAGTGATGAGGTGAAATCATTGTCAGTGACAGATGGTGCCATAACGGCCGAAAAATTCAACCACCTCTTTTTGTTGAAGGCAGAGTTGATAGAAACGTTTGATTCCTTTAAGCAAGGTAAAACATATGGACTTATTTCACTTGGTTTGTGGGAAACATTGATGTTTTCATGTGATGCAAAGATTGGCCAGGATAAAGCACTGAATGGTAATTGGAGTTTCATTCCTGCACCAACCCACTGACTGAGAAGCCTCACGCACACATGGTCAGCTGGAGATGTTAGATCCTGGAACACAGGTAACACAGGAGCACAATAGACAATAGACAATAGGTGCAGGAGGAGGCCATTTGGCCCTTCGAGCGAGCATTGCCATTCAATTACCCCATCAAGTACCCCGTCCCTGCCTTCTCCCCTGACTCCGCTATCCGTAAGAGCTCTATCTAGCTCACTCTTGAATCCATTCAGAGACTTGGCCTCCACTGCCTTCTGAGGCAGAGAATCCCACAGATTCACAACTCTTTGACTGAAAAGGTTTTTCCTCATCTCATTTCTAAATGGCCTACCCCTTATTCTTAAACTGTGGCCCCTTGTTCTGGACTCCCCCAACATTGGGAACATGTTTCCTGCCTCTAACGTGTCCAACCCCTTAATAATCTTGTACGTTTCGATACGATCCCCTCTCATCCTTCTAAATTCCAGTGTATACAAGCCTAGTCGCTCCAGTCTTTCAACATATGACAGTCCCGCCATTCCGGGAATTAACCTAGTAAACCTACGCTGCACGCCCTCAATGGCAAGAATATCCTTCCTCAAATTTGGAGACCAAAACTGCACACAGTACTCGAGGTGCGGTCTCACTAGGGCCCTGTACAACTGCAGAAGGTCCTCTTTTCTCCTATACTCATCTCCCCTTGTTATGAAGACCAACATTCCATTGGCTTTCTTCACTGCCTGCTGTACCTGCATGCTTCTTTTCAGTGAATGATGCACTAGGACACCCAGATCTCGTTGTACGTCCCCTTTTTCGAACATGACACCATTCAGATAAAACTCTGCCTTCCTATTCTCACACTTATCCACATTAAACTGCATCTGCCATGCATCCGCCCATTCACACAACCTGTCCAAGTCACCCTGCAACCTCTTAGCATCTTCCTGACAGTTCACACTACCACCCAGCTTTGTATCATCTGGAAATTTGCTAATAGTATTTTTAATCCCTTCAT
This sequence comes from Rhinoraja longicauda, assembly GCF_053455715.1. Taxonomy (NCBI): domain Eukaryota; kingdom Metazoa; phylum Chordata; class Chondrichthyes; order Rajiformes; family Arhynchobatidae; genus Rhinoraja; species Rhinoraja longicauda. The sequence continues at coordinate 3,796,615 of NC_135971.1, read as the reverse complement.
CCAAGTCATTAATGTATATTGTAATTAGATGCAGTCCCAGCACCAAGCCTTGCGGTATCCCACTAGTTACTGCCTGCCATTCTGAAAGGGACCCATTTATCCCCACTCTTTGCTTTCTTTCTGTCAACCAATTTTCTATCCATGTCAGTACCCGACCTCCAATACCATGTGCTCTAATTTTGCCCACTAATCTCCTATGTGGAACGTTGTCGAAGGCTTTCTGAAGGTCAAGGTACACCACATCCACCGGCTCTCCCCTGTCAATTTTCCTAGTTACATCCTCAAAGAATTCCAGAAGATTAGTCAAGCATGATTTCCCCTTCGTAAATTCATGGTGACTCGGAACGATCCTGTTACTGCTATCCAATTTTGTATTTTATAATTTACTCCAGCATCTTCCCCACCACTGATGTAAGACGAACTGGTCTATAATTATCTGTTTTCTATCTCCCTCCTTTCTTAACATTTGGACAACATTAGCTACCCTCCAATCCACAGGAACTGATGCTGAATCCATAGAACATTGGAAAATGATCACCAATGCGTCTACAATTTCTAGCGACACCTCCTTAAGTACTGTGGGATGCAGACCATCAGGCCCTGGGGATTTATCAGCCTTCAGTCTCATCAGTCTACCCAACACCATTTCCGGCCTAATGTGGATTTCCTTCAGTTCCTCTGTCACCCTAGGATCTCTTGCCACTAGAACATCTGGGAGATTGCTTGTATCTTCCTGAGTGAATGCAGATCCAAAGTATCGGTTCAACTCGTCTGCCATTTCCTTGTTCCCCATAATAAATTCCCCTGCTTCTGTCTACAAAGGACCCACATTTGCCTTGACTATTTGTTTTCCTCTTTACATACCTAAAAAGCTTTTACTATCCTCCTTTATATTATTGGCTAGTTTACTTTCCTTCCTCATCTTTTCTCCCCGTAATGCCTTCTTTGTCATCTTCTGTTGCTCTTTAAAAGAGTCCCAATCCTCTGGCTTCCCACTCTTCTTTGCATGGTTGTACTTCTTCTCTTTTATTTTTATGCTGTCCTTGACTTCCCTTGTCAGCCACGGGTGCCTCTTACTCCCCTTAGAATCTTTCCTCCTCTTTGGGATGAATTGATCCTGCAACTTCTGCATTATTCCCAGGAATACCTGCCATTGCTGTTCCACCATCTTCCCTGCTAGGGCCTCCTTCCAGTCAATTCTGGCCAGCTCCTGCCTCATGCCTCTGTAATCCCCTTTGCTATACTATAATACTGACACTTCCGATTTTCCCTTCTCCCTCTCAATTTGTAGAGTAAAACTTATCATATTGTGATCACTGCCTCCTAATGGCTCTTTTACCTCGAGTCCCCTTATCAGATCAGGTTCATTACACAACACTAAATCCAGAATTGCCTTCTCCCGAGTAGGCTCCAGTACAAGCTGTTCTAAGAATCCATCTTGGAGACACTCCACAAACTCTCTTTCCTGGGGTCCATTACCAACCTGATTTTCCCAGTCTACCTGCATGTTAAAATCTCCCATAACCACCGTAGCATTACATTTACAACATGCCAATTTTAGCTCCTGATTCAACATGCACCCTATGTCGAGGCTACTGTTTGGGGGCCTGTAGATAACTCCCATTAGGGTCTTTTTACCCTTACAATTCCTCATTTCTATCCATACTTGCAAGGGAGTGAATATCATTCCTCACCAACAGACCGACCCCACCCCCTCTGCCCACCTGTCTGTCTTTTCTATATGTTGTGTACCCCTGAATATTCAGTTCCCAGCCCTGGTCCTCTTGTAGCCATGTCTCAGTGATTCCCACAACATCATACTTGCCAATGTCTAACTGCGCCTCAAGCTCATCCACTTTATTTTTTATACTTCGCGCATTTAAATACAACACTTTAATTTCGGTATTCACCTCCTCTCTCACACCGGTCACAATTGGCCCTGACCATACTATCTTATCCCTTCTCGAACTTCCCTTCCCATTCATTCGAGATTCCTTTGCAATTTCTCCTCTATTCGCTTCCCCGTTAACTCCATCTTCATATTCCCAGTTTGTCAACCCCTCCCCCCCCACTACTTAGTTTAAAGCCACACTTGTAGCACTAGCAAACCTACCTGCCAGAATGTTGGTCCCCTGTTGTTAAGGGGTAACCAGTCCCTTTTGTACACCCCTACCCCAGAAGAGATCCCAGTGGTCTAGAAATCTAAATCCCTGCTCCCTGCACCAGCCGCTCAGCCATACATTCATATCCCCGATCTCTCTGTTCCTGCCCTCACCAGCACGAGGTACAGGTAGGAGTCCAGAGACAACCACCTTTGACGTCCTACTTCTCCGTCTTCTTCCTAACTCTCTAAACTCACGTTGCAGTATCTCCTTCCTCCTCCTCCTGACGTCGTTCGTGCCCACGTGCACAACTATGTCCTGTTGATCACCTTCCCTCGCTAGGATGTTCTGAAGCCGCTCCGTGATGTCTTGAACCCTGGCACCAGGGAGGCAACAGACCACCCTCGAGTCCCGCCATCCGCCAAAGAATCTACTGCCCGTACCTCGGTAGTCAGGAAATTGGAAGTAACGGAATTAAATTATAATGAACAACGAATGAGCAGTATTGTCATGGGGATAGGCGGGCGTCCTGTGGAGATCTGTGCCATGGGCCCTGCCTAACCTGTAAGTGACTATCGTTGACTCTGGTTGACTCAGGTCTGCCCCCTGTTGGACCCTTGAGCCGCAAAGACTTTCTCAAATCCCATACTGATGCATTGTAAGAACGAGACCGGATAGATCTCGGCCCAAGATCGAGTCTCGGAAAAGCACGCACAGTTTCATCGGCCTGACATAGATACCCTTAAACACATTCACAAGGAAAAACTCCTGTTCGTGGGCACAACCTCCTCAATCTACGTTCCCACTGTAAACTGGAATTGATAATCTTTAGACACCGTGAATATATTTACCTGAGTAACCCACAGACTCTGTAGTAACATACGCTAAGAGTCAGGAAATTATGTTTCAGCTTTGCAGGACTTAGGCATAATTTGGAGTATTTTGTGCAGTTCTGGTCGTCCCTTTGCAGGAAGAAAGTGGATGCCTTGGGAAATGTGCAGAAGAGGTTTACCAGAATGCTGCCTGGATTAGAGGGCATTAGCTATTGGGAGAGGTCGGATACATTTGCTTGTTTTTTGTGGACTGTCAAAGGCTGAAGGGAAACTGATAGAATTATTTTAAATTATGAGAAGGTGTAAATCGTAGAGGGCATATGTTCAAGGAAACAGAATGAAAATTTAACGGAGGATTGTAAGGCTTTTTAAAAGTACACCTAACTTCTAAGAATATGCTTCCAGGGGGCACTGCAGTAGCAGCGATCACACCGATGTTTGAGAGGTATTTACACAGCCAATACAGGGTACGTGGGATAGGCACGGGCAAGGAAAAGAGGAAAACGGGCCATGTGCAACCAAATGGGATTAGTTTATGTTCATAGGCATCATGGATGGCGCTGATATGCTGGGCCAAAGGGCGTGTACCTGTTCTGTATGTTTCTATTGGGGAAGGATATTCATGCTATTGAGGGCGTGCGGCATAGGTTTACTAGGTTAATTCCCGGAATGGCAGGACTGTCGTATGTTGAAAGACTGGAGTGCCTAGGCTTGTATACACTGGAATTTAGAAGGATGAGAGGGGATCTTATCGAAACATATAAGATTATTAAAGGGTTGGACACGTTAGAGGCAGGAAACATGTTCCCAATTTTGGGGGAGTCCAGATCAAGGGGCCACAGTTTAAGAATAAGGGGTAGGCCATTTAGAACGGAGATGAGGAAAAACATTTTCAGTCGGAGAGTTGTAAATCTGTGGAGTTTTCTGCCTCAGAATTCAGTGGAGGCCAATTCTCTGAATGCATTCAAGAGAGAGCTAGATAGAGCTCTTAAGGATAGCGGAGTCAGGGGGTATGGGGAGAAGGCAGGAGCGGGGTACCGATTGAGAATGATCAGCCATGATCATATTGAATGGTGGTGGTAGCTCGAAGGGCCGAATGGCCTACTCGTGTGTCTATTGTCTATTGTCTATGTTCTACATTAGAGAGAAAGTGAGGAGATCTCAGTGAAACACAAAGTTCTACTCGACTTAACAGGCAGCATGATGGGAGGATCTTTCCCTTTCCTGAGGTGTCCAGAACAGAGGTTATCGTCTCAGAATAGGCAGTAGGTTATATAGGATAGAGATAAGAAGATAGTTCTGCACTCAGAGGAAGGTAGACCTTTGGGATTCTCCGTATCGGATGGCAGTGAAGGCTCAGTGATTCACTTCATTCAGTCCCAGTCTACTGCAGGGAAATGGACCCTTCGACCCACTATCTCTATTCCGATCATTTTGCACATCTACATCAATCCCATTGGTTCACAACACGTCAACGCCCTTATATACCTCGCGTGTACAACTGTCTGTCTAAATGACTCTTGAAGTTAGTGACTCCACCTCCTCCAATGGGAGCATTTTCCAGGTATCAACTACTCTCTGTGCAAGAGATTTATCCCTAACATCTATATACTAAAACTCTCGCCTGTTTGTTTGTTTGTTCCTGAACTACAGCCAAAACACTTCATGATAGCACAACAATTTTATGCCCAGCTTACTCACCGTCGTCCCTTTGGTGCTAATGGAAGGAGTTTCATTGAAATCAGTGTTATATTTTTAAAGTTATTCACATTTTAAAGTTTAAATCTATCTCCTAGGGAGGGAGGGAGGGTGGAGGAGGGAGGATAAGGGGGGTTCAAGGGGATGGAGTAGGATTGAGGGGAAGCTGGAAGGGGAGGTTGTGTGGAAGGAGTGGGGTGGGGGATGGAGGTTTAGAGGAGGGGAGCGGGTAGGGTGAGGGGGAGGGGGGAGGGTGGAAGGAGAGGGTGCTGCACCAGTGCAGTAGAGGTTTGGGCCCACTTGGTCTAGTCTTCTTTAAACTCCATCCTCTCACTTTAAACCAATAACCTTGTTTTTGGTACCATTAAGATGGGGAACTGAATCTGACTAACTACCCCCTCTCTGTGTCTCGTAAACTTGTAAACTTCTCCTAGGTCTCCAAATCAGCATTATTCAAGTCCTTCAATGGAGGCAACTTCCCAGTGAATCTCCTTTGGACTCTCTCCAGCACAGTCACATCTTTCCTCATTTTTAATAACCTCCAGTAAACATTTAACTCCTCAACTGCCCCGCCAATATAGCCCCCATTTTCACCACCATAAGCAAAATCACTCAATATCACGCCCGCACACCCATCCGCCCACCATTTCTCCTATCTCCTCTCTCCCAATTGCATCTGCTTGCCCACGACATATCAGCATGGAGGCAACCAATGGAGGCAACTTCCCGGTGAATCTCCTTTGCACTCTCTCCAGCACAGTCACATCTTTCCCCCTGTATCACCAAAATATAACGACCTCATTTTTAATTACCTCCAGTAGACATTTAACTCCTCAACTGTCCCGCCAATCAAGCCTCCATTTTCACTCAGTATCACGCCGGCACACCCATCTGCCCACAATTTCTCCTACCTCCTCTCTCCCAATTGCATCTGCTTGCCCACGACATACCACAACTCTCGCCTCTACCTCGGGAAAAAAGATCCGGGAAGGATTTCTGTTGTCCATCTTACGTGGTAGGGGGAGGGGGAAAGAAAACTCCGGGCAAGGTTTCAGTTGTCCGCCCGCCTGTGCCTGAGGCCGAGCGGCCTCTCCCCCGGTCCCGGGGCCGCGCTGCCCGAGTCTCCCCCCGACCCCCGGGGACTCTCTGATTCTCTGCTTCTCCCCCCAGTCTCCGTCACCCTGGATGTGGAAACAGCGCATGCGCAGCTCGAGGTGTCTGAGGATCGGAAGAGGGTGAGAGGGACCGGGACCCGGAGGAGTCTCCCTGGCACCGGGAAGAGGTTTACAGGCAGTGTGTGTGTGCTGGGATCGGAGGGATTCACATCGGGGAGACATTACTGGGAGGTGGAGGTGGTGGGGAGTCGGGGCTGGAGTCTAGGAGTCGCCGCAGAGTCTGTGGAGAGGAAGGGAAAGCTCACACCGACCCCGGAGACTGGAGTCTGGAGCATCTGGCGGGGGGATGACGCGTTTGTTGCAGTCACCTCCCCTTCATCCCGTCTCCCCGCCCGTCCCATCCCCGGGAGGGTGGGAGTTTATCTCAGTTACGAGTCCGGGACAGTTTCATTTTACGACGCGGACACCAAGTCCCATCTCCACTCCTTCACTGGTAATAAATTCACGGAGAAACTTTATCCTTTCTTCGCGCTCTGGGATGAAAACCACTGGCTGAGAATCTGCTCCGGTTCCGCTCCGTGTCAGTAATTAACAAATTCTATCAATCCTTCACCAGCACCGGGAATATAGTTAAATCACCTCGGTTCTTTTAGATGTTAAACAAGTCTGTTCCGGGAATCAATGACCATAAAATTCCTAGACTGCCGCCTGTGATGATAATAATAATAATAATAATGATAATAAATAAATTCATTTAATTGTCCCACACCGTGGAAATTTACAGTGTTACAGCAGCAAAGTGGATAACAGGAGACATTCATTATAAATAAAAATAAAGACGTATAAATTGTGATCAGTTTACTGTGTATTCCTTAACTGTTGACTGGTCTGGTGGGAGCAGTGCTGTTTGTGCAGTCTCACAGCAGCGGGAAGGAAGGACCTCCGATATCTCTCCTTCACTTAAATATACCTGGACTATCTCCGACATCTCCCTCCTGTTTCTGGAGCTCACCATCTCCATCACAGGAGACAGACTAGTGACTGACATTTACTATATACCCACCGACTCGCACAGCTATCTGGACTACATTTCTTCCCACCCGGTCCCCTGCAAAAAGTTTATCCCCTACTCCCAATTCCTCCGTCTACGCGGCATCTATGCCCGGGATGAGGTGTTTCACACTAGGGCATCAGAGATGTCCTCGTTCTTCAGGAAACGGGGCTTCCCCTCCTCCACTATCGATGAGGCTTTCACTAGGGTCTCTTCTACATCCCGCAGCTCCGCTCTTGCTCCCCCTCCCCCCACTCGCAACAAGGACAGAATCCCCCTCGTTCTCACCTTCCACCCCACCAGCCAGCGGATCCAACATATCATCCACCAACATTTCCGTCACCTACAATGGGACCCCACCACTGGCCATATCTTCCCATCCCCTCCCCTCTCTGCGTTCCGCAGAGACCGTTCCCTCCATAACTCCCTGGTCCACTCGTCCCTTCCTACCCAAACCACCCCAACCCCAGGCACTTTCCCCTGCAACCGCACGAGATGCAACACCTGTCCCTTTACCTCCCCCCTCAACTCCATCCTAGGACCCAAACAGTCTTTCCAGGTGAGACAAAGGTTCACCTGCACCTCCTCCAACCTCATCTATTGCATCCGCTGCTCTAGATGTCAACTTATTTACATCGGCGAAATCAAGCGCAGGCTTGGCGATCGCTTCGCTGAACACCTGCGCTTGGTCCGCATTGACAAAACTGATCTCCCGGTGGCCGAGCACTTCAACTCCCCCTCCCATTCCCAGTCTGACCTTTCTGTCATGGGCCTCCTCCAGTGCCATAGTGGGGCCCACCGGAAATTGGACGAACAGCACCTCATATTTCGCCTTGGCAGTTTGCAGCCCAGTGGTATGAACGTCGACTTATAACCATATAACCATAATAACAACTACAGCACGGAAACAGGCCCGTTCGGCCCTACCAGTCCATGCTGACCACTCTCTCTGACCTAGTCTCATCTACCTGCTCTCAGACTATAACCCTCTAATCCCCTCTTATCCATATACCTATCCAATTTACTCTTAAATAATAAAATCGAGCCTGCCTCCACCACTTCCACCGGAAGCCCATTCCATACAGCTACCACCCTCTGAGTAAAGAAGTTACCCCTCATGTTACCCCTAAACTTTTGTCCCTCAATTCTGAAGCTATGTCCCCTTGTTGGAATCTTCCCCACTCTCAAAGGGAAAAGCCTACCCACGTCAACTCTGTCCGTCCCTCTTAAAATTTTAAAAACCTCTATCAAGTCCCCCCCTCAACCTTCTACGCTCCAAAGAATAAAGGCCCAACCTGTTCAACCTCTCTCTGTAGCTTGAGTGCTGAAACCCAGGCAACATTCTAGTAAATCTCCTCTGTACCCTCTCCATTTTGTCGACATCCTTCCTATAATTTGGCCACCAGAACTGCACACCATACTCCAGATTCGGCATCACCAATGCCCTGTACAATTTTAACATTACATCTCCAACTTTAGATAGTCCCTCTGTCCCTCACTTCCCCTCCCCCTTCCCAGATCTCCCTCTATCTTCCTGTCTCCACCTATATCCTTCATTTGTCCCACCCCCCTGACATCAGTCTGAAGAAGGGTCTCGACCTGAAACGTCACCCATTCCTTCTCTCCCGAGATGCTGCCTGACCTGCTGAGTTACTCCAGTATTTTGTGAAAAAATCGATTTGTACCAGCATCTGCAGTTATTTTCTTATATTATCTTGCAATACAATACAATATATCTTTACAGTCATTGTACAGGGGTACAACGAGATTGGGAATGCGTCTCTCATACGATGAAATAATTTAATTAATTTAAACAACAACCGCCCAACGAGACAAATTGTAACAGTTTTAAAACAGAATAAAGTGCAAGTAGATCTGTGCCGGTTCACTGTGCGATGTGACCATCCGGCTTAGCAGGGCCGGTTCATAGCAGCTCTGGCCCTGGGGATGAAGCTGTTCCTGAGTCTGGAGGTGCGGGCGTAGAAGGCCTTGTATCGTCTGCCCGATGGTAGAAGTTCGAACAGACTTTTGCAGGGGTGTGAAGAGTCTTTGTGGATGCTGGTGGCTTTTCTGAGGCATCGTATGTTGTAGATGCCCTCCAAGGCTGGTAGCTGTGTTCCGATGGTCCTCTGAGCACCATGGACTACTCGCTGAAGAGCTTTCCTTTCTGCCTCCGTGCAGCTGAGGTACCACACAGGGATGCCATGTGTTAGGATGCTCTCTATGGTGCAGCGGTAGAATGTCGTCAGCAGCTGTTGGGGTAGACCAGACGTCCTCAGTGTTCTTAGGTAAAGACTGCACATGATTACAATCGAGCAATTCACAGTGCACACGTAAACGATAAAGGGAATAACGTTTAGTGGAAGATAAAGTCCAGTAAAGTCCGATTAAAGATAGTCCGAGGGTCTCCAAAGAGGCAAATGGTCGTTCAGGGCCGCTTTCCAGTTGGTGAGAGGCTGGTTCAGTTGCAGATGAACATGATAATGGAATAACCATTTAGTCCAAGTTAAAGCCAACAAAGTCCGATCAAGTGTAGGAAATAAAAACTGCAGATGCTGTTTTAAATCGAATGTAAACACAAAATGCTAGAGTAACTCAGCGGGTCAGGCAGCATCTCGGGAGAGAAGGAATGGGTGACGTTTCGGGTCGAGACCCTTCTTCAGATTGGATCAAGTCCGATCAAGGATCGTCCGAGCGTCACCAATGAGATAGGGCAGTAGTTCAGCGCGGCTTTCGATCTGAAAGGATAATTAACGCTAATATCAAAAGCATTTATTATCCCAAGTTAAAGAGGAAATCGGAGCTCGGTGTCTTTGTAGTCACAAGAGACTGCAGATGCTGGAATCTTCAACAAAAGACAAAGTGCTGGAGTAACTCAGTGAGTCGGACAGCGTCTGTAGAGGGAACTGGACAGACGAGGTTTCAGATTGGGACCCTTCTTCAGCTTGTCCGCCTCCTTGTTTCTTTCGCCTTTTCCTCGTCCTCTTAGATTGCGTTCTTGTCACCGGCGCTGCTCTCCGGACGGTGTCCAAATCTGCTCATTCTCTCGACCTAAGCCTCCAACCACGACCCCTCCCCCTCACCCCCTCACCCCGCTACGCCCCGGTAACTGTCCAACAACCAATAAGAAAGGCAATGGGATGTTGCCTTCATTACGAAAGGATTTGAGTTGAGCAAGGAGGTCCTACTGCAGTTGTACAGGGCCCTGGCGAGACCACACCTGGAGGAGTATTGTGTGCAAGTTTGTTCTCCTAATTTGAGGAAGGACATTATTGCTATTGCCAGAGTGCAGCGTAGGTTCACCAGGTTAATTTCCGGGATGGCGGGACAGACGTATGATGAAAGACTGGGACTTATGATGAAAGACTGGGACTTCCGGTTGAACGAGCCACGAGATGGCAGATTAGGGTAAGAGCTCCCGACATTTTGAGTTAATATTTACCCACTACAACTCGAATATTTCCAAAACTTTTGTGGCAGTTTCGTAAATATTGTGGGTCAGGATTATGCCTAGAGGAAAGAGTAAAAAGTCGACGCAAATGGAGTTTTTCGACGGTGAGGGGGAGGGGGCTAGCCGAGCCTCCTCAGCTAGCAGTGCAAGGGAGGACGATGATAAGCAAATGCACCCAGATAAGGAACGAGAGAGAGCGGACCTCAGCCTCATATTGAAAGAGTTGAGAGAGTTTAGAAAGGACAATAGTGAGCAGCTGAATGGAATTTGGGAAGAAATTACTAAGACGAACACCAGAATCGGGGAGGCGGAAGAGAGGATTGACGCGGCTGAAAACAGGCTACAGGTGGCAGAGGACGTAGTGACGGAGCTGCTGCAACTCCAAATATACCTAGATGCCAAATTGACGGATATAGAGAGCCGCTCCAGACGTGAAAATATCCGAATTCATGGAGTTAAAGCGGGAGCAGAGGAGAACTCCCCGTCAATGGTGGATTTTGTGGAAAGTTTGTTGAGGGAAGGACTGGGGCTTCCGGCCGCCTTTAAACTACGGGTAGAGAGAGCGCACCGAGCTCTGATGTCAAAGCCACCCGGGGATGCCCGACCGAGGTCCATGGTGGCCAAGTTGTCAAGTTACAGGATGAAAGAGGAGCTGCTTAGACTGGCCTGGCAGAATAGAGGATTTCAATACCTCGAGAAGAGAGTTAACCTGGATCACGATTATGCGCCAGATGTGTTAAAAAAACGGAGGGAATACACCGAAGCGAAAAGAGTCCTGAAGGAGAAGAAAATCAGATTTCAAACTCCATTTCCGGCCAAGTTAAGAGTTTTCTACCAGGAGGGAACAGTGGTATATGGATCGGCGGAGGAGGCGACGGAGGATATGGCGAAGAGGGGACTCCCAGTGTCGGTCATCAAACACCCGGAGTCCCTTTTGGAGCGGATCCAGCATCTCACATGGCGTAGTGCCGGGAGACCGGGGAACCGGGAGAGAACGGTCAGGAAAGTGGATTTCAAGGAAAAGTTACAGGCTTTTAGACGCCAGGACTCGGGATAATGACTGAACCGAAAGGTTCGAACGGCAGAGGTGACCAAAGGAAGCGGGTGAGTCGAGTTTTGATGTTGGGGAGTTTCAGGACCCGTCTCCCATCGGAGGACAGACTTTAAGGCCTTGTTTTTACTCGTTACATTAAACGAGCATGGTATAGGCTATGAACACGGATATTACGTATATGTCGGGTGGACTCTTCTAACCGGGTAGCCGGATAGATGGACAGCTTTGGAACGGAAGAGCCACCGTTAGAAGACGGCCCTCTCCCACCTGTCAGGGGGAGAGGCAACACCTCAAAGCCCTCTCACCATCAGGGCTTTAATAGGGTCAAAATCAGGACCCCACAGTTGGAAGTCCGTTTATTTACTTTAGTGTTATTATTGTGTTTTTGTCCTGTAGTTGTTTTTTGGGGGCTGTTTCGTGTATGGATACTGGAGCTGGTATGGTTTATATACTTTTATTTCTTCTACTTATTGGACACTAAATGCAAGCAGTTAAAATAGTAACTTATAATGTGAATGGCCTTATCAATCCTATTAAGAGAAGCAAGATATTAACCAAAATAAAGAGAGATAGAGTCGAGGTGGCCTTTCTACAAGAAACACCTGTCTGAAACAGAGCATGCTAAACTAAAACGACTGGGCTTTAAACATCAGTACTCCTCATCATATAGTGCTGGTCATAGGAGGGGGGTGGCAATATTAATCTCTAGCAATATAAGTTTTGATCCCACCTTTGAAAAGAGAGATCCAGAGGGGAGATATATCTTCATGAGAGGTAATTTAGGCAGCTCATTGGTTACTCTGTTAAATATTTACGCTCCTCCCAACTCGGATTGGAAATTTTTTAAACAAGTGTTTGATTTGATAATATCTGAAACCCAGGGAGTATTAATCTGTGGGGGGGATCTTAATGTTAGATTAAATCCTAAACTGGACTCTTCGAATGTTCATATAGCTCAGCCGAAATTGATAAATAACAAAATTAATTTGGCAATGAAGGATATTGGATTAATTGATGTATGGAGAGAACTAAATTTGTCAAAACGAGACTACACATATTTTTCTAATCCACATTTGGCATATTCTCGGATTGATTATTTTCTTACCTTTGGAAAAGACCTTCATAGGGTTGTAAGCTGCGAGGTGGGGAGCATGGACCTTTCAGATCATAGTCCTGTGTATTTAAAACTACTTCTTGATCGGTATCAAAGAGACACTTTATGGAGATTAAATACATATGTACTGACTCATATGAAAGAACAGATTAAGAACGATATTACACAGTATCTGGAACTAAATGACAATGACGAAGTTTCACCTCTGATACTGTGGGATGCATGTAAAGCGGTGCTTCGGGGCAAGATAATAGGATACAGTGCTCACATAAAGAAAGCTAGACATGAAAAGTTAGAGCGGCTGCAAGTGGAACTGAAACAACTGGAACAAAACCAGAAGGATACAAATGATCAAAAAATCCGAGAACTACTTGTGAAGAAGAAGAATGAAATAAATGATATTTTTACAAAAGATATAGAAAAAAAGTTGATTTTTGTAAAACAGAAATATTATGATGGGGGAGGAAAAGCCAGTAAATTATTAGCCAATAAACTAAAAAAACAACAGGCAGAGAACACAATTCATAAAATAAAACACCCTGTAACTAATTTTACACACTATAAATTGAAGGAAATACAAAATTGTTTTGATATATATTTCAAAAGATTATATTTACAACCTCAAATCAGTGGGGAGAAAATGGAGGATTTCTTTAATGAGATTCATTTGCCAAAATTGACCAGTGAACAGAGTAAGTCCCTTGTAGCTGAAATAACAGAGAAATAAGTTAGGTCTGCTATAGTACATCTTAAACCAAATAAGGCCCCGGGCCCAGACGGGTTCCCTTCAGAATGGTACCGGGTAATGGTGGACTCATTGGTCCCTACGTTACAACGCACTTTCAATTGGGTTCTCAAAGAGAACGTAATACCCCCCTCCTGGAAGGAGGCAGTAATCTCATTGATTCCGAAAGAGGGAAAAGATAAATCTGTATGCAGTAATTTTAGGCCAGTGAGCGTACTCAATCAGGATTACAAAATCTTTACTCACATACTAGCCAAACGATTAGAGTGTTTGCTACCACAAATTATTAGCCTGGATCAGACAGGGTTTGTTCGAGGGAGACAAACCCAAGACAACATTAGAAGGACATTGCACATAATTGACCACATAACAAAATTTAACTTAGAAGCAGTCCTAGTGGGGTTAGATGCTGAAAAAGCTTTTGATTGTGTAAATTGGTCTTTTTTGCTTAGAGCTTTAGATAGATTTGGATTTCACAATACTTTTATTAAAATAATACAGGCTCTTTATGATAGCCCAAGTGCAAGAATTAAAATTAACGGAGTAGTTTCAAAACCATTTTTGCTAGAAAGAGGAACAAGACAGGGATGTCCAATCAGCCCCCTTTTATTTGCGGTTTTTATCGAACCTTTGAGTCAGTGGATTATCCAGAATAATAATATCAAAGGAATAGTAATGAAAGGAGGGGAACAAAAGATTTCTTTATTTACCGATGACGTATTGGTGTATTTGTCAGACCCTGAACAGTCTTTGTTACAGTTATTTTATGTTTTGGAACGATATGGATCCTTCTCTGGCTATAAGTTAAATGTTATCAAAACACAAATTCTTAGTTTCAAATATAACCCCTCAGTAAAAGTAAGGGAAAAGTTTAATTTGAGGTGGGATGCTGAATCCATGAGATATCTGGGAATAAACATTCCAATAGATCTGACTAAACTGCACTTGCTTAACTACCTCCCATTGAACAATAAGATCAGGGAAGACATTAGGAGGTGGGACCTAATACCTTATCTTAATTTTGGATCTCGTATTGAATCGGTCAAAATGGTTATGTTACCGAGGCTGTTGTATCTCTTTCAATCACTTCCACTAGATATATCAGACCAACAATTTCAAGAATGGGATAAACAAATCTCGAGGTATATTTGGCAGGGACAAAGACCAAGAATCAGATACCAGGGGTTACAACTGACCAAAAATAAAGGTGGGGTTGCACTCCCGTGCTTGAAAGACTATTATGCCGCTGCTCAGCTGAGAACATTAATTTATTGGTGCAACCCCGACTATTGTGCTAGATGGAAGGAGATTGAGATTGCTATAACAGAGGAATTTCCGATTCAGGCTGCAATCGGAGATAAGGAGTTAACAAATAAGTTAATTAATTTGGGAAACTCATGGATTCGATTATCACTTAAGGTATGGAATAAGGTCGTTACCCAAAATCATCCGAGGGATGCTGTGAAGGTTTTGAGATGGTGCACGTTTGATCCAGATTTTGTACCAAAAAGACAGGACACTAGTTTTAAAAGATGGAGTTCTCAAGGTTTGACATCATATTGCACATTTTTACATAAGGGGTCTATGAACAGCTTTGAGAATCTGAAGAGGCAATTTGGTTTGAATAATGATGATTTCTATAGATACCTTCAAATTCGCCATTATATAGATCAAATACAAAAGGAATGTGCAGAAGTAAAATGGGATAATATTTTGTTAAATGTATTTATTGATGCTTACCATGGAGGCTCAAAACAGAAAACCATCTCAAAATTATACAAGGGTTTACGGCAGAGAAAAGGCAACTCACTGTATGTAAAACAGAAATGGGAAAGGGAAGGTAATCTGGTTCTAAAGGAAGAAACCTGGGAGAGCTTATGTGAGATACAATGGAAAACTTCATGTTCAAATGTTTGGCGGGTGTTTTGCTGGAAAACCCTTATTAGGTTTTTTATTACACCAGTTCAAAAAAGGCATTACACAAATTCTTCTTCATGCTGGCGACAATGTGGGTGCCTTGAGGCAAACCATTTTCACATATTTTGGTCTTGTGTATCAGGGATCCCATTTTGGCAGGAGATTCATAAAGTTTTACAAAAAGTTTTTTATATGGATATTCCATTTAAATTTGAGTTTTTATATTTTGGTGCTTTACCAGTGCAAAAAGCTTCTATTAAAGATAAGTATCTTTTCCAGATCTTAAGTGCTGCCAGCAGGAAAGCTATTACTAGGAAGTGGTTGAAACCTGGAAAACCTAATGTGGATGACTGGATTAACATTGTATATGATATTTTTATAATGGAAAGGATAACTTTTGCTTTAAGATTGCAACAGGGAATATTTTTGAAAAGGTGGGAAAAATGGATGTTGTACATTATGCCCGTACGGCCATCATTTGTTTAAAGCGGATCTTTGTATCCTACTTCCGTGTCCTATCTCATTTTCCTTGATTTCATACCGCTCCAGAAGTAGTGATGAAATATTATAGAGGTATACCCCAAATGTTGGTTTTAGTTGTTTTTGTTTGTGTATGTAGTTAAGTTTTGGATATGATCAAATGTCCAGTAAGTCATTACCCATCCTTGTAGTGCTTCCAATACCTGTGGTATGATTTATTTTGGGATATGCAGCATTTGTTAACTACGGAGGGTTTAAGGTGAATGAGAATGTGTATCATTGTGGAATGTATGGAACTGGAAAATCAAAATCAAAATAGAATTATAAAAAAAAGAAAGACTGGGTCGGCTGGGCTTGTATTCGCTGGAATTTAGAAGAATGAGAGGGGATCTTGTAGAAACATATAAAATTCTTAGAGGATTGGACAGGGTAGATGCAGGAAAAATGTTCCCGATGTTGGAGGAGTCCAGAACCAGGGGTCAAAGTTTGAGAATAAGGGGTCGGCCATTTAGTACTGAGATGAGGAAAAACCTTTTCACCCAGAGAGTTGTGAATCTGTGGAATTCTCTGCCACAGAAGACAGTGGAGGCCAGTTCACTAGATGTTTTCAAGAGAGAGTTAGATTTAGCTCTTAGGGCTAAGGGAATTAAGGGATATGGGGGAAAATCCAGAGTACTGATTTTGGATGATCAGCCATGATCATATTGAATGGTGGTGCTGGCTCGAAGGGCCGAATGACCTACTCCTGCACCTATTTTCTATGTTTCTATAATCAAGCAATTATTTCTTCATTGTCGCGAAGTTTCGAGAGTTTTATTGTCATGTGTCTAGTGACGGAATAAATATTTGCAGCAGGCCAACAGATATGTTGATATATTACCCTGTAAAAAAACCCATAATAAACCATGATGTACTTACTTCTGTGTTTATCTTCTTCTTACCATCCGCCAAGAAGCAAATGGCCCTTCCTGATGGAGCAATGACTCATTTGTGACGTCTCCTAATTCCGTGAGCTGCCAATAGACAATAGGTCCCGGAGGAGTACATTCGGCCCTTCGAGCCAGCACCGCCATTCAATGTGATCATGGCTGATCATTCTCAATCAGTACCCTGTTCCTGCCTTCTCCCCATACCCCCTGACCACCCCATGCTATCCTCAAGAGCTCTATCTAGCTCGCTCTTGAATGCATTCAGAGAATTGGCCTCCACTGCCTTCTGAGGCAGAGAATTCCACAGATTCACAACTCTCTGACCGAAAAAGTTTTTCATCGTCTCAGTTCTAAATGGCCTACCCCTTATTCTTAAACTGTGGCCCCTAGTTCTGGACTCCCCCAACATTGGGAACATGTTTCCTGCCTCTAACGTGTCCAACCCCTTAATAATCTTATACGTTTCGATAAGATCTCCTCTCATCCTTCTAAATTCCAGTGTATACAAGCCTAGTCGCTCCAGTCTTTCAACATATGACAGTCCCGCCATTCCGGGAATTAACCTAGTAAACCTACGCTGCACGCCCTCAATAACAAGAATATCCTTCCTCAAATTTGCTGTTTTGCTGCCTTTGCCTCTCACACTGTGGTCCGCTCTCTACGTCGACACCAATCACAGATTGTGGGACCGCTTTGCGTTCTCTCCCGTCCGCTGCTCGCAGGAGACCCTGAGTCTCCGGCCGCCGCCACTGTGATTCCCCATCCCTCTCTCAGGCTGAATTCTACATTTAGTTTCCCGCACTTTCTCAGCCAACATCCCGAGGAACATCTGAACAGTCTATTGAACTGGACACGTTACTTCCTCTGGACTTTAACACTGACTTTGTGGCGACTCCCAAGGGTTGGGCCTTGTCACTATCGAACCCCTCGGCAGGGGAATGGACCAGTCCGTGGGGGCCATCAGCTACAGGGATAAAGGGCAGGGGTTTAGAAACATAGAAACATAGAAAATAGGTGCAGGAGTAGGCCATTCGGCCCTTCGAGCCTGCACCGCCATTCAATATGATCATGGCTGATCATTCAGCTCAGTATCCTGTACCTGCCTTCTCTCCATACCCCCTGATCCCTTTAGCCACAAGGGCCACATCTAACTCCCTCTTAAATATAGCCAATGAACTGGCCTCAACTACCTTCTGTGGCAGAGAATTCCACAGATTCACCACTCCCTGTGTGAAAAAAAACGTTCTCATCTCGGTCCTAAAAGACTTCCCCCTTATCCTTAAACTGTGACCCCCTTGTTGTGGACTTCCCCAACATCGGGAACAATCTTCCTGCATCGTTTAGGCGCGATCGTTCTCTTGCAGACCCGACTGGACAAGAGAACAAGACCTAATACAATACAATACAATACAATCTATCTTTATTGTCATTGTACAGGGGTACGACGAGATTGGGAATGCGTCTCCCATACGATGCAATAAATTAATTAGTTAATCAGTATTAATTTAAACAACCCAATGAAACAAATTAGAACAGTTTTAAAACAGAATAAAGTGCAAGTAGATCTGTGCCGGATCACTGTGTGATGTGACCATCCGGCTCAGCAGGACCGGTTCATAGCAGCTATGGCCCTGGGGATGAAGCTGTTCCTGAGTCTGGAGGTACGGACGTAGAAGGCCTTGTATCGTCTGCCCTATGGTCGAAGTTCGAACAGACTGTTGCAGGGGTGTGAGGTGTCTTTGTGGATGCTGGTGGCTTTTCTGAGGCATCGTGTGTTGTAGATGCCCTCCAAGGCTGGTAGCTGTGTTCCGATGGTCCCCGCCGAAACACTTCAATTCGGGCTCCCTGCCTTAATTTCGGGCTTATCGACGCGCCACATTGGTGACCCCGACGCTGCATTGGTGTCGTAATGGAGTCAAAACACAGAGCCGCCCCTCCGTCCGCCTCACAGGCCGACCAGGCCCTGTCTCTCGACGCGGTTTCCCGTCAAACTACCGACGTTCTGGACCGCCCGGCCTCCGGTCTGGTTTCAGCAGGTGGAGGCTCAATTTCAGCAGCTGGGCAACACGGTGGACGACACCCGCTATTTCTACCGCCGGCACTTGCATTCTGTGCCAGACGGCAAATATCCGGCCCCGCGTTCAGGAGTTCGGTCTACCCCGCCGGCGGTTCCACCTCCTGCATGTGGACATTGTGGGGCCTCTCCCGCCGTCCCGGGGCATCACCCACCTCCTCACGGTGGCCGGAGGCCATACCGCTGGCCGACACATCCACAGCTACATGCGCTCGTGTGTTATCCGCGCACTGGATTGCTCGTTTTGGGGTGCCGGTGGTCATCTCGTCAGACCGGGGGGGGGGGGGGGGGGCACAGTTCACCTCTGAGCTGTGGGCGGCCATGGCTCACCTGTTGGGCATGCGGCTGCACCACACCACGGCCTATCACCTGCAGGCAAACGGCCTGGTGGAGAGGTTCCCCCGGCAGCTGAAGGCGCGACTCTCCGGCCCGGACTGGATGGACGCACTGCCGTGGGTCTGGCTGGGCATCCGGAGGACCTGTCCTCATCTTCGGCGGAGCTCGTGTACGGATCGCCGCTCACGGTGCCCGGGGATTTCGTGCCCTCGGCGCCGGGGCAGCAGGGACCGCCCTCGTCCGCCCTACAGCGCCTTCGCGAGTTGGCAAGCTCGCACCCGTGCCGACATCCCGCTACGGGGCATTCCGCCCGCACGGGCTATCGGCCCTCCGGGTTTGCCCCTATGCTTTCCAGCGCCGTGACGCCCACCGGGCGCCGCTCCAGAGGCCGGATTGGGGCCCGTACCGGGTGCTGGGGCACGGGCAGACAACCTTTGTGCTGGGCATGGGGGGTTCGTGTCGACTGACCGTGTAAAGCGGGCACATTTGGACATTGACCAGCCTGGGCTGGTTCCCCAGCCTCGGCCGCTCACTCTTCGCGGCTCCCTCAACCTGTGCCTCCGCCGGCCGACAACCGTACGGTGCATTTCCTGCCTCCTGTTCTGTGGGGGGGGGCTCCCAATGGTCGGGCCATATCACTATCGAACACCTCGGTACGGGAACGGACCAGTCCGGGAGTGGCCCTTAGCTCCTCGCCTTCATTTCGGGCTTATCGACGCGCCACAACTTCAAATATTTTCTGTACCTTCCCATTGCCAGCGTTCATCTTTATTCTTCTCACTCCATGTAATTTCTCGCTCCGTTCGTCCTTCCTATTTACACCTCGAATGTATCGCAAAATGCTCCAGTAACTCAGCAGGTCAGGCAGCATCTCAGGAGAGAGGGAATGGGTGACGTTTCGGGTCGACACCCCTCTTCAGACTGAAGAAGGGTCTCGACCCGAATGGTCACCCATTCCTTCTCTCCTGAGATGCTGCCTGACCTGCTGAGTTACTCCAGCATTTTTTGATACCTTCGATTTGTACCAGCATCTGCAGTTATTTTCCTATTTACACCTGGTCAGTCGGACCTATACCGCCCTCTCCCGGATAAAATCAGCGCCACTTCATTATACCACAGACGGGCATTAGAATCAGGGGGAGCCCGGAGCTCAGGTCCCGCCGCCCGCGGCCGCTGCCGAACCCACGGGAAGGGCGATTGTTTCAATCTTTATATTTTCACAAAAGTAATTTCTGTTCCGTTGCCGGACGCGGTTAACGCGTTAAAATGAATGGATCGACAGCTCTGATTTCTGTAGCAGTTTATTTCTCTCTTCCCACATTTACATTCCCCCTGGTTTTATTTCCGCGCTCACTGGGGGTTTTTACGACGCGGAATTTGGGGATTAAATGGGAGCCGTTCAGCGCCGACCTGTTGTCCACTGGGTTTCTTCCCCACAGCCCCTGAGCCTCGCTCCTGACGCCGGTCCCGGGACCTGACCCCCTTCACACACCCGGAGCGGACCCGGAGCAGATTCTCAGCCACTGGTGTCCAACCCACGTCCAGAAAAAAGGATAAAGTTTCTCCGTGAATTTATTCCCAGTGAAGGTGTGGAGATGGGACTTGGTGTCCGCGTCGTAAAATGAAACTGTCCCGGACTCGTAACTGAGATAAACTCCCACCCTCCCGGGGATGGGCCGGGCGGGGAGACGGGATGGAGGAGAGGTGCCTACGTTAACGTCATTACCATCTCGCCTGATGCTCCAGACTCCAGTCTCTGGGGTCAGGACGCCCGCACCCTTCCTGTCTACAGACTCTGCGGCGACTCCCAGACTCCAGCCCTGATTTGCCTCGATCCCCACCTCCCAGTAATATCGCCCCGATGTGAATCCTTCCGATCCCAGGACGCACATATTTTGCATAAACCTCTTCCTGGTGTCAGGGAGATTTCGCCAGCCACCGTCATATTGCATGCTCTTGCGATCATCAGACACTTGGAGATACCCATGCGCTGTTTCCACATCCAGCGTGACGGAGACTGGGGGGGAGAAACAGAGAATCAGAGAGTCCCCGGGGGTCGGGGGGAGACTCGCCTCGGGCACAAACGGTCGGCCAACTGAAAGATTGCGCAGGGCTTTAACGTCGAGTGGAGAAGAAAGCCCTTTTCCGACGTGGTGGAGTTGCATTTGTGCAGAGGTGAGAGAAGACGATGGGGACAGCGAGATGTGGTGACGCCCTCAGAGCAACAGAGCCCGGTTCTTGGTTCTTTGTTCCTCCGAAATATTCCAAACGGAATTTACACTGGAGGTGGCGGGGTATGGACTTAAGCAAGAAGGGCTTCTTGGAGAAGAAGTGCTGCCTTAAATTTAGTTGTGTCTCGTTGAGTAACTACAGTAGGGTGAAGACTATTCCATGCTTTAATTGTGCGAGGGAAGAATGAATTGCTATACTCATCTGTCTTGGTAACTGGTATCTCAAATTGAAGAAAGCCAATGGAATGTTGGCCTTCATAATGTTGGCATTCCCAATCTCGTTGTACCCCTGGGTACAATGACAATAAAGATATATTGTATTGTATTGTATTGTATAACAAGGGGAGTTAAGTATAGGAGAAAAGAGGTCCTCCTGCAGTTGTACAGGGCCCTCGTGAGACCGCACCTGGAGTACTGTGTGCAGGGAATTCCACAGATTCACAACTCTCTGACTGAAAAGGTTTTTCCTCATCTCCGTTCTAAATGACCTACCCCTTATTCTTAAACTGTGGCCCCTGGTTCTGGACTCCCCCAACATTGGGAACATGTTTCCTGCCTCTAATGTGTCCAACCCCTTAATAATATTAAACGTTTCGATAAGATTCCCTCTCATCCTTCTAAATTCCAGTGTATACAAGCCTAGTCGCTCCAGTCTTTCAACATATGACAGTCCCGCCATTCCGGGAATTAACCTAGTAAACCTACGCTGCACGCCCTCAATAGCAAGAACATCTATCCTCAAATTTGGAGACCAAAACTGCACACAGTACTACAGGTGCATGTCTCACTAGGGCCCTGTGCAACTGCAGAAGGACCTCTTTGCTCCTATACTCAACTCCTCTTGTTATGAAGGCCAACATTCCATTGGCTTTCTTCACTGCCTGCTGTACCTGCATGCTTCCTTTCAGTGACTGATGCACTAGGACACCCAGATATCGTTATACATCCCCTTTTCCTAACTCAGATTCCTATTAAGTCCTTCCCCCCTCATCTTAACCCGATGTCCTCTGGTTGCCGATTCACTCACTTTGTCTGTTGTTAGACATGTTTCAAAAATGCAGTCAATGCTGCCGCAATCTCTTCGCTTGCCTCGCCCAATATCCTGGATATGTTGCAACAGACATGGCGAAATACCACTTGGGCATCTTACAACTCAGCGGTATGAATATTAATCTCAATAACTTCAAGTAACCCTTGCGTAGGAAGGAACTGCAGATGCTGGTTTAAACCGACGATAGACAGAAAATATTGGATTAACTCAGTGAGACTGGCAGCCTCTATGGATAGAAGAAATGGGTGAGGATTCGGGTCAAGACCCTTCTTGAGACTGAAGTCAGGGGAGAAGGAGATACAGATATAAGGTTGTGTAAGGTGTGAAAACGAGACAAAGGGGGTGGAGATCAAGGAATATGTGGAATCAAAGCAAACAGAGACAAAATGTAATCGGAGACAGTCAGACTGGTTGGAGAACTGGGAAGGGGTAGGGATGGAGAGAGGGGGAAAGCAAGGGTTACTTGAATTTAGCGAAGTCAATATTCATACCGCTGGGGTATGAAATAGGATGTGCTGTTTCTCCAAACCCTCACTCTGACAGTGGAGGAGGCCCAGGACAGAATGGTCAGAGTAGGAATGGGAGGGGGAGCTAAAGTGTTTAGCAACTGGGAGATCAGGTAGGCTGAGGCGGACTGAAGAAGGGTCTCGACCCGAAACGTCAGACATTCCTTCTGTCCAGTGATGCTGCCTGTCCCGCTGAGTTACTCCAGCATTGTGTGTATATCTTCGGTTTAAAACAGCATCTGTAGTTCCTTCCTCCACATCAGTTTAGATATTGAACCTTTATTACCACCGTACTCTATCCGTACTCTATTGCCTCGTCAGTCTAGGATAATCTCTCTCAGTGCAGTTGCGACATTTTCAATGATCAGTGGCACAGTTCGACCACATCTTTAACATCCCTCCCTATCACATCGGAAACACCTGGATCCTGATTCGTTGAGCTATCTGTCCTTCGCCTCTTATCAACCACATCTTTGCAATGCCTTCAACATCAGAGATCCCTTTAGTAATCGTGACCATACATTCACCAGCTTCACTGCATTGAAATCAGTAGCTTTTAGCACATCAACTCCATTGTGTTCATGAAACCGGCCTTGCGTGTCCGTACTTTCAAATGCATTTGATCTACTCTCCACATTGTCCTCAATCTCCCCCTTGCTGACCTACAAGGTTCCTTGGCGAGTACGGCTGAAGACAATTCGAAAGTGTGTTATACATACGTTGAATCAAGAGGGTATCAATGGAGAGAGGGTAACACCTGTTGGACAAAGGAAGTAATTCGTGTCTGAAGTGCCTCACCAGTCCGGTATTAAAGGTATCACAAAATGCTGGAGTAACTCAGCGGGTCAGGCAGCATCTCTGGAGAGAAGGAATGGGTGACGTTTCGGGTCGAGACCCTTCTTCAGACAAATGATTCCTTTCCCCTGCAACCGCAGGAGATGCAACACCTGTCCGTTTACCTCCCCCCTCAACTCCATCCAAGGACCCAAACAGTTTTTCCAGGTGAGACAGAGGTTCACCTGCACCTCCTCCAATCTCATCTATTGTATCCGCTGCTCTAGATGTCAACTTCTTTACATCGGCGAAACCAAACGCAGGCTCGGCAATCGTTTCGCTCAACATCTTCGCTCAGTCCGCCATAACCAACCTGATCTCCCGGTGGCTGAGCACTTCAACACCCCCTCCCACTCCCAGTCTGACCTTTCTGTCATGGGCCTCCTCCAGTGCCGTAGTGAGGCCCACCGGAAATTGGAGGAACAGCACCTCATATTTCGCATGGGCAGCTTGCAGCCCAGCGGTATGAACATTGACTTCTCCAACTTTAGACAGTTCCTCTGTCCCTCTCTTCCCCTCCCCAGTTCTCCCTCTAACTTCCTGTCTCCACCTTTATCCTTCCTTTGTCCCGCCCCCCTGACATCAGTCTGAAGAAGGGTCTTGACCCGAAACGTTACCCATTCCTTCTCTCCTGAGATGCTGCCTGACCCGCTGAGTTACTCCTGCATTTTGTGAATAAATACCTTCGATTCCGGTAGTAAATAGACCCTTTACATATAACTGATACTTCAATATCTCCAATGGTTTTTTTTTTTAGGTTTTACCTCTTGTAATGCCATCGGGCACTTCCGTGAACACCGTGTTCAACAAAAATGGGTGATCGAACTTTTCAACGGCCAGGGCACCCTCTGCTACTGACAGCGTCAGGGCTTCATCACTCACCCTGCATTAATTAAACAACTAGTTAGAAGACCAACGTCTAACGTTTCCTGAGTTATATTACAAAAACAACACAGCGAGCCTCACCTCCTCTTCCGAAGAGTTTCCTCCTGAAATGCATAACAACAGAAAGACCAATTAATTTCCACATCGTGACAGCAGGAAGTTCAGCCAAATTGTTACAATTTGCCAACAGATCCTGGCTTCCACTGCTGGTGTAGCTTCTCGACCCAGAACATCTACCAACCTTTACCCCCACCTCTGTGTATTCACTGGAGTTTAGAAGAATGAGAGGGGATCTTATAGAAACATGTAAAATTATAAAAGGACTCAACAAGCTAGATGCAGGAAAAATGTTCCCAATGTTGGGCGAGTCCAGAACCAGGGGCCACAGTCTCAGAATAAAGGGGAGGCCATTTAATACTGAGGTGAGAAGCAACTTTTTCACCCAGAGAGTTGTGAATTTGTGGAATTCTCTGCTTTTGCGGTTGCAGCTCCTAGACTATGGAACAGCATCCCTCTCCCCATCAGAACTGCCCCCTCCATCAACTCCTTTAAGTCCAGGCTCAAAACCTATTTCTACTGCCTAGCGTTTGAGGCCCTCTGAGGGGATGCTGTGAACTGTTTATGTATGTGCTGCTATGTTTGTGTGCCATTGTATGTTCGTTTCTTAGTACCTCAACTGATGTGCGGCACTTTGGTCAATGTGGGTTGTTTTTAAATGTGCTATACAAATAAAATTGAATTGACTTGACTTGATCGAGGGCAGTGGAAGCCAAATCACTGGATGCATTTAAGAGAGAGTTTGATAGAGCTCTGGGAGCTAGTGGAATCAAGGGATATGGGGAGAAGGTAGGCACGGGTTATTGATTGTGGACGATCAGCCATGATCACAATGAATGGCGGTGCTGGCTCGAAAGGCTGAATGGCCTCCTCCTGCACCTATTTTCCATGTTTCTATGCTTGCAAAAGTTATTTCGCCAGCATGTGAGGAGATATTACGTGAGTCTGCGTGAGAATTAGACCCAGTTAACATGGAAAGATATTACTAGCTCAGTGTCATAACTGCTGATCCAGAGTAGAGTGCAGCTGTGCTTGTGTAAGGAAAGCAGTAACTATGGCCCTGCAACAAATGCACCATTTATTCAGAGACACAAGACATGGCGGATTCGGGAGCAGGCATGTACCGATGATGCTTCGGTACCGGAGCCTTCTTGTGTCTTGTGGAGTAGAGGGGGTAGAGCTGGTAAAGAGGGGCAAGGAGAAGGACTCAGGGCAAGTATTGGCAATTGACAGGTGGATTCGGCTAAGGAAGGACGTTGATGAGATGGGCGGAGATATCCACCGCCGATGCAGATAGGGACAAAGATGGCCTCAGGATTGGAATATGTTCAGGATGAAAGATGGTGAATGGAACAAAATGCTTGTCAAAATGTACCGTTGGAATCACTCCCATTCTTGACTGAAATGGCACAGAGGCTTAGGGTGGGTAATGACTGTATCAAGGGAACATTGAAAATATGGTCAGAAGTACAAAATAAATTAAAACTGTCGAATTCCATTTGTACGGCCACTAAAATAGTGATAAACCCAGATTTTTTACCTTCTACTATGGACTCAGGGTATAACAATTGGTCAAACAAGGGGTTAATATATATCGCACAAGTGTTTAATGGACAGATCACGAAGTCATTCGAACAACTTGCACAGGAATTTAATCTACCAGCTCATGACTTTTTATAAATTCCTACAACTACGACATTACCTTCAGAAACATAAGGAATGGGAGAATATTTGTAAAAAAACATCCAAATTAGAGGAACTGTTAAGTATAAGAAAATAACTGCAGATGCCGGTACAAATTGAAGGTATTTATTCACAAAATGCTGGAGTAACTCAGCAGGTCTGAAGAAGGGTCTCGACCCGAAACTTACTCTAAACCAAACTGAAAATGTAACCCCTTACCTTCAGAAACATCAAACTGTCCGTTAGGTTCAGCTGATCCTGTAGCTTCAAGCATTTCTCTGGCATAGAGTTTATCTCCTCTTGAATCGCTCGGAGATTCTTTTCCATTGGATTTAGAACGCTGTTCTCTTCTTCCAGAAGATCCTTGAGAAAGAGCAGCTCTTTCTCATTGAGAATCTGGCGCAGTTCAGCAAATACCGATGTGATGTAGGTCACCAGGTTCTGATACTGTTCCTGTCAAATGAAAGGTGAAGGTCAATATTATCGAGCCTGGAATCTAAGACAAATAGCACAAGATCAGAGAAGGGAAACTGGAAACCTTACCTGGACTCCAGAAATCTTCTCTTTCTGTTGCTGCTCCATTTCCTCCATCGCTGATTTATTTTTTGTGAGAGTTTCCAAAGATGTTTTAATCTTCTCCTGGGATTGAGGTTCAGATTCAGTCAGTAAAAGAATTAGACCAGACGGAAACAATGAACTGCAGACACGGAACTGTACATGAACGTTTACAAAAAGACACAGACTGCTGGGGAATTTGGCGGGTCAGGAAGCGTATCGGTGGAGAGCTGTAGGCGACATTTTGGGTCAGAATCTTTCTTTGGACTGATTGGAGTCGGTGGGAAAGATGGGCCAGGAATACATCTGCCAGGTGATAGGTGGATACAAATGAAGGAGGGAGGGGTAGGGGTTTGGCAGCAGGTTGGTCAAAGGCCATACATGAAAAGACAAAAATAAGGGAAGTAAGGAGTAAGGAAACAAGAGGTGCGAATTGTAAAGCCAGAGGAAAGAATATAGATGGGGAGGGGTTGGGGATGGGAAGGAGGAAATGGTTGCACTGCCAGGTGTGGCATCTCTATACTAAAACCCTCGTTTGTTTGTTTGTTTGTTCCTGAACTACAGCCAAAGCGGAACACGATAGCGCGACAATTTTAGGCCCATCTTACTCAACGTCGTCCCTTTGGTGCTAATGGAAGAAGTTTCATTGAAATCGGTGTTATATTTTTAAAGTTATTCACATTTTAAAGTTTAAATCTATCTCCGAGGGAGGGAGGGCGGGTGGAGGGAGGGAGAAGGATGGAGGATAAGGGGGATGCAGTGGGGGAGGGGAAGAGGGGAGGGAAAGAGGGGAGGGGAAGGGGGAGGGGAAGGGGGAAGGAGGGAGAGGAAGGGGGAAGGGAAGGGGAAGGGGACGGAGAAGGGAAGGGAGGAGGGGGTGTGTAGGGGAGGGGGATGCAAGGTGGGGGAGGGAGGGGTGTGGGGGAAGGGAGGAGGGAGGGAGGGGGGAGAGGAGAGGGAGAAGGGGGCGAGGGATGGAGGAGAGGGTGCTGCACCAATGCAGGAGAGGTTTGGGCCCAGTAACTTGGTCTAGACAGGCAAGGCAAGGCAAGTTTATTTATATCGCACATTTCATACAGCAATGGCAATTCAAAGTGAGAATAAAAATACAGAACAAGGAGAAAAGGTAGGAAAATACAAATAATAAGAGTAATAAGATAAATAAAAAAGTTATAAGTAAGATTATTAGAGGAATGATTAATAGAGTAATAGTTGGGAATTAAAGTGTTGTGGGTGGTGTGGGAGTGTTATGTATGCATGTAGTTTGGTTACCTACAAACTGTAAATGTTAATGTTTATGCTGAAGGAATTACACGAGAAATTCCGAGCTTCACAAGCGGAATTTGAGGCGCTATTCCTTCAGTTTGCAATCAAGCAAACCACAAGCCCAGGCCAGAAAAGTCAGCGTAGGAATGCAAAGGAGAGTTGAACTGGTTAGCAACCGGTAGATCCATCGGGGCTTGGCAGGGGTACTCGCGGAAACGGTGGCTCAATCTACCCTCTCGCCTCGCCGGTGTAATGGAGGCCTCGCCGGGAACACGGGATGCAGTGGGTGAGGGTCACAGGTGGTGCACGAAAACCCCCCCCTCTCTCTCTCTCTCTCTCACTGTCAGGGGTCCCTTGATGGATGTAAGACAGACAGAAAGCAAAGAGTGGGGATAAATGGTTCCCTTTCAGAATGGCAGGCAGTGACTAGTGGGGTACCGCAAGGCTCGGTGCTGGGACTGCAGCTATTTGCAATATACATTAATGACTTGGATGAAGGGATTAAAAGTACCATTAGCAAATTTGCAGATGATATAAAGCTGGGTGGTAGTGTGAACTGTGAGGAAGATGCTATGAGGTTGCAGGGTGACTTGGACAGGTTGTGTGAGTGGGCGGATGCATGGCAGATGCAGTTTAATGTGAATAAGTGTGAGGTTATCCACTTTGGTGGTAAGAATAGGAAGGCAGAGTATTATCTGAATGGTGTCAAGTTAGGAACAGGGGACGTACAACGAGATCTGGGTGTCCTAGTACGTCAGTCACTGAAAGGAAGCAAGCAGGTGCAGCAGGCAGTGAAGAAAGCCAATGGAATGTTGGCCTTCATAACAAGAGGAGTTGAGTATAGGAGCAAAGAGGTCCTTCTGCAGTTGTACAGGGCCCTGGTGAGACCGCACCTGGAGTACTGTGTGCAGTTTTGGTCTCCAAATTTGAGGAAGGATATTCTTGCTATTGAGGGCGTGCAGCGTAGGTTTACTAGGTTAATTCACGGAATGGCGGGACTATCATATGTTCAAAGACTGGAGCGACTAGGCTTGTATACACTGGAATTTAGAAGGATGAGAGGAGATCTTATCGAAACGTATAAGATTATTAAGGGGTTAGACACGTTAGAGGCAGGAAACATGTTCCCAATGTTGGGGGAGTCCAGAACAAGGGGCCACAGTTTAAGAATAAGAGGTAGGCCGTTTAGAACTGAAATGAGGAAAAACTTTTTCAGTCAGAGAGTTGTGAATCTGTGGAATTCTCTGCCTCAGAAGGCAGTGGAGGCCAATTCTCTGAATGCATTCAAGAGAGAGCTGGATAGAGCTCTTAATGATAGCGGAGTCAGGGGGTATGGGGAGAAGGCAGGAACGGGGTACTGATTGAGAATGATCAGCCATGATCACATTGAATGGCGGTGCTGGCTCGAAGGGCCGAATGGCCTCCTCCTGCACCTATTGTCTATCGTAAGGGAGAAGGTATAGCCACAGGTGTCTCATGTCTTACTGTAGGTGGGGCGGGTACCTGGGGAAGGGGTGGTTCGTGTGGGAAACTGAGTGCAAAACAGCAGTCGCCGAGGGTGCGGTCTCTGCGAAAGGCGAAAATGGAAAATCCCCAGATGCTCTTTGCTTTTTTTACCTTGAAGATTTTAACTGCTTCTTTAATCGGCATGAAGAGGTGCTCTCTGTGTTCCCGCGCGTCTCGGCAGATCAGGCAGATTAGTTGTTTGTCTGTTTCGCAAAACAGCTTCAGTTCTTCCTGGTGTTCCTCGCAGTGAAGTTTACTTTTCTTGCTTTCCGTTTTCGGGCTGAGTGTTCGAGCTTTCTCGGTGATACTCACCAGGGCCCGATTCACCCTGAGGCTGCGGTCTGCAAACTCCTCTCTGCACTCCGGGCAGGAGTTTCTCCCCTCCCTGTCCCAACTCTGCGTGATGCAGGAGCGGCAGAAGTTGTGCCCGCACTCCAGTGACACCGGATGGGTGAACAAATCCAGGCAGATGGGACAAACCACGTCCTCGGTCCAACACTCGGACTGAGCCATCGAAGCCATTTTCAATTCACACAACTTCCTGGTTCACGCCGAGCCCTGGAGTATCGCGAGTGTTCAAATGTGCGCTGGCAGCAAAGGCTGAACAATACTAATAAACAACACCAAGTCAAGTCAAGTCAAGTTTATTTGTCACATACACATACAAGATGTGCAGTGACATGAAAGTGGCAACGCCTGCGGATTGTGCAAAACAAAATTACAATTACGGCATAAAAATTAAAATTAATACAGAAAAAAAATTAGTCCCTGGAGATATAATAGTTAACAGCCCTGATGGCCTGTGGGAAGAAACTTCGTCGCATCTGAAGAAGCCTGAAGAAGGGTCTCGACCCGAAACGTCACCCATTCCTTCTCGCCAGAGATGCTGCCTGGCCCGTTGAGTTACTCCAGCATTTTGTGTCCACTAGCATCTCATATTTCGCTTGGGCAGCTTGCAGCCCAGTACTATGAATATTGATTTCTGTAATTTCCAGTAACTCCAGCATTCCCTCTCTCCCTCTATCTCCCCCACTCAAGTTGCACTAGCTTCTCGTTTTCACTCAACAAACAGTTTTCTTTATAATCATTATGTTGTGGGCGGGGCCCAGGAGCGTTTGGAGCAGCGTATGGGCGGGGCCCTGGAGCGGTTGGAGCAGCGTGTGGGCGGGGCCCAGGAGCGGTTGGAGCAGCGTGTGGGCGGGGCCCAGGAGCGGTTGGAGCAGCGTGTGGGCGGGGCCCAGGAACGGTCGGTGCAGCGTGTGGGCGGGGCCCAGGAGCGGTTGGTGCAGCGTGTGGGCGGGGCCCAATAGCGGTTGGTGCAGCATGTGGGCGGGGCCCAGGAGCGGTTTGAGCAGCGTGTGGGCGGGGCCCAGGGGCGGTTGGTGCAGCGTGTGGGCGGGGCCCAGGAGCGGTTGGAGCGGTTGGAGCAGCGTGTGGGCGGGGCCCAGAAGCGGTTGGGGAGCGGTTGGTGCAGCGTTGGTTTAAAAACGTTCCCTCACACTTCAAAATAAGTGGTCTGGAGGAAGCCGCTGATTGGTGGAAGCGGACTAGAGCTGATTGGGCGTAACCCCAGGGTTGTATTTCTGCTTTTTGTTCGCACTTTTAGTTAAGGGTTCAGTGAGGCGGCACGGTAGCGCAGGGCGGCACGGTAGCGCAGCGGTAGAGTTGCTGCTTTAAAGCGAATGCAGCGCCGGAGACTCGGGTTCGATCCTGACTACGGGTGCTGCACTGCAAGGAGTTTGTACGTTCTCCCCGTGACCTGCGTGGGTTTTCTCCGAGATCTTCGGTTTCCTCCCACACTCCAAAGACGTACAGGTATGTAGGTTAATTGGCTGGGTAAATGTAAAAATTGTCCCTAGTGGGTGTAGGATAGTGTTAATGTACGGGGATTGCTGGGCCTGTTTCCGGCTGTATATATATGATATGATATGAGTTCAGGGTTCAGTGAGTTCAGGGTTCAGTGAGTTCAGGGTTCAGTGAGTTCAGGGTTCAGTGAGTTACGGGTTCCGGTGAGTTACGGTTTCGGTGAGTTAAGGGTTCAGTGAGCTCAGGGTTCAGTGAGTTCAGGGTTCAGTGCTTTTTAGTAAAGGTACAGTTTAAAGGATTAAGAGGGATTTGATTTAATTTGAGGGTAAGACATGTCAGGTGAGATCGGCCCCGTGGAATGATCATCCTGCAACATGTGGGAGATCAGGGATATTGTCGGTGTCCCTGATGACTACGTGTGCAGGAAGTGTGTCCAGCTGCAGCTCCTGGCAAACCGCATTGAACGGTTGGAGCTGCGGTTGGATTCATACTGGAGCATCCACGATGCTGAGAAGGTCGTGAATAGCACGTACAGTGAGTTGGCCACACCGCAGGTAAAAGATGAGCGGACAGAAAGGAAACGGGTGGCCGCTAGCCAGCGTAGCAGTAGGCAGGTAGTGCAGGAGTCCCCTGCGGTCATCTCCCTCCTAAACAGATATGCCATTTTGGATACTGTTGGGGGAGGTGGCTCATCAGGGGAAGGCAGCAGCAGCCAAGTTCATGGCACTGTGGGCGGCTCTGCGGCAAAAGAGGGGAGGAAAAGGGTGGAAGGGCTATAGTAATAGGGGATTCAATTGTAAGGGGAATAGATAGGCGTTTCTGCGGCTGCAAACGAGACTCCAGGATGGTATGTTGCCTCCCTGGTGCAAGGGTCAGGGATGTCTCTGAACGGCTGCAGAACATTCTGGAGGGGGAGGGTGAACAGCCAGTTGTCGTGGTGCACATTGGCACCAACGATATAGGTAAAAAACGGAATGAGGTCCTACAAGGTGAATTTAGGGAGCTAGGAGATAAACTTAAAAGTAGGACCTCAAAGGTAATAATCTCTGGATTACTACGTGCCACGTGCTAGTCAGAGTAGAAATAGGAGGATATTTCAGATGAATACGTGGCTTGAAAAATGGTGCAAGGGGAGGGATTCAAATTTCTAGGACATTGGAACCAGTTCTGGGAGAGGTGGGACCAGTACAAACAGGACGGTCTGCACCTGAGCTGGAATGGAACCAATGTCCTTGGGTGAGTGTTTGCTAGTGCTGTCGGGGAGGATTTAAACTAATGTGGCAGGGGGATGGGAGCATGAGCAGAGAGACAGAGGGGTGTAAAATGAGGGTAGAGGCCAATTCTTTGAATGCATTCAAGAGAGAGCTGGATAGAGCTCTTAATGATAGCGGAGTCAGGGGGTATGGGGAGAAGGCATCGAAGCCATTTTCAATTCACACAAATTCCTGGTTCACGCGGAGCCCTGGAGTATCGCGAGTGTTCAAATGTGCGCTGGCAGCAAAGGCTGAACAATACTAATAAACCACACCAAGTCAAGTTTATTTGTCACATACACATACAAGATGCGCAGTGACATGAAAGTGGCAACGCCTGCGGATTGTGCAATTTTTTTTACAATTACGGCATAAAAATTAAAATTAATGCAGATTTTTAAAAATTCTTTGGAGCTATAATAGTTAACAGTCCCGATGGCCTGTGGGAAGAAACTCCATCGCATCTGAAGAATCCTGAAGAAGGGTCTCGACCCGAAACGTCACCCATTCTTTCTCGCCAGAGACCCTGCCTGACCCGTTGAGTTACTCCAGCATTTTGTGTCCACTAGCATCTCATATTTCGCTTGGGCAGCTTGGAGCCCAGTAGTATGAATATTGATTTCTGTAATTTCCAGTAACTCCAGCATACCCTCTCTCTCTATCTCCCCCACTCAAGTTGCACTAGCTTCTCGTTTTCACTCAACAAACAGCTAATAATGGCCTGTTTCCTTTATAATCGTTACGTTTTTGCATACCTTTCATTCATTGTTCTTTACCTCTTGGTTGGTGCAGCGTGTGGGCGGGGCCCAGGAGCGGTTGGAGCGGCGTGTGGGCGGGGCCCTGGAGCGGATGGTGCAGCGTGTGGGCCGGTCTCAGGAGCGGTTGGTGCAGCGTGTGGGCTGGGCCCTGGAGCGGTTGGTGCAGCGTGTGGGCGGGGCCCAGGAGCGGTTGGAGCAGCGTGTGGGCGGGGCCCAGGAGCGGTTGGAGCAGCGTGTGGGCGGGGCCCAGGAGCGGTTGGAGCAGCGTGTGGGCGGGGCCCAGGAGCGGTTGGAGCAGCGTGTGGGCGGGGCCCAGGAGCGGTTGGAGCAGCGTGTGGGCGGGGCCCAGGAGCGGTTGGAGCAGCGTGTGGGCGGGGCCCAGGAGCGGTTGGTGCAGCGTTGGTTTAAAAACGTTCCCTCACACTTCAAAAGAAGTGGTCTAGAGGAAGCAGCTGATTGGTGGAAGCGGACTAGAGGAAGCAGCTGATTGGGCGTAACCCCAGGGTTGTAAGCACATTGACAAATTGGGCCCGTTCCTCGTAGGGTTTCCATTTCGACCTGGGGAAATGACGTTTTTCTTTAAAATAAATTGTCTCTTAAAAAAAAAAATGAATCTCAAAGGGAGGGGGGGGGGGAGGTGGAGAGGGGGGGGGGGGGAGGTGGAGAGGGGGGGGGGGGGAGGTGGAGAGGGGGGGGGGGAGGTGGAGAGGGGGGGGGGAGGTGGAGAGGAGGGGGGAGGGGTGGAGAGGGGAGGGGTGGGTGAGATGGGGGAAAGGGGAGAGGGATCCTCTGACACCGTCCTGCCAGCGGCCATCTTCTTTCTCCTTCACTGTGGTGCCGTGCTCCTCCAGGGGAGGGGGAGCGCAATTAAAGGCGGTACAGGGAAGGGGAGAGGGTGTGACCGAGGAGCCTTGGACCCAAAGCCTCTCCTGTATTGGTGTAGCATCCTCAACCCCCTACACAATCCCCCTGATCCCTCCTCTCCCTACCCCCCACTCTCCCATTTTCCCTGACACCCACTGTCCCCCTTCTCCCCAGCCCACTCTCTCATCCCGTCCACCAACACCCCCTCCTCCCCCCACCCCTGCTGTCCCCTTCCCCCCACCCCACCCCTCCTCCCCAGTAGAACTCTCCCTCCAACCCCCACTCGCACTCTCCTCCACCCCCCATTCCCCACAACCTCTTTCCACCACTCTCCTCCCCCCAACCCCCCCCACTCTATCCTCCCCCGCCCCACTCTCACTCTCCCCATCCCCCCTTTCCCCCACTCTCTCCTCCCCCATCCCCCCTTTCCCCCACTCTCCCCTCCCCCAACATTCTCTCCTCGGCCAGCCTCACTCTCCCTAGCCCCACTATCTCCTCCACCCCTCCTCACCCACCCCCGCCTCCCCCACTCTCTCCTCCCCTCACCCCCCTCCCACCCCTCCCCTCCACCCACTCGCCCCACCTGCATTCTCACCGTCCCCCTCTCCCCCACCCCCACTGTCCCCCTTCTCCCTACTCCCCATTCTCTTCCCCCACCACCACCCCTTCCCCCCGCACTCCCTCTCTCCTCCCCCACCCTCCCCCTCCTTTCACTCTCACTGTCCCCTTCCCCATCATCCACCTTTCCCTCCCTCCCCCACTCTTCCCTGACCCTCAGTCCCCCTTCCCTCCCACCCCCACTTTGTCTTCCCCCCACTACCACCCCCCCTCC
This sequence comes from Rhinoraja longicauda, assembly GCF_053455715.1. NCBI lineage: Eukaryota > Metazoa > Chordata > Chondrichthyes > Rajiformes > Arhynchobatidae > Rhinoraja > Rhinoraja longicauda. The sequence goes on along the minus strand of NC_135971.1, from coordinate 3,761,629 downwards.
CCCCACCACCACCCCCTCCACCCACCCCCTCCCCCCACCACCACCACCACCCCTCCCCCCACCACCACCCCCGCTCTCCCCACCCCCTTCTCCTCCCTCCTCCCCACCCCTCCCTCCTCCCACCCCCTCCTTTCACTTTCACTGTCCCCTTCCCCACCCACCCACCTTCTCCCTCTTTGCTTCCCCCCACTCTTCCCTGACCCCCACTTTCCCCCATCCCCACTCTCTCTTCCCCCCACCCCCGCTGTTCCCCTCCCCTGTCCCACTCTCCCACCCACCCCCACTCTCTGCTCCTCCCACCCTCCCCCTCCCCCCAACTCTCCCCTCTTCCCTGACCCCCACTGTTCCCCTTCCCCCCACCCCCATTCTCTTTTCCCCCAACCACCCCCGCTGTCCCCCTCCCCGTCCCACTCTCCCCCTACTCTCTCCTCACCCACTCCCCCCTTTCCCCACCGCCCCTTTCCCCCACTCTCTCCTCCCCCCATTTTCTCCTTCACCCCCACCCGTCCCCCACGTCCTCTCCCCTCCGTGGAGCCGTTGGCGGCGAAAGGCACTTACCGAAGTGCAGGGAGGAGGAGGGAGCCCCGGACTACTCGAGTTGGGCGGCGGAGGTGGGACTACTCGAGTCGGGCGGCGGAGGTGGGCCTACTCGGGGCGGACGGCCGCGGGTCTGGGAGAGTGGGGAGGAGAGAGAAGTGAGAGGAGGGAGGGGAGAGGCGCGGCGGGGGATGCGCACAAGATGGCAGAGCATGAGGAGGCCGCCATCTTTCTGAGGTCGCGACGGGGCCGTCGGTGGCAGCGACCGCTGAAGGAGGAGGAGAAGAAGCTGCCCGGTCCCGCTGGGTCCGGGCGGGAGGGAGGACTCCAGGACGCCGTGCCCATGGATTGAAGGGACGGAAGGGAAGGATGAGGACCATCAGTCCGACCATCCCCCTCCTGCTCGGGAGTGTCCCCCGGATGAGGTAGAGTGAGGAGAGGCCATGCCGTCAGACGCACAGCACTTTGAAAAATGTGTTTAGAAATGAGAGTTTCAAAGTTAAAAATGTCTGTAACTTAAAAGATATTCGACCAATGACAATTAAGCTCTCGCGGGCCACATAAAATGACGTGGCGGGCCGCATTCGGCCCGCGGGCCTGTGTTTGACACATGTGCTGTAAACAAACACAATACAGAAATATATTATGTTAATCTTCAATATTCATTTGACAGGAAGAGTCACACAGCCTTCAGTCCCATGTCACATCCCAGTTTGCTAAACTGCACCAGATTATCACTGAGAAAGAAAAGTACTTCCTCAAAGATATCCGAGAAGATGAGGAGCGGATTCTAAATCTAATGGAGAAAAATCTTCGGGAGATTCAAGAGAATTTAAATTCTAATCAGGAGGAACGTTTACAGGAACGGATGGAAATGCAGAAGGGCCTCTTTTCTCCTATACTCAACTCCTCTTGTTATGAAAGCCAACATTCCATTGGCTTCCTTCACTGCCTGCTCTTCCTGCATGCTTCCTTTCAGTGACTGGTGCACTAGGACACCCAAATCTCGTTGTACGTCCCCTGTTCCTAACTTGACACCATTTAGATAATACTCTGCCTTCCTATTCTTACCACCAAAGTGGATAACCTCACACTTATCCACATTAAACTGCATCTGCCATGCATCCGCCCACTCACACAACCTGTCCAAGGCAACCTGCAACCTCATAGCATCTTCCTCACAGTTCACACTGCCACCCATCTCCCGGTGACTCAGCACTTCAACTCCCCCTCCCATTCCCTTTCTGTCCTTTCTGTCCTGGGCCTCCTCCATTGTCAGTGTGAAGGAACAGGAAATTGGAGGTAGAGCACCTCATATTTAGCGTGGGTAGTTTACACCCCAACGGTATGAACATTGACTTCTCTAACTTCAAATAGCCCTTGCTTTCCCTCCGTATACCCTCCTCCTCCCCAGTTCTCCCACCAGTTCTCCGACTACATTCCATCTCTGTCCCACCCACTCCCCTGCCATCAGTCTGAAGAAGGGTCTCGTCTCGAAACGTCACCCATTCCTTCTCTCCAGAGATGCTGCCTGGCCCGCTGAGTTACTCCAGCATTTTGTGTCGACCAGTGAATTTATTCATTCGACTAGTCCACAGGCATACAGCACACACTCTCACCAACACACACCTTACATGTGGGGACACACCATGACTTACACAACCATCGATGAACACACTCACCAACGCAGGATACATGCACCCACTGATATTTAATACGGCCATTACATTAACTCAGTCTGACGCACACACGTACCCAGCCGCAACTTCGCCATCATCTCCCATTTCGCTCTCCCCGTCCGCGACAACCAAAACATTTCACTTCCACTTCCCGGAAGAAAATTAGCGGAAATGCATTTATCTTTTCCATCTCGCGCAATTGTGGAAAATCCCCCACGGGAAACTTTCAGTTGTCCGCCCGCCTGTGCCCGAGGCCGAGCGGCCTCTCCCCCGGTCCCGGGGCCGCGCTGCCCGAATCTCCCCCCGACCCCCGGGGACTCTCTGATTCTCAGCTTCTCTCCCCAGTCTCCGTCACCCTGGATGTGGAAACAGCGCATCCGCTGCTCGAGGTGTCTGAGGATCGGAAGAGGGTGGGACAGACCGAGTCGCGGAGGAGTCTCCCTGACACCGGGAAGAGGTTCATAAACTGGCTGTGTGTGCTGGGATCGGAAGGATTCACATCGGGGAGACATTACTGGGAGGTGGATGTGGCGTGGCCGAACTAACCATGGAGACTGGAGTCTGGAGCATCGAGCGGGATAGTAATGAGCTTAATGCAGTCACCTCCCCTCCATCCCGTCTCCCCGCCTGTCCCATCCCCTGGAGGGTGGGAGTTTATCTCAGTTACGAGTCCGGGACAGTTTCCTTTTACGACGCGGGCACCAAGTCCCATCTCCACACCTTCACTGGGAATAAATTCACGGAGAAACTTTATCCTTTTTTTGGGCCTTGGCAAGAAACCCAGTGGCTGAGAATCTGCTCCGGTTCCTCTCCGGGTGTGTGAAAGGGTCGGGTCCCGGGACCGGCGTCAGGAGCGGGGCTCAGGGGCTGTGGTGCAGAAACCCGGTGGACAACAGGTCGGCGCTGAACGGCTCCCATTTAATTCCCAAATTCCGCGTCGTAAACCCCCAGTGAGCGCGGAAATAATACCAGGGGGAATGAAAATGTGGGAAGAGAGAAATAAACAGCCACCGCTTTAGAATTGTTGATCCGCCTTTTTTTCAAACGTGTTATCGGATCCCGTTAACTGAACTTTTATAAAAATCTAAGGATTGATACACTTGACCTCCCCGCTCATACTTGACCCATGGCATCCCGATCTCAGTCAGAAAGTTGTGAATCTGTGGAATTCTCTGCCTCAGAAGGCAGTGGAGGCAGAGAATTCCAGAGATTTAGAACTCTGAGTGAAAACGTTTTTCCCCATCTCCGTTCTAAATGGCCTACCCCTTATTCTTAAACTGTGCCTCCTGGTTCTGGACTCCCCCAACATTGGGAATATGTTTCCAGCGTCTAACGTGTCCAATCCCTTATTAATCTTGTATGATTCGGAGAGTTCTCGGAGTTTAACTTCATGAAGTAGAAACAAGGAACCGCAACATGCTGGAGTAACTCGGCGGCCAGGTAGCGTCCCTGAAGAACATGGATAGGCGAGGTTTCGGGACGGGATCCTTCTTTGGATAAAACATGGGTAGATGACGTTTCGGATGCGGGTCCATCTCCAGACTGAAGAAGGGTCCCAGCCCGAAACATCACCAATACGTTTTCCAGAGATGGTGCCTGACCCGCCGAGTTACTCCAGCACGTTGTATAATTCTGTGAATCTTGTGTGGCTTCTCGTCAAGCTCTCAAACACCCGTTTAAACTAATCCCAGTTTAGCTCGCCCCGTGTTCCGCTAAATCCCTTCAATCGTTACCAAAGGACAGAAGCAACTCTATTTTTTAGTGCGACTAAACAGGAGTATCGAGGAGAGGTCCGCGAGGTTAGAGCGAGAACGTCCAGACTCGACACAGCGAGCACCAACCAGTTCGAAGCCAACACTGGGTCGTTGGATCTGTGCAACGGCAGGTCATTTTAGCTGTACCACAATAGTGCCCGCATGCGATGGAAAACTAAAGGGCAGTCAACGGGAATGTCACAGTCACCCCCGGTGATGCTGCCTGACCTGCTGAGTTACTCCAGCATTTTGTGAATAAATACCCAGCTAACAATGGCCTGTTTCATTTATCACCCTAACTTTTTTTTGCATATTTTTCATTCATGTGTTCTATATCTCTCTGCATCCTCATCTATATCTATCGTATCTCTTTCCCTTAACGCTCACTCTGAAGAAGGGTCTCGACCCGAAACGTCGCCCATTCCTTTTCTCCAGAGGTGCTGTCAGACCCGTTGAGTTACTCCAGCTTTTAGTGTCTATCTTCGGTTTGAACCAGTATCTGCAGTTCCTTCCTACACATGTAGATTACACAGAGAGACTGTGGAACGCCACATTTCACCGGTGTTCGCATGTTACCATTTAACAGTTGGTCTAAATTTATATTTCACCATCGTTTCCCATCCACGTATGGCACCATTTTGGCCTTGCTCCCCATTGTTCTGCTTTACACTGTCCCAGGTCCATATCTCTGGTATATTCACTTTCAAGAACTAACGGCCCCTCCCTCCTGTGAGATTAGTTGGAGGTTTGCTCGGACAACTTCACAATGAACCCTTGCAGTTTAATGTGGATAAATGTGAGCTTATCCACTTTGGTGATAAGAATAGGAAGGCAGATTATTATCTGAATGGTGTCGAGTTAGGAAAAGGGGACGTACAATGAGATCTGGGTGTCCGAGTGCATCAGTCACTGAAAGGAAGCATGCAGGTACAGCAGGCAGTGAAGAAAGCCAATGGCATGTTGGCCATCATAACAAGGGGAGTTGAGTATAGGAGCAAAGAGGTCCTTCTGCAGTTGTTCATTGCCCTAGTGAGAATGCACCTGGAGTGCTGTGTGCAGTTTTGGTCTCCAAATTTGAGGAGGGATATTCTTGCTATTGAGGGCGTGTAGCTTAGGTTCACTAGGTTAATTCCCGGAATTCTGGGACTGTCATATGTTTAAAGACAGGAGCGAATTGACTTGTATACACTGGAATTTAGAAGGATGAGAGGGGATCTTATTGAAATATATAAGATTATTAAGGGATTGGACACGTTGGAGGCAGGAAACATGTTCCCAATGTTGGGGGAGTCCAGAACCAGGGGCAACGGAGATCAGGAAAACGTTTTTCAGTCAGAGAGTTGTAAGTCTGTGGAATTCTCTGTCTCGGAAGGCAGTGGAGGCGAATTCTCTGGATGCATTCAAGACAGAGCTAGATAGAGCTCGTAAGGATAGCGGAGTCAGGGGATAAGGGGAGAAGGCAGGAACGGGGTACGGTTTGAGAATGATCAGCCACGATCACATTGAATGTTGGTGCTGCCTCGAAGGGCTGAATGGCCTCCTGCCGCGTCTATTGCAGTCAATTAACATTCATTATACGAAGTGGGAGGGTGCGGAGTGGATAACGCGATACTGCAGGAATCCAGCCGCACCCAAAAGCAAATAGAATTCGAACCGGGAATTAAAATGGCTTCGAAAGATAAGGTCGAGAGTTTAACCGAGGAGGCAGTTTGTCCAATCTGCCTGGATTTCTTCACCGACCCGGTTACACTGGAGTGCGGGCACAACTACTGCCGCTCCTGTATCACACAGAGTTGGGACAGCGAGGGGAGAAACTCCTGCCCGGAATGCAGAGAGGAGTTTACAGACCGCACCCTCAAAGTCAATCGGGCCTTGGCGAGACTGTCTGAGAAAGCTCGAGCACTGAGCCTGAATGCAGAAGAGAAGGGAAGTAAACTTTTCTGCGAGGAACATCAGGAAGAAAAGAAGCTGTTTTGTGAAAATGACAAAAAACTGGTCTGTCTGGTTTGTCGAGATGCGCTGGAACACAGAAACCACAGCTTCCAGCCGATTAAAGAAGCTGTTGACATCTACAAGGTTAATGCAAACAGATTTGTATCTTTATTTACCTTGTTCATTCTTTGTTGTCTAACGCCTTTATTCTTTGATCCTAGGCTCGGGTAAAATCGGCCATAGAATCTGTCACGAAAAATAAATCTGATATCGAAGAAATAGAACAGCAACAACTACGAAAGATTTCCAAAGTTCGGGTGAGGCCTTTCTGTCTGGAAGATCATGACAAAAAGTATAAGAAAATAACTGCAGATGCTGGTACAAATCGATTTATTCACAAAATGCTGGAGTAACTCAGCAGTTCAGGCAGCATCTCGGGAGAGAAGGAATGGGTGACGTTTCGGATCGAGACCCTTCTTCAGACTGATGTCGGGGGTGGGACAAAGGAAGAATATAGGTGGAAACAGGAAGATAGAGGGAGATCTGGGAAGGAGGAGGTGAAGGGAGGGACAGAGGAGCTAACTAAAGTTGGAGAAGTCAACTTTCATACCACCGGGCTGCAAACTGCCCAGGCGAAATATGAGGTGCTGTTCCTCCAATTTCCGGTGGGCCTCACTATGGCACTGGAGGAGGCCCATGACAGAAAGGTCAGACTGGGAATGGGAGGGGGAGTTAAAGTGCTGGGCCACCGGGAGATCGGTTTTGTTAATGCGGACCGAGCGCAGGTGTTCAGCTAAGCAATCACCGAGCCTTCGCTTGGTTTCGCCGATGTAAATAAGTTGGCATCTAGAGCAGCGGATGCAATAGATGAGGTTGGAGGAGGTGCAGGTGAACCTTTGTCTCACCTGGAAAGACTGTTTGGGTCCTTGGATGGAGTTGAGGGGGAGTAACAGCGGGACTGGCAGCACCTCTGGAGAGAATGAATGGGTGATGTTTCGGGACGAGACCCTTCTTCAGACTGGTTAGAGATAAGGGAAACGAGGGACAGGGAGTAGACGATGATGCAGAGAAATAAAGAACAATGAATAAAAGATATGCAAACAAGTAACGACGATAAAGGAAACAGGCCATTGTTAGCTGTTCATGGGGTGAAAGGGAGAAGTTAGTGCGACTTGGGTGGGAGAGGGAGAGAGAGAGAGGGAATGCCGTGGCTACCGGAAGTGAGAGAAGTCAATATTACTGGGCTGAAATCTGCCCAAGCGAAATATGAGATGCTGTTCGTCCAATTTTGCAATTAGCCTCCCTCTGACAATGGAGGAGACCTAGGACAGAAAGATCAGTGTGGGGATGGGAAGGAGAATTAAACTTCTTTGTTTCAGGAAAGTGTGAGAGAATTTGACTGATTAGATAATTCTGACAACCGGACGCCGATGGGCTATATGGCCACTTATTCTGTCAACAAACACAATACAGAAATATATTATGTTAATCTTCAGCATTCATTTGACAGGAAGAGTCACACAGCCTTCAGTCCCATGTCACATCCCAGTTTGCTGAACTGCACCAGATTATCACTGAGAAAGAAAAGTACTTCCTCAAAGATATACGCGAAGATGAGGAACGGATTCTAAACCTAATGGAGAAAAATCTTCGGGAGATTCAAGAGAATTTAAATTTTATTCAGGAGGAACTCCTGCGTTTACAGGAACAGATGGAACAAAAAGACAGCGTGAAATTTCTAGAGGTAAGGAAGTCTATTTAAATTTGCTTCCATAAATGTGCACCGTCACAAAATGGCATCTGATATATTTGAAACAAATTCAACCATGTTGCCTATTGTCTATGCATCTGCAGTTCCTTCCTACACATCACTAACATCATATTCAATAGACAACAGGTGCAGAAGTAGACCATGCAGCCCTTTGAGCCAGCAACTCCATTCAATGTGATCACGGCTGATCATTCTCAATCAGTACCCCGTTCCTGCCTTCTCCTCGTACCCCCTGACTCCGCTATCATTAAGAGCTCTATCTAGCTCTCTCTTGAAAGCATCCAGAGAATTGGCCTCCACTGCCTTATGAGGCAGTGAATTCCACAAATTCACAACTCTCTGACTGAAAACGTTTTTCCTCATCTCCGTTCTAAATGGCCTATCCTTTATTCGGCTGAAACGCACAACCTGTCCAGACTATCCTGTCAGCATCGTGTAATTTTCAGAACAATCTTTATACTTCCTCCATCGGTTCTATGTCTGCAATATCATTATTCTTGTCTCTGTCATTTTGGGTGAGAGTGGAGAAATGGGAACTTTTAGCACCTCGTAATAATCTGGGTGAAATTCATGCTCTCAGTAGTTCTGTCTCGGTCAATTCAGTCTTGTGTTTTATTTATTTCAGGAGGAAGCTGTTCGCAAGCGAAGGTAGGGCATGTTCTTCACTGAAACTCTACATGAAACATATTTCCTCATAAACATCAATGCAGAATTTGTAATCAGCTATTTAATATTTGCAGGATTAGTGATGATGGGCATTTATTGTCAGTGACAGATGTTGCCATAACGGCTGAAAAATTCAACCACCTCTTTTTGTTGAAGGCAGCATTGATAGAAACGTTTGACTCCGTTAAACAAGGTAAAACATATGGACTTATTTCACTTGGTTTGTGGGACACATTGATGTTTTTATGTGATGCAAAGATTGGTCAGGATAAGCACTGAATGGTAATTGGAGTTTCATTTCTGCACCAACCCACTGACTGAGAAGCCTCACGCACACATGGTCAGCTGGAGATGTTAGGTCCTGGAACACATGCAACACAGGAGCACAATAGACAATAGGTGCAGGAGGAGGCCAATCGGCCCTTCGAGCCAGTACCGCCATTCAATGTGATCATGGCTGATCATTCTCAATCAGTACCCCGTCCCTGACTTCTCCCCAAAACCCCTGACACCGCTATCCTTAAGAGCTCTATCTAGCTCTCTCTTGAATGCATTCAGAGAATTGGCCTACCCCTTATTCTTAAACTGTGCCCCCTTGTTCTGGACTCCCCCAACATTGGGAACATGTTTCCTGCCTCTAACGTGTCCAACCCCTTAATAATCTTATAAGTTTCGATAAGATACCCTCTCATCCTTATTGAGGCCAACATTCCATTGGCCTTCTTCACTGCCTGCTGTACCTGCATGCTTCCTTTCAGTGAATGATGCACTAGGACACCCAGATCTCGTTGTACGTCCCCTTTTTATAACATGACGCCATTCAGATAATACTCTGCCTTCCTATTCTTACCACCAAAGTGTATAACCTCACACTTATCCACATTAAACTGCATCTGCCATGCATCCGCCCACTCACACAACCTGTCCAAGTCACCCTGCAACCTCATATCATCTTCTGCACAGTTCACACTACCACCCAGCTTTGTATCATCTGCAAATTTGCTAATAGTACTTTTAATCCCTTCATCCAAGTCATTAATGTAGATTGTAAATAGCTGCGGTCCCAGCACCGAACCTTGCGGTACCACACTAGTTACTGCCTGCCATTCTGAAAGGGGCCCATTTATCCCCAGTCTTTGCTTTCTTTCTGTCAACCAATTTTCTATCCATGTCAGTACCCTACCTCCTATACCCTGTGCTCTAATTTTGCTCACTAATCTCCTATGTGGGACCTTGTTGAAGGCTTTCTGAAAGTCAAGGTACACCACATCCACCGGCTCTCCCCAGTACATTTTCCAAGTTACATCCTCAAAGAATTCCAGAAGATTAGTCAAGCATGATTTCCCCTTCATAAATCCAAGCTGACTCGGAACGATCCTGTTACTGCTATCCAAATGCTCCGCAATTTTGTCTTTTATAATTTACTCCAACATCTTCCCCACCACTGATGTAAGACGAACTAGTCTATAATTTCCCGTTTTCTCTCTCCCTCCTTTCTTAAAAATTGGACAACATTAGCTACCCTCCAATCCACAGGAACTGATCCTGAATCTATAGAACATTGGAAAATGATCACCAATGCATCTACAATTTCCAGCGCCACCTCCTTAAGTACTCTGGGATGCAGACCATCAGGCCCTGGGGATTTATCAGCCTTCAGTCCCATCAGGCTACCTAACACCATTTCCTGCCTAATGTGGATTTCCTTCAGTTCCTCCGTCACCCAAGGATCTCTTGCCACTAGAACATCTGGGAGATTGCTTGTATCTTCCTTAGTGAAGACAGATCCAAAGTACCGGTTCAACTCGTCTGCCATTTCCTTGTTCCCCATAATAAATTTCCCCGCTTCTGTCTTCAAGGGACCCACATTTGCCTTGACTATTTTCTTCCTCTTTACATACCTAAAAAAGCTTTTACTATCCTCCTTTATATTATTGGCTAGTTTACCCTCGTACCTCATCTTTTCTCCCCGTATTGCCTTCTTAGTCATCTTCTGTTGCTCTTTAAAAGTGTCCCGATCCTCTGGCTTCCCACTCTTCTTTGCATGGTTGTACTACTTCTCTTTTATTTTTATGCTGTCCTTGACTTCCCTTGTCAGCCTCTTACTCCCCTTAGAATCTTACCTCCTCTTTGGGATAAATTGATCCTGCAACTTTTGAATTATTCCCAGGAATACCTGCCATTGCTGTTCCACCGTCATCCCTGCTAGGGCCTCCTTCCAGTCAATTCTGGCCAGCTACTGCCTCATGCCTCTGTAATCCCCTTCGCTATACTGTAATACTCACACTTCCGATTTTCCCTTCTCCCTCTCAATTTGTAGAGTAAAACCTATCATATTGTGATCACTGCCTCCTAATGGCTCTTTTACCTCGAGTCCCCTTCTCAGATCAGGTTCATTACACAACACTAAATCCAGAATTGCCTTCTCCCGAGTAGGCTCCAGTACAAGCTGTTCTAAGAATCCATCTTGGAGACACTCCACAAACTCCCTTTCCTGGGGTCCGTTACCAACCTGATTTTCCCAGTCTACCTGCATGTTGAAATCTCCCATAACCACCGTAGCATTACATTTGCGACATGCCAATTTTAGCTCCTGATTCAACTTGCACCCTCTGTCAAGGCTACTGTTTGGGGGCCTGTAGATAACTCCCATTAGGGTCTTTTTACCCTTACAATTCCTCATTTCTATCCATACTGATTCTACATCTCCTGATTCTATGTCACCCCTTGCAAGGGAGTGAATATCATTCCTCACCAACAGAGCGACCCAACCCCCTCTGCCCACCTGTCTGTCTTTTCTATATGTTGCGTACCCCTGAATATTCAGTTCCTAGCCCTGGCCCTCTTGTAGCCATGTCTCAGTGATTCCCACAACATCATACTTGCCAATGTCTAAATAAGCCTCGGGCTCATCCACTTCATTTTTTGTACATCGCGCATTTAAATACAACACTTTAATTTCGGTATTCTCCTCCCCTCTCACACCGGTCACAATTGGCCCTGACCTTACTCTCTTATCCCTTCTCGAACTTCCCTTCCCATTCATTCAAGATTCCTTTGCAATTTCTCCTCTATTCGCTTCCCCGCTAACTCCATCTTCATATTCCCAGTTTGTCAACCCCTCCCCCCCCACTACTTAGTTTAAAGCCACACTTGTAGCACTAGCAAACCTACCTGCCAGAATGTTGGTCCCCTGTTGTTAAGGGGTAACCCGTCCCTTTTGTACAGGTCACCCCTACCCCAGAAGAGATCCCAGTGGTCTAGAAATCTAAATCCCTGCTCCCTGCACCAGCCCCTCAGCCATACATTCATATCCCCGATCTCTCTGTTCCAGCCCTCACCAGCACGAGGTACAGGTAGCAGTCCAGATACAACCACCTTTGACGTCCTACTTCTCAGTCTTCTTCCTAACTCTCTAAACTCACGTTGCAGTATCTCCTTCCTCTTCCTCCTGACGTCGTTCGTGCCCACGTGCACAACTATGTCCAGTTGATCACCTTCCCTCGCTAGGATGTTCTGAAGCCGCTCCGTGATGTCTTGAACCCTGGCACCAGGGAGGCAACAGACCATCCTCGAGTCCCGCCATCTGCCAAAGAATCTACTGCCCGTACCTCAGTAGTCAGGAAATTGGAAGTAACGGAATTAAATTATAATGAACAACGAATGAGCAGTATTGTCATGGGGATACGAGGGCGTCCTGTGGAGATCTGTGCCATGGGCCCTGCCTAACCTTGAAGTGACTATCGTTGACTCTGGTTGACTCAGGTCTGCCCCCTGTTGGACCCTTGAGCCGCACAGACTTTCTCAAACCCCATACTGATGCATTGTAAGAACGAGACCGGATAGATCTCGGCCCAAGATCTAGTCTCGGAAAAGCACGCACAGTTTCATCGGCCTGACATAGATACCCTTAAACACATTCACAAGGAAAAACTCCTGTTCGTGGGCACAACCTCCTCAATATACGTTCCCACTGTAAACTGGAATTGATAATCTTTAGACACCGTGAATATATTTACCTGAGTAACCCACAGACTCTGTAGTAACATACGCTGAGTCAGGAAATTATATTTCAGCTTTGCAGGACTTAGGCATAATTTGGAGTATTTTGTGCAGTTCTGGTCGTCCCTTTGCAGGAAGAATGTGGATGCCTTGGGAAATGTGCAGAAGAGGTTTACCAGAATGCTGCCTGGATTAGAGGGAATTAGCTATTAGGAGAGGTCGGATACATTTGCTTGTTTTATGTGGACTGTCAAAGGCTGAAGGGAAACTGATAGAATTATTTTAAATTATGAGAAGGTGTAAATCGTAGAGGGCATATGTTCAAGGAAACAGAATGAAAATTTAACGGAGGATTGTAAGGCTTTTTAAAAGTACACCTAACTTCTAACAATATGCTTCCAGGGGGCACTGCAGTAGCAGCGATCACACCAATGTTTAAGAGGTATTTACACAGCCAATACAGGGTACGTGGGATAGGCACGGGCAAGGAAAAGAGGAAAACGGGCCATGTGCAACCAAATGGGATTAATTTATGTTCATAGGCATCATGGATGGCGCTGATATGCTGGGCCAAAGGGCGTGTACCTGTTCTGTATGTTTCTATTGGGGGAAGGATATTCATGCTATTGAGGGCGTGCAGCGTAGGTTTACTAGGTTAATTCCCGGAATGGCAGGACTGTCGTATGTTGAAAGACTGGAGTGTCTAGGCTTGTATACACTGGAATTTAGAAGGATGAGAGGGGATCTTATCGAAACATATAAGATTATTAAAGGGTTGGACACGTTAGAGGCACGAAACATGTTCCCAATTTTGGGGGAGTCCAGAACGAGGGGCCACAGTTTAAGAATAAGGGGTAGGCCATTTAGAATGGAGATAAGGAAAACATTTTCAGTCGGAGAGTTGGAAATCTGTGGAGTTTTCTGCCTCAGAAGTCAGTGGAGGCCAATTCTCTGAGGGAACGGGGTACTGATTGAGAATGATCAGCCATGATCATATTGAATGGTGGTGGTGGCTCGAAGGGCCGAATGGCCTACTCGTGTGTCTATTGTCTATGTTCTATATTAAAGAGAAAGTGAGGAGATCTCAGTGAAACACAAAGTTCTACTCGACTTAACAGGCAGCATGATGGGAGGACCTTTCCCTTTCCTGAGGTGTCCAGAACAGAGGTTATCATCTCAGAATAGGGAGTATGTTTTATAGGACAGAGATAAGGAGATAGTTCTGCACTCAGAGGATGGTAGACCTTTGGGATTCTCCGCATCGGATGGCAGTGAAGGCTCAGTGATTCACTTCATTCAGTCCCAATCTACTGCAGGGAAATGGACCCTTCGACCCACTATCTCTATTCCGATCATTTTGCACATCTACATCAATCCCATTGGTTCACAACACGTCAACGCCCTTATATACCTCGCGTGTACAACTGTCTGTCTAAATGACTCTTGAAGTTAGTGATTCCACCTCCTCCAATGGGAGCATGTTCCCGGTATCAACTACTCTCTGTGCAAGAGATTTATCCCTCACATCTATATACTAAAACTCTCGCCTGTTTGTTTGTTTGTTTGTTCCTGAACTACAGCTAAAACGGTTCACGATAGCACAACAATTTTAGGCCCAGCTTACTCACCGTCGTCCCTTTGGTGCTAATGGAAGGAGTTTCATTGAAATCAGTGTTATATTGTTAAAGTTATTCAAATTTTAAAGTTTAAATCTATCTCCTAGGGAGGGAGGGAGGGTGGAGGAGGGAGGATAAGGGGGGTTCAAGGGGATGGAGTTGGGTTGAGGGGAAGCTGGAAGGGGAGGTTGTGTGGAAGGAGTGGGGTGGGGGATGGAGGAGGGGAGCGGGTAGGGTGAGGGGGAGGGGGGAGGGTGGAAGGAGAGGGTGCTGCACCAATGCAGTAGAGGTTTGGGCCCACTTGGTCTTGTCTTCTTTAAAACTCCATCCTCTCACTTTAAACCAATAACCTTGTTTTTGGTACCATTAAGATGGGGAACTGAATCTGACTAACTACCCCCTCTCTGTGTCTCGTAAACTTGTAAACTTCTCCTAGGTCTCCAAATCAGCATTATTCAAGTCCTTCAATGGAGGCAACTTCCCGGTGAATCTCCTTTGGACTCTCTCCAGCACAGTCACATCTTTCCTCATTTTTAATAACCTCCAGTAAACATTTAACTCCTCAACTGCCCCGCCAATCTAGCCCCCATTTTCACCACCATAAGCAAAATCACTCAATATCACGCCCGCACACCCATCCGCCCACCATTTCTCCTATCTCCTCTCTCCCAATTCCATCTGCTTGCCCACGACATTTCAGCATGGAGGCAACCAATGGAGGCAACTTCCCGGTGAATCTCCTTTGCACTCTCTCCAGCACAGTCACATCTTTCCCCCTGTATCACCAAAATATAACGACCTCATTTTTAATTACCTCCAGTAGACATTTAACTCCTCAACTGTCCCGCCAATCAAGCCCCCATTTTCACTCAATATCACGCCCGCACACCCATCCGCCCACCATTTCTCCTACCTCCTCTCTCCCAATTGCATCTGCTTGCCCACGACATACCCCAACTCTCGCCTCCACCTCGGGAGAAATGATCCGGAAAGGATTTCTGTTGTCCATCTTACGTGGTAGGGGGAGGGGAAGAAAACTCCGGACAAATTTTCAGTTGTCCGCCCGCCTGTGCCTGAGGCCGAGCGGCCTCTCCCCCGGTCCCGGGGCCGCGCTGCCCGAGTCTCCCCCCGACCCCCGGGGACTCTCTGATTCTCTGCTTCTCCCCCCAGTCTCCGTCACCCTGGATGTGGAAACAGCGCATGCGCTGCTCGAGGTGTCTGAGGATCGGAAGAGGGTGAGACGGACCGGGACCCGGAGGAGTCTCCCTGACACCGGGAAGAGGTTTACAGACTGGCCGTGTGTGCTGGGATCGGAGGGATTCACATCGGGGAGACATTACTGGGAGGTGGAGGTGGCGGGGAATGAGCGCTGGAGTCTGGGAGTCGCCGCAGAGTCTGTGGAGAGGAAGGGAACGGTCACACTGACCCCTGAGACTGGAGTCTGGAGCATCTGGCGGAGTGGTGACGTATTTGTTGCAGTCACCTCCCCTCGATCCCGTCTCCCCGCCCGTCCCATCCCCGGGAGGGTGGGAGTTTATCTCAGTTACGAGTCCGGGACAGTTTCATTTTATGACGCGGACACCAAGTCCCATCTCCACACCTTCACCGGGAAAAAATTCACGGAGAAACTTTATCCTTTCATCGAGACCTGGGATGCAGACCAGTGGCTGAGAATCTGCTCCGGTTCCGCTCCGTGTCAGTAATTAACAAATTCTATCAATCCTTCACCAGCACCGGGAATATAGTTAAATCACCTCGGTTCTTTTAGATGTTAAACAAGTCTGTTCTGGGAATCGATGACCATAAAATTCCTAGACTGCCGCCTGTGATGATAATAATAATAATAATAATGATAATAAATAAATTCATTTAATTGTCCCACACCGTGGAAATTTACAGTGTTGCAGCAGCAAAGTGGATAACAGGAGACATTCATTATCAATAAAAATAAAGACGTATAAATTGTGATCAGTTTACTGTGTATTCCTTAACTGTTACTGTTGACTGGTCTGTTGGGAGCAGTGCTGTTTGTGCAGTCTCACAGCAGCGGGAAGGAAGGACCTCCGATATCTCTCCTTCACTTAAATATACCTGGACTATCTCCGACATCTCCCTCCTGTTTCTGGACCTCACCATCTCCATCACAGGAGACAGACTAGTGACTGACATTTACTATATACCCACCGACTCGCACAGCTATCTGGACTACATTTCTTCCCACCCGGTCCCCTGCAAAAAGCCTATCCCCTACTCCCAATTCCTCCGTCTACGCCGCATCTACGCCCGGGATGAGGTGTTTCACACTAGGGCATCAGAGATGTCCTCGTTCTTCAGGAAACGGGGCTTCCCCTCCTCCACTATCGATGAGGCTTTCACTAGGGTCTCTTCTACATCCCGCAGCTCCGCTCTTGCTCCCCCTCCCCCCACTCGCAACAAGGACAGAATCCCCCTCGTTCTCACCTTCCACCCCACCAGCCAGCGGATCCAACATATCATCCACCAACATTTCCGTCACCTACAATGGGACCACACCACTGGCCATATCTTCCCATCCCCTCCCCTCTCTGCGTTCCGCAGAGACCGATCCCTCCGTAACTCCCTGGTCCACTCGTCCCTTCCTACCCAAACCATCCCAACCCCAGGCACTTTCCCCTGCAACCGCACGAGATGCAACACCTGTCCCTTTACCTCCCCCCTCAACTCCATCCTAGGACCCAAACAGTCTTTCCAGGTGAGACAAAGGTTCACCTGCACCTCCTCCAACCTCATCTATTGCATCCGCTGCTCTAGATGTCAACTTATTTACATCGGCGAAACAAAGCACATCGGCTGAACACCTGCGCTTGGTCCGCATTAACAAAACTGATCTACCGGTGGCCGAGCACTTCAACTCCCCCTCCCATTCCCAGTCTGACCTTTCTGTCATGGGCCTCCTCCAGTGCCATAGTGGGGCCCACCGGAAATTCGACGAACAGCACCTCATATTTCGCCTGGGCAGTTTGCAGCCCAGTGGTATGAACGTCGACTTATAACCATATAACCATAATAATAACTACAGCACGGAAACAGGCCCGTTCGGCCCTACCAGTCCATGCCGACCACTCTCTCTGACCTAGTCTCATCTACCTGCTCTCAGACTATAACCCTCTAATCCCCTCTTCTCCATATACCTATCCAATTTACTCTTAAATAATAAAATCGAGCCTGCCTCCACCACTTCCACCGGAAGCCCATTCCATACAGCCACCACCCTCTGAGTAAAGAAGTTACCCCTCATGTTACCCCTAAACTTTTGTCCCTCAATTCTGAAGCTATGTCCCCTTGTTGGAATCTTCCCCACTCTCAAAGGGAAAAGCCTACCCACGTCAAATCTGTCCGTCCCTCTTAAAATTTTAAAAACCTCTATCAAGTCCCCCCTCAACCTTCTACGCTCCAAAGAATAAAGACCCAACCTGTTCAACCTCTCTCTGTAGCTTAAGTGCTGAAACCCAGGCAACATTCTAGTAAATCTCCTCTGCAAGTAGATCTGTGCCGGTTCACTGTGCGATGTGACCATCCGGCTCAGCAGGGCCGGTTCATAGCAGCTATGGCCCTGGGGATGAAGCTGTTCCTGAGTCTGGAGGTGCGGGCGTAGAAGGCCTTGTATCGTCTGCCCAATGATAGAAGTTCGAACAGACTGTTGCAGGGGTGTGAAGAGCCTTTGTGGATGCTGGTGGCTTTTCTGAGGCATCGTGTGTTGTAGATGCCCGCCAAGGCTGGTAGCTGTGTTCCGATGGTCCTCTGAGCACTATGGACTACTCGCTGAAGAGCTTTCCTTTCTGCCTCCGTGCAGCTGAGGTACCACACAGGGATGCCTTGTGTTAGGATGCTCTCTATGGTGCAGCAGTAGAATGTCATCAGCAGCTGTTAGGGTAGACCAGACGTCCTCAGTGTTCTTAGGTAAAGACTGCACATGATTACAATCGAGCAATTCACAGTGCACACGTAAACGATAAAGAGAATAACGTTTAGTGCAAGATTAAGTCCAGTAAAGTCCGATTAAAGATAGTCCGAGGGTCTCCAAAGAGGCAAATGGTCGTTCAGGGCTGCTTTCCAGTTGGTGAGAGGCTGGTTCAGTTGCAGATGAACATGATAAGGGAATAACCATTTAGTCCAAGTTAAAGCCAACAAAGTCCGATCAAGTGTAGGAAATAAAAACTGCAGATGCTGGTTTAAATCGAATGTAAACACAAAATGCTAGAGTAACTCAGCGGGTCAGGCAGCATCTCGGGAGAGAAGGAATGGGTGACGTTTCGGGTCGAGACCCTTCTTCAGACTGGATCAAGTCCGATCAAGGATCGTCCGAGCGTCACCAATGAGATAGGGCAGTAGTTCAGCGCGGCTTTCGATCTGAAAGGATAATTAACGCTAATATCAAAAGCATTTATTATCCCAAGTTAAAGAGGAAATCGGTGCTCGGTGTCTTTGTAGTCACAAGAGACTGCAGATGCTGGAAACTTCAACAACAGACAAAGTGCTGGAGTAACTCAGTGAGTCGGACAGCGTCTGTGGGGGGAACTGGACAGACGAGGTTTCAGATTGGGACCCTTCAGCTTGTCCGCCTCCTTGTTTCTTTCGCCTTTTCCTCGTCCTCCTAGATTGCGTTCTTGTCACCGGCGCTGCTCTCGGGTTGGTGAATTCACCCGGCATCCAAATCTGCTCGTTCTCTCTACCTAAGCCCCCGAACCCTCCCCCTCACCCCCCTCACCCCGCTACTGTCCAACAACTGTCCAACAAATATTAAGAAAGGCAATGGGATGTTGCCTTCATTACGAGAGGATTTGAGTTGAGCAAGGAGGTCCTGCTGCAGTTGTGCAGGGCCCTGGCGAGACCACACCTGGAGTATTGAGTATTAATAATTATAATAATAATGCATTACATTTATATAGCGCTTTTCAAACACTCAAAGACGCTTTACAGGGATTTCTAGAACATAGAGAAGTGAATAAATAGATAAATAAGTAAACGAACAGAGAAAGGAGACAGAAGGTGAGGTGACCTTCAGTGGTTGAAGGCAGTGCTGAAGAGGTGAGACTTCAGTGATGTTTTGAATGTGGTGAGTGAGGAGTCTCTGACGGTCTCCTGTTGGTCCACTAATTTGAGGAAGGACATTATTGCTATTACCAGAGTGCAGCGTAGGTTCACCAGGTTAATTTCCGTGATGGCGGGACAGACGTATGATGAAAGACTGGGTCGAATGGGCTTGTATTCGCTGGAATTTAGAAGAATGAGAGGGGATCTTATAGAAACATATAAAATTCTTAGAGGATTGGACAGGGTAGATGCAGGAAAAAAATTCCCGATATTGGAGGAGTCCAGAACCAGGGGTCAAAGTTTGAGAATAAGGGGTCGGCCATTTAGTACTGAGATGAGGAAAAACCTTTTCACCCAGAGACGTGAATCTGTGGAATTCTCTGCCACAGAAGACAGTGGAGGCCAGTTCACTGGATGTTTTCAAGAGAGAGTTAGATTGGGGGGGGGGGGGGGGCGTGTCCAATGTCTGGCTGAGTAGACATAACTGTTCAGCACTCCCGAGAAAAAAGCCCTAAACTACCAAAAAAAGACGCACTAAAAGAATTCAAGTACTTTAATTTAAAGTTAAAAGTATAAAGAACGTACTGATGACCCCCAAGAAAGAAAGGAAGGGAGCACTGCTGCCACTGAAACCAAGAAATCCACCGAGGGAATCAAGAAAAAAAAATCGAAGGTAGGCCTACAGCCACGACGGAGCAGGGGCCTGGATTTGAGGAGCTCTCAGCAGGCGCAGAGGCATGGCCCTCTGGTGGCCGAGAGGCTCAAGTTTCGGAATCGAGTGAAGATGAGGGAACAAGCAGTGAAAGTGGAAACAAGCAAGAACGGGATCAAGAAGATTCAGAGATTAAAATTAAAGCGATGTTTGAAGAAATTATTAAAAGGCTCATGAAAATTGAAGGAGCTCACAAAGTGATGGAAAAGGAAGTGAAAGCATTGAGGATAGATAATAAGGAACTGCATAACGATAACAAGGAGCTTCATAAGGACAATATGGAAATATATAAGACTGAAAAAAATGGAGGGGGACTTTCAAACAGTGATAAACAGAGTAGATAATATAGAAATGGAGAACGAATTGTTAAAATCCAGAGTGGAAAGAAATGAAGATAATATTACTGCTGCAACAATTGAAAGCAAAAAGATCGTGGAAAAGTTGGATGCCTTGGAAAACTACAGCAGGAGAAATAATGTTAAAATTGTTGGCTTGCCAGAGGGAGTTGAGGGGGAAGACCCAATCAATTTTTTTCAAGATTGGATAGTGACTAGTCTTGGAATAGATAAACAAGGACCGATGGAAATAGAAAGAGCACATAGGGCTCTAAGACCGAAACCTACGAATAATCAAAAGCCAAGATCTGTGTTGATTAAATTCTTAAGATACCGAGATAGAGAATTGGTCCTCAAATCAGTCGGAATGAATATAAGACAGGGAAAACCAATAGAGTATGAAGGTACCAAAATAATTTTTTACCCAGATATTAGTAATGTCTTGTTGAGCAGGAAAAAAGAATTTAATAAGGCAAAAAATATTTTATGGAAGAAAGGATATAAGTTCATTTTACTGCATCCTGCTACTTTGAAGATCATGATCAACATTGGAGAAAATAAATTTTTCAAAGACTTTGTCAGAGCACAAGAATTTGCTGAAGAATTGCCATCGAGAATTGGTGAAGAAGATCCGTGAATGAATGATTATTAACAAGATTTGTATACTATAGAGGGGATCAATTGTATTAAGGATAGTTAATTTTTAGAAGTACTTGAAATATCGGGGGGGCTGGAGAATATGCATGCTCTACCATAATCATGGGCACAAGTGTGGTGTGGACCACACCTCGTGTAATAGAGGGGGGTAATGTTGTTAATTTATTTATTAACAACATTAGAGGGAGGGTTTACTTTTCTTTCTCTCTTTTTTCTTTTCTGTTTTTGTACCTGGACGATGGAAGGGAGTACACTGAAATACGGCACAACGTAAATATTCGAAGAGGTAACAAGGTAAGGAGGAAGGGGAAAAAAAAAAAAAAAAAAGATTGAATGGAGAATAAATTAAATTTTTTAAGTTATAATGTGAATGGGTTAAATGGACCGATAAAAAGGAAGAGAATTTTAACACAGATGAAAAAATTGGAAGTGGATATAGCTTTCTTACAAGAAACACATCTAACGGAAAAAGAACATCAAAAGTTAAAGAGAGATTGGGTAGGAAGTTTGGTAGCATCTTCTTTTAATTCAAAAGCAAGAGGGGTTGCTATCCTATTTAAGAAAACGCTACCAATTAAGATACAAAATATTGTAAGTGACCCAGTAGGTAGATTTATAATCGTACATTGTCAAATTTTCTCAGAATTGTGGACTTTAATGAATATATATGCACCAAATACAGATGATGAGAAGTTTGTGCAGGATACTTTTCTAAATCTAGCGGAAGCACATGAAAATATATTGATAGGGGGAGATTTCAATTTTTGTTTAGATCCAGTAATGGATAGATCATCAAGGACAACGACAAGGACAAGAGCAGCGAAGACAACCTTGAATTTAATGGAAAGTTTAAATTTAATAGATGTGTGGAGGAAAAGCCATCCCAAGGAAAGAGATTACTCTTTTTATTCCAATAGACATGATACATATTCTAGAATAGATCTATTTTTGATTTCAGCTCAATTAAGCGGTAGAATAATACAAATAGATTACAAGGCTAGATTGTTATCGGATCACTCACCATTATTAATGAAAATTACGATGTCAGATAAAGAACAGGCAGTGTATAGATGGAGACTCAACTCTTTACTATTGAAAAGGCAAGACTTTTGTGATTTTATTCGAGGACAAATTGAATTATATTTGGAGACAAATTTAAATTCAGTGGATGATAAATTTATTGTATGGGATGCAATGAAGGCTTATTTGAGAGGCCAAATTATAAGCTACTCATCTAAGATAAAGAAAGACTATAGGAAGGAATCTGAAAGATTAGAAAAAGAAATCACTGTATTAGAAAAAGACTTACAGAAAACTTCTTCAGATACAAAAAAAACACAACTTGCAAATAAAAAATTTCAATACAATACATTACACACTCACAGAACTGAAAAACTAATATTACGAACTAACCAAAGATATTATGAATTAGGAGAAAGAGCCCACAAGGTATTGGCATGGCAACTGAAAGAAGAACAAATATCAAGAACAATAAATTCAATTAGAACAGATCAGAACATTATTACTTATAAACCTAGAGAAATCAATGAGGTATTCAAGCAATTCTACACTAATCTCTACCATTCTGAATCTGAAAAGGATGAAATTAAGATAAATAATTTTTTATCCAAGATACGATTACCAACAATCTCTAATGAGGAGCAGATGGGACTAAATGCCTCCTTTACTTTGAGAGAGGTGGAGGAAGTACTATATTCTTTACCAAGTAATAAATCTCCAGGGGAAGATGGTTTTCCGCCTGAGTTCTATAAAAAATTTAAAGAGTTGTTGTTACCACTATTTATGGAAGTGATACATCAAGTGGAGAAAACATCTACATTACCAGACTCCTTCTCATTGGCAATTATAACTGTAATTAAAAAAAAAGGGAAAGACCCTTTAAATGCATCTTCTTATAGACCAATATCATTGTTGAATGTAGATTATAAAATAGTTGCTAAACTTTTAGCAAGGAGATTGGCAGAATATTTACCGAAGCTGGTTAAAGAGGACCAAACTGGATTTGTCAAAAAAAGGAAAATATCTGATAATGTAGCAAGATTTATAAGTATTTTACATTTAGCACAGAAAAGAAAGGAATTGAGTGTAGCTGTTGCTTTAGATGCTGAAAAGGCGTTTGACAGGTTAGAATGGGATTTTTTATTTAAAGTATTAGAGAAGTACCGATTAGGAAACAGTTTTATTAACTGGGTAAAAGCTCTTTATAAACAACCTAAAGCCAAAGTGGTGACAAATGGCCAATCTTCTCAATCATTTAATTTGGAAAGATCTAGTAGACAGGGATGTCCCTTGTCACCGGCTTTATTTGTATTGGCCATTGAACCTCTGGCAGAGCTAATAAGATCAGATTTAGATATTAAAGGATTTAAAGTTAACCAGGAAGATTACAAGATTACTTTATTTGCAGATGATGTCTTAATTTGTCTTACTAGACCATTGGAATCCTTAAGAAAACTATATTCTAGACTGGAAGAATATGGGAAAGTATCAGGATATAAAATTAATAAAGATAAAACTGAAATAATGCCTCTTGTTGAAGGCAATTATGATCAATGTAAAAGAGAAAGTCAGTTTAAATGGCAAAAAGAAGGCATTAAGTTTTTAGGAGTTAAAGTAGATAATAAGTTAAATAATTTGTATAAATTAAATTATAAACCACTAATAAAAAAAATAGATGAGGACCTGAAGAAATGGATGAATCTTCCAATTACATTGATAGGGAGAGTTAACTGTATTAAGATGAATATTTTTCCGAGGATACAGTATTTATTTTCAACACTGCCTATACCTGTGCCAAATAGATTTTTCCAAGAATTGAACAAAACTGTGAGGAATTTTCTTTGGAAAGGTAAAATGCCAAGAGTGTCTCTGGAAAAATTAACATGGAAATTTGAATTAGGGGGATTGCAATTACCAAATTTTAAAAATTACTACCTGGCAGCGCAAATGAGTTTTATTTCATCCTTTTATCAAGAGGGTGGAAAAACAGCATGGGTTAAAATTGAAATGGATAAAATAAAAGAGTCTTGTCCAGAAGAATTTATATATAAATGGGAAGCGAAGATATTAGTTAAGGATAGAGAGTCACCCTTGCTAAAACATTTAATTAATACATGGTTGAAAACAGTTAAAGTTAAGGATAAAAGATTTTTTTTAACAGCTAAAACTCCATTAGTAAAAAATGGATTATTGCCGTTTGCTTGGAATAATCAAATACTACAACTCTGGGAACAGAAGGGTATTAAAAATATAGGAGATTGCTATGAAGGGAATATCTTTTTGACATTTTCTCAATTGAGAAATAAATATCAAATTCCAGGGAATAGTATTTTCTTCTATTATCAATTACAATCTTTTTTAAGGGAAAAGTTAGGAAATTCAATGTCTCTATTTCAGATTAAAGGAATCGAATCCTTGATTCAGGGTAAGGGAATTAAAAAATTTATATCATCAATGTATAAACTACTACAGATAGCTAGTCCAAAGATAGGAATTAATAAAGCAAGACAAAGATGGGAAACAGATCTTAATATTATTATTGATGCACCAAGTTGGGAAAGACTGTGTCTAGATATTATGAAAAATACTATTAATGTGAGATACAGCTTAGTACAGTATAATTTTTTGCAGCAACTATATTTAACCCCGGAAAAATTAAATAAATTTAAACTAAATTCAACTGAAAGGTGTTTTAGATGCAACCAAGACGGGGGCACTTTTATACACTCTACTTGGGCATGTCAGAAGGTAACTCCTTTTTGGCAAGACCTAAAAAAGTTTTTAGAGCAATTGATGAATAAGATTATACCAATGGATCCAAGGTTGTTTTTGATAGGAGATACAAAAGGAATAATACCAAAGCTAAGTCTCGATAAACATCAGGAAAGATTTCTCAAAATATCATTAGCAGTAGCCAAAAAATGTGTTGCGGTTACATGGAAAGAACAAAATGAAATAAGATTCGAAAGATGGCATGCAGAAATGCGGAGTTGTATCCCATTAGAAAAAGCAACGTATAATCTGAGAAATGGATACGACTTCTTTTTGAAGGTGTGGAACCCATTCATGGCAAAGTTAGGATTAAGAATAGGAAGTACTTAAATTCAGGATTGCCTTGTTACCTAGCAAGAATTTTAAAAGAAATTACTCGGAAGTGACCCCCTCGGGACTCCAGGTTTCTTTCTTTCTTTCTTTCTTCTACTTTTTCTTTTTCTTTCTTTTCAACTGAGGGGTGGGGGGGTGGGGGGGTGGGGGGGGGGGGAGAAAATACAGAACAATACGTGTATAATCGAAGTTATAGGTTAGTGACTATTGTTTACTATTGTTTACTATGAAATGTATAATGTATAACGTATGGGTTCTGTTAAAAATTAAATAAAATATTAAAAAAAAAAAAAAAAAAAAGAAGTAGGAAAGAAATTAAAACTGGCGAATTCCATTTGTACGGCCCCTAAAATAGCGATAAACCCAGATTTTTTACCATCTACTATGGACTCAGGGTATAACAATTGGTCAAACAAGGGGTTATTATATATCGCACAAGTGTTTAATGGACAGATCATGAAGTCATTCGAACAACTTGCACAGGAATTTAATCTACCAGCTCATGACTTTTTTATAAATTCCTACAACTACGACATTACCTTCAGAAACATAAGGAATGGGAGAATATTTGTAAAAAACCATCCAAATTAGGAACTGTTACGTATAAGAAAATAACTGCAGATGCCGGTACAAATCGAAGGTATTTATTCACAAAATGCTGCAGTAACTCAGCAGGTCAGGCAGCATCTCAGGAGAGAAGGAATGGGTGACGTTTCGGGTCGAGACCCTTCTTCAGACTGATGTCACGGGGGGGCGGGACAAAGGAAGGATATAGGTGGAGACAGGAAGATAGAGGGAGATCTGGGAAGGAGGAGGGGAAGGGAGGGACAGAGGAACTATTTAAAGTTGGAGAAGTCGATGTTCATACAACTGGGCTGCAAGCTGCCCAGGTGAAATATGAGGCGCTGTTCCTCCAATTTCCGGTGGGCCTTACTATGGCACTGGAGGAGGCACATGACAGAAAGGTCAGACTGGGAATGGGAGGGGGAGTTGAAATGCTCGGCCACCGGGAGATCAGTTTGGTCAATGCGGAACGAGCACAGGTGTTGAGCGAAGCGATCGCCGAGCCTGCGCTTGGTTTCGCCGATGTGAATAAGTTGACATCTGAGCAGCGGAAGCAATAGATGAGGTTGGAGGAGGTGCAGGTGAACCTTTGTCTCACCTGGAAAGACTGTTTGGGGCCTTGGATGGAGTTGAGGGGGGAGGTAAAGGGACAGGTGTTGCATCTCCTGTAGTTGCAGGGGAAAGTGCCCGGGGACGAGGTGGTTTGGTTAGGAAGGGACGAGTGGACCAGGGAGTTACGGAGGGAACGGTCTCTGCGGAACGCAGAAAGGGGAGGGGATGGGAAGATATGGCCAGTGGTGGGGTCCCGTTGTAAGTGACGGAAATGTTGGCGGATGATTTGTTGGATCCGCTGGTAGGTGGGGTGGAAGGTGAGGACGAGGGGGATTCTGTCCTTGTTGCGAGTTGGGGGAGGGGGAGCAAGAGCGGAGCTGCGGGATGTAGAAGAGACCCTAGTGAGAGCTTCATCTATAATGGAAGAGGGGAAGCCCCGTTTCCTGAAGAATGAGGACATCTCTGACGCCCTAGTGTGAAACACCTCATCCCGGGCGCAGATGCGGCGTAGACGGAGGAATTGGGGGTAGGGGATAGACTTTATACAGGGGACCGGGTGGGAAGAGGAACTGTTAATGTCATTTTCAGAGGAAGAGACAAAAAAAGGAGTTATATCAAAAATGTATAAAATAATACAACATGAATCAAATGATAACAATATGGATGTCAAAGAAAAATGGGGGTTGGAAACAAATATTATAATAACAGATGAAAAATGGGAGGAATCATTCAAAGGAGGACATAAATTAACCAACAGTCCAACATGGAGGGAATTTGATTGGAAGGTGAAAATGCGGTATTTTAACACTCCATCTATAACATCAAAATATAGTAACACATCTGAGCTATGTTGGAGGGACTGTGGAATGGTGGGGGTCTTCACACATATATTTTGGGATTGCCCAAAGCTCTTGGAGTTCTGGAAGAGTGTTCAAAAGGAGATTGAACAGATGTTGGCCATTAATTTCACTTTAGATCCAGCACTCTGTATACTGGCTATACTCCCTGACAATATGAAAGATGGAGAGTTAATTTATCCACTGAGAATTCTACTTTTGATAGCAAAAAAAATGATGACAGTTTTCTGGTAGAAGCCACAACCCCCCCCCCCCCCCCAGCATAACGCAATGGAGAGACAGGGTAAAAAAAATCTTTGTCATGGAGAAAATCACAGCAAAAATACAGTTGAAGACAGACGTTTGTTAAAAGATGGCCACCATTAATACAGGCGATGCCAGAACTCTAGTCACCTTTCACTTTTATTTTTATTTTTATTTTTTTTAATTAATTTTTTTAAAAAACTTATTGGTATTTATTTTTACTTATATTACACCTGTTCATCGTTGGGTTAATACCACAGTCTGAAGAAGGGTCTCGACCCGAAACGTCACCCATTCCTTCTCTCCCGAGATGCTGCCTGACCTGCTGAGTTACTCCAGCATTTTGTGAATAAATACCTTCGATTTGCACCAGCATCTGCAGTTATTTTCTTATAATAATAATAATAATAATAATGCATTACATTTATATAGCGCTTTTCAAACTCTCAAAGACGCTTTACAGGGATTTCTAGAACATACAGAAGTGAATAAATAGATAAATAAGTAAACGAACAGAGAAAGGAGACAGAAGGTGAGGTGATCTTCAGTGGTTGAAGGCAGTGCTGAAGAGGTGAGACTTCAGTGATGTTTTGAATGTGGTGAGTGAGGAGGAGTCTCTGACGGTTTGGGGTAGTGAGTTCCATAGGGTGGGAGCAGCGATGGAGAAAGCCTTGTCCCCCCAGGATCTGAGTTTGGTCCGGATAGGGGGCGGACAGGAGATTGGCAGCAGCAGAGCGGAAGGTGCACGTGGGAGTGTGCCTGTGGAGGAGGTCAGTCAGGTAGGATGGGGCCAGGTTATGGAGGGCTTTGTAGTTCATGAGGAGGATTTTGTATTGGATTCTCTGGGGGATGGGGAGCCAGTGGAGTTTGTAAAGGACGGGGGTGATATGGTTACGGATCGGGGAGTGGGTGAGGAGACGGGCAGCGGAGTTTTGAATGTATTGAAGTTTACTGATGATTTTTGAGGGTGAGCCATAGAGGAGGCTGTTGCAGTAGTCCAGACGGGAGGTGATGAAGGCGTGGATGAGGGTTTCTGCAGCTGTGAAGGAGAGGGATGGACGGAGACGGGCAATGTTTTTGAGGTGGAAGAAGGCTGTCTTTGTGATGTGTTTGATGTGTTTGTCGAAGGAGAGGGTTTGATCAAAGATGATTCCAAGATTCCGGATGTGAGGGGAGGTGGATACTGGGAGACCATCAATATTGAGGATGAAGTTTTGGGTGGATTTGGTGAGCGTTTTTGGACCAATGATGATGATTTCAGATTTGCTGCAGTTGAGTTTGAGGAAATTTTTTGAAGCCAAGATTTTATTTCAGTGATGCAGTTTGTCAGTGTAGAGTGTGTGGTGGGGGAGATTGACTTGGTGGAGATGAGGAGCTGGATATCATCGGCGAAGCAGTGGAAGTTGAGACCATGACGGCGGATTAATTGACCAAGGGGGAACAGGTAGAGGATGAAGAGGAGGGGGCCAAGGACTGAGCCTTGGGGGACACCTTGGGGGAGGGGAGCGGTGGGGGATTTACAGTTGTTAATGGAGATGAACTGGTGCCTGTCAGAGAGGTAAGATTTGAACCAGGATAGGGCTGTGCCGGTGATGTGAAAGGAGGATTCAAGTCGGGTGAGGAGAATGGAGTGATTTATGGTGTCAAAGGCGGCGCTGAGGTCAAGTAGGATGAGGATGTTGAGGTTGCCAGCGTCGGAGGAGAGGAAAAGGTCGTTTGTGATTTTGAGGAGCGCAGTTTCAGTACAGTGGTTGGAGCGGAATCCAGATTGGAAAGTTTCATACAGGTTATTGGTAGAAAGGTGGTATTTGAGTTGGGAAGCTACAGCACGTTCCAAAACTTTGGACAGAAATGCTATAAAAATGATTTTCTTACCACAAATCCTATACCTATTTCAATCAATACCTATATATCTTCCTAAAAGGTTTTTCAAAAAATTGGACTCAGACATTACAAATTTTATATGGGATTATAAATCCCATAGAATACAAATAGCACACCTTAATAAACGAAAAGAGTTCGGGGGTCTAGCGCTCCCTAACTTTATGTATTATAATTGGGCAGTAAATATTAAAAATATGATTCACCTGCTGGACAATTCTGCCCATCAGGCGGCCTGGATCTTAATGGAAAAAGGGGACTGCTCCCCGAGTAATATAGGAGCGACTATCCTCTCACCAATAAATCTGAATAATAAAAATTATAATAAAAATCCAATTATACATAGCACAATTAGAACATGGAAACAAATAAAACAGAATCTAAAATTAAGAAACTTATCTCTTTTAATACCAATAGTCAATAATCCATCGTTTAAACCATCAATTATAGACAAATCATTTATACAATGGGAAAGAATGGGAATCAAATCGCTCGAAGATTTGTATGAATTGGGAAAATTACTATCATTTCAACAAATACAACTGAAATATAATTTGAAAAATAACCAATATTTTAAATATCTTCAAATTCGTGATTATCTGAAAAAATATACAAAAGATTATTATAATATGCCTTCCGACTTACTGGATGAAGCAATGAAGACAAAGGCGGAATCAGCTAATCTAATATCGTATTTATATAATATCATTTTAAACATAGCAATACCCACAACAGATGGAATTAGAAGAGACTGGGAACAAGAATTAGCTATAAAAATTTCAAAAGAGAGTTGGGATAATCATTTACTACAGGTGCATAAATGTTCGATCAACGTACGACATACGCTCATCCAATTCAAAACATTACATAGATTATATTATTCAAAAACTAAATTAAATAAAATCTTCCCGAATGTTTCACCAATTTGTGATAAATGTCTGTGTCAAGAAGCTACTATAGCGCATTCTTTTGTTTTTTGTACAAAAATCCAAAAATTCTGGTATGAAATATTTGATATTTTTTCAAAATTAATCAAAATAAAACTGGTACCAAATCCAGAATGGATCATTTTTGGAATATCGGAAGGTAACCCTGAATTAAACGTGTTTCAGAAGAATTTATTTAATTACGGGCTAATAATGGGAAAAAAGCTCATACTGAAATTCTGGAAAAATGCGCCCACACCAACAATAAAAATGTGGATATCAAATATGTTTGAAACACTACATTTGGAAGAGATGAGATTCCTCTTAGCAGGTAAAGCAGACCAATTCCAAAAGACGTGGTCTACGTTTCTGGACCTATTACAAGCATGAGGTGCAATAGTAATTTTACAAAGAAATAAATAAATAAATGGTATCAGGACCTGGTAACGGGAGGTAAAACAACAAAACAGACTTGGTTGGTAGTCCCCTTCCTGCGGAGTTTAATGTTATAATAGAGCGATTGTTTCTACTTTTTTTTTTTCTTTCTTTCTTTTCTAGGGTCTACTTTCTTACTTTACTTCCTTCTCTAACTTCTTTTCCAAGGGGCTTTCTTTTCCCAACACTCTCTTGCACTTCACGACTCTTGCGCACTTTCTTTCTTTACTTCTTTACTTCTATCTTTTTCTTAAAGCTCAAAAAAAGGAAGCGGTATAAAAAATGTATTAAGATATATCTGTTGTATTATTGTAATTTACCGTACTTTTAATAAAAAAATAAAAAATAAAAAAAAATAAAAAAGAAATGGTAGGTTGGAGATTGGTCTGAAGTTGTTTGGGATGTCAGGGTTGAGACCAGGTTTTTTCAGAATGGGGGTGACAGCAGCGATTTTGAGGGATGGCGGTACGATGCCAGTGGACAGGGAGGAGTTTATTGTTGCAGTGATAAGTGGAGAGAGAGCAGGAAGGCAGGCCTTGACAAAGCTGGAGGGGATGGGGTCCAGAGAGCAGGTGGCAGTTTTTATTCCTGTGAAGAGGTCAGAGAGGTTGGTGGTGGAGACTGGGGAGAACTGAGGCAGGGGTTGACAGGATAAGGGGGGGCAGGTGGTTTGAGGGGGAGCAGGTGCGTTGGTGGTTAAGGTGCTGTAGATGCTGTCTATTTTGCTTTGGAAGAATGAAAGGAAAGTGGTGCATTTGTCAACTGTGAATGATTGGGAGATGGTGTCCAGGGGGCTGAGGAGTTTGTTTATTGTAGAGAAGAGTGCTTTTGGGTTTCCGGAGCCAGAGTGAATTATTTGAGAGTAGTAGGTGGAGTGGGCGCGGGAGAGGGCATCTTTGTAGTGCTGCAGGTGGACTTTGTAGGCTTGGGAGTGAATTGTGAGACCTGTTTTGTTGCGGAGTCTTTCAAGTTGGCGGGCATGAGTTTTCATCATGCGGAGTTCGGGGGTAAACCAGGGAGCAGAGTGGGTGAAGGAAACTGTTTTGGTTTTTATAGGTGCTAGCTGGTCGAGGCAGGAGGAGAGAGTGTGGTTGTAGTAGTCAGTGAGGTCAGAGGGGCTGTGGAGGTCAACGAAGGGAGAGGCGGACATTATTTCAGAGAGGGAGGATGAGAGCGAGGTAGGTGAAACAGAGTTCAGCTTACGGAAGTTGATTTTGCGTTTTTGCCTTGGAGCTGGGGTGGGAATGTTGACGGACATGGTGATGGCTAAGTGATCAGAGAGGGTGGGGTCGGAGCCAGAGAGGTGGTGTAGATTTAGTCCAGTGGAGCAGGCAAGGTCCAGAATGTGCCCACGGTTATGGGTGGGAAAATTGACGTGTTGAGTGAGGTTAAAGCAGTTGAGTATTTCAGTGAAGTCAGCGGCTATTGTGGAGTCAGTGGAGTCCATATGGATGTTGAAATCACCGAGGAGGATTGAGGGGGAGAGAGAACAGAGCTGGGTCAGAAAATCAGAGAAGTCAGAAAGGAATGATGGGTGTGGTTTGGGAGGGCGGTAGACAACTGCCATGACTAATTATGTGTGGCCAGAGAGTTTGAAAGCCAGGTGTTCAAATGAAGGAGCAGATGAGATGGAGATGAGGCTGATCTTGAAATCCTGTCGGTGAATTACGGCAATCCCACCACCTCGGCCCTCCGAGCGTGGTTTATTGATGTAGGAGTATCCGTTGGGTGTAGTGAAGTTGAGTGGGAGGTAGTCCAGAGGTTGTTGCCAGGTTTCAGTCAGACAGAGGAAGTCCAGTTTATTTTCCAGGATGAAGTAATTCAGAATGTGGCTTTTATTGTTGAGGGACCGGATATTGAACAGAGTGAGCTTCATGTTGCTTTGTATGGTGTGGATGGACACAGGTGATTTTGCCAGGGTTTGCAAACAGGGGGCGCAGTTATACCACAGTTACCGTAGTCAATTCATAGGTGGAACGCGAGATAAGGTATATGATGAGTGATACCCTTGTTTAGGTATTTGTGAATTATTATTACCAATGAAGAAGTAGTTATTAACCATGTTCATAACAGATATGAACAAAAGAGAATATACGTGAAAACAGGTGTAACCGAATATGTATCTCCTTCATGTTGTATGTATTCTGTACTATGGTATTGAATAAATTTTAAAATTGCGTTAAAAAAAAGGAAAGATGGTGAATTTAATGGAAGGGGAGGGTTAGATGTCAACAGGAGAGAACGTGCTGGGAGCTAAACAGAAAGGTTTAGGAGATCATCGGATGGAGCAGGGGGTATAAACGTGATGGCGGGGCCTAGGGGTGAAAAGAAATATGGAGGGTTGTGGGGAACAGGGAAGACTTGAAGGGGATTAGATTGACCTATAATAGGACAATTCAGTGTACACGAGTCTGAAGAAGGATCACTTCCTTCTATCCAGAGATGCGGCCTGTCCCGCTGAGTTACTCCAGCATTTTGTGTCTCTTCAGTGTACAGGCTTTTGGTGTGTTTGCTATTTAGAATATGAGGTATTTTACTTCCCTACAACTATTCTAATTTGTTTCATTGGGTTGTTTAAATTAATACTGACTAGCTAATTAATTTATTCCATCGTAGGGGAGGTGCATTCCCAATCTCGTTGTACCCCTGTACAATGACAATAAAGATATATTGTATTGTATTGTATGTGATTTGTTTAAATGAGCCCCAAATTAAAGCACAATGCTGAATTTATTTCAAAAGTCGCCCACTATTTTGTGATGTTGGAAAATAACTGCAGATGCTGGTACAAATCGAAGGTATCACAAAATGCTGGAGTAACTCAGCAGGTCTGAAGAAGGGTCTCGACCCGAAACTTACTCTAAACCAAACTGAAAATGTAACCCCTTACCTTCAGAAACATCAAACTGTCCGTTAGGTTCAGCTGATCCTGTAGCTTCAAGCATTTCTCTGGCATAGAGTTTATCTTCTCTTGAATCGCTCGGAGATTCCTTTCCATTGGATTTAGAATGCTGTTCTCTTCTTCCAGAAGATCCTTGAGAAAGAGCAGCTCTTTCTCATTGAGAATCTGGCGCAGTTCAGCAAATACCGATGTGATGTAGGTCACCAGGTTCTGATACTGTTCCTGTCAAATGAAAGGTGAAGGTCAATATTATCGAGCCTGGAATCTAAGACAAATAGCACAAGATCAGAGAAGGGAAACTGGAAACCTTACCTGGACTCCAGAAATCTTCTCTTTCTGTTGCTGCTCCATTTCCTCCATCGCTGATTTATTTTTTGTGAGAGTTTCCAAAGATGTTTTAATCTTCTCCTGGGATTGAGGTTCAGATTCAGTCAGTAAAAGAATTAGACCAGACGGAAACAATGAACTGCAGACACGAAACTGTACATGAACGTTTACAAAAAGACACAGACTGCTGGGGAATTTGGCGGGTCAGGAAGCGTATCGTTGGAGAGCTGTAGGCGACATTTTGGGTCAGAATCTTTCTTTGGACTGATTGGAGTAGGTGGGAAAGATGGGCCAGGAATACATCTGGCCAAGTGATGCCCCCATCACTTGTATCCACCTATCACCTAGCAGATGCATTCCTGGCCCATCATTCCT
This sequence comes from Rhinoraja longicauda, assembly GCF_053455715.1. Lineage (NCBI taxonomy): Eukaryota > Metazoa > Chordata > Chondrichthyes > Rajiformes > Arhynchobatidae > Rhinoraja > Rhinoraja longicauda. The sequence continues at coordinate 3,727,708 of NC_135971.1, read as the reverse complement.
CCCCCCTGGGGGGGGGGGGGGGGGGGGAGGAGTAGGGGTTTGGCAGCAGGTTGGTCAAAGGCCATACATGAAAAGACAAAAATAAGGGAAGTAAGGAGTAAGGAAACAAGAGGTGCGAATTGTAAAGCCAGAGGAAAGAATATAGATGGGGAGGGGTTGGGGATGGGAAGGAGGAAATGGTTGCACTGCCAGGTGTGGCATCTCTATACTAAAACCCTCGTTTGTTTGTTTGTTTGTTCCTGATCTACAGCCAAAGCGGAACACGATAGCGCGACAATTTTAGGCCCACCTTACTCAACGTCGTCCCTTTGGTGCTAATGGAAGAAGTTTCATTGAAATCGGTGTTATATTTTTAAAGTTATTCACATTTTAAAGTTTAAATCTATCTCCGAGGGAGGGAGGGGGGTGGAGGGAGGGAGGGAGGATAAGGGGGTTGAGGGAGATGCAGTGGGGGAGGGGAAGGGGAGGGGGAAAGGGAGGAGGGGGTGGGGTGGGGGAGGGGGTTGTGAGCTGGGGCAGGGAGCGGGAGGGGAGGAGGGAGGGAGGGAGGGGAGGCGGGGGGAGGGGGAATAGGGGGATGGGGGAGAGGAGAGGGGGAAGGGGGCGAGGGATGGAGGAGAGGGTGCTGCACCAATGCAGGAGAGGTTTGGGCCCAGTAACTTGGTCTAGTAAGGCAAGGCAAGGCAAATTTATTTATATAGCACATTTCAATAGACAATAGGTGCAGGAGTAGGCCATTCAGCCCTTCGAGCCAGCACCGCCATTCAATGCGATCATGGCTGATCACACTCAATCAGTACCCCGTTCCTGCCTTCTCCCCATACCCCCTCACTCCGCTATCCTTAAGAGCTCTATCCAGCTCTCTCTTGAAAGCACCCAACGAACTGACCTCCACTGCCTTCTGAGGCAGAGAATTCCACACTTTCACCACTCTCTGACTGAAAAAGTTCTTCCTCATCTCCGTTCTAAATGGCCTACCCCTTATTCTTAAACTGTGGCTCCTTGTTCTGGACTCCCCCAACATTGGGAACATGTTTCCTGCCTCTAATGTGTCCAATCCCCTAATTATCTTATATATTTCAATATGATCCCCCCTCATCCTTCTAAATTCCAGTGTATACAAGCCTAATTGCTCCAGCCTTTCAACATACGACAGTCCCGCCATTCCGGGAATTAACCTAGTGAACCTATGCTGCACGCCCTCAATAGCAAAAATATCCTTCCTCAAATTTGGAGGCCAAAACTGCACACAGTACTCCAGGTGCGGTCTCATGATGGCCTTGTACAACTGCAGGAGGACCTCTTTGCTCCTAATAATAATCTGCCTTTCTATTCTTACTTCCAAAGTGAATAACCTCACACTTATCTACATTAAACTGCATCTGCCGTGTGTCCGCCCACTCACACAACCTGTCCAAGTCACCCTGCAGCCTTATTGCATCTTCCTCACAATTCACACTACCCCCCAGCTTAGTATCATCTGCAAATTGGCTAATGGTACTTTTAATCCCTTGATCTAAGTCATTAATGTATATCGTAAATAGCTGGGGTCCCAGCACCGAACCTTGCGGTACCCCACTGGTCACTGCCTGCCATTCCGAAAGGGACCCATTTATCCCCACTCTTTGCTTTCTGTCTGTCAACCAATTTTCTATCCATGTCAGTACCCTACCCCCAATACCATGTGCTCTAATTTTGCCCACTAATCTCCTGTGTGGGACCTTGTCGAAGGCTTTCTGAAAGTCGAGGTACACCACATCCACTGACTCTCCCCTGTCAATTTTCCTAGTTACATCCTCAAAAAATTCCAGTAGATTTGTCAAGCATGATTTCCCCTTCGTAATGACTTGGAATGATCCTGTTACTGCTATTCAAATGCTCAGCAATTTCGTCTTTTATAATTGACTCCAGCATCTTCCCCACCACTGATGTCAGACTAACTGGTCTATAATTACCCATTTTCTCTCTCCCTCCTTTCTTAAAAAGTGGGATAACAATGCTTCCACTATTTCTAGAGCCACCTCCTTAAGTACCCTGGGATGCAGACCATCAGACCCTGGGGATTTATCAGCCTTCAGTCCCATCAGTCTACCCAAAACCATTTCCTGCCTAATGTGGATTTCCTTCAGTTCCTCCATCACCCTAGGTTCTCCGGCCCCTAGAACATTTGGGAGATTGTGTGTATCTTCCTCAGTGAAGACAGATCCAAAGTAACGGTTTAACTCGTCTGCCATTTCTTTGTTCCCCATAATAAATTCCCCTGCTTCTGTCTTCAAGAGACCCACATTTGCTTTGACTATTTTTTTCCTCTTCACGTACCTAAAAAAACTTTTGCTATCCTCCTTTATATTATTGGCTTGTTTACCCTCGTACCTCATCTTTTCTCCCCGTATTGCCTTTTTAGTTAACTTTTGTTGCTCTTTAAAAGTGTCCCAATCCTCTGTCTTCCCACTCTTCTTTGCTATGTTATACTTCCTCTCCTTAATTTTTATGCTGTCCTTGACTTCCCTTGTCAGCCACAGGTGTCTCTTACTCCCCTTAGAGTCTTTCCGCCCCTTTGGGATAAATTGATCCTGCAACCTCTGCATTATTCCCAGGAATACCTGCCATTGCTGTTCTACCGTCTTCCATGCTAGGGCCTCCTTCCAGTCACTTTTGGCCAGCTCCTGCCTCATGCCTCTGTAATCCCCTTTGCTATACTGTAATACTGCAATGGTAATTCAAAGTGAGCATAAAAATACAGAACAAGGAGAAAAGGTAGGAAAACACAGATAATAAGAGTAATAAGATAAATAAATAAATTATAAGTAAGATTAATAGAGGAATGATTAATAGAGTAATAGTTGGGAATTAAAGTGTTGTGGGTGGTGTGGGTTTGTTATGTATGGATGTAGTTTGGTTACCTACAAACTGTAAATGTTAATGTTTATGCTGAAGGAATTACACGAGAAATTCCGAGCTTCACAAGCGGAATTTGAGGCGCTATTCCTTCAGTTTGCAATCAAGCAAAACACAAGCCCAGGGCAGAAAAGTCAGCGTAGGAATGCAAAGGAGAGTTGAACTGGTTAGCAACCGGTAGATCCATCGGGGCTTGGCAGGGGTACTCGCGGAACCGGTGGCTCAATCTACCCTCTCGCCTCGCCGGTGTAATGGAGGCCTCGCCGGGAACACGGGATGCAGTGGGTGAGGGTCACAGGTGGTGCACGAAAACCCCTCTCTCTCTCTCTCACTGTCAGGGGTCCCTTGATGGGTGTAAGACAGACAGAAAGCAAAGAGTGGGAATAAATGGGTCCCTTTCAGAATGGCAGGCAGTGACTAGTGGGGTACCGCAAGGCTCAGTGCTGGGACCGCAGCTATTTACAATATACATTAATGACTTGGATGAAGGGATTAAAAGTACCATTAGCAAATTTGCAGATGATACAAAGCTGGGTGGCAGTGTGAACTGTGAGGAAGATGCTATGAGGTTGCAGGGTGACTTGGACAGGTTGTGTGAGTGGGCGGATGCATGGCAGATGCAGTTTAATGTGAATAAGTGTGAGGTTATCCACTTTGGTGGTAAGAATAGGAAGGCAGAGTATTATCTGAATGGTGTCAAGTTAGGAACAGGGGACGTACAATGAGATCTGGGTGTCCTAGTGCGTCAGTCCTGAAAGGAAGCAAGCAGGTACAGCAGGCAGTGAAGAACGCCAATGGAATGTTGGCCTTCATAACAAGAGAAGTTGAGTATATGAGCAAAGAGGTCCTTCTGCAGTTGTACAGGGCCCTAGTGAGACCGCACCTGGAGTACTGTGTGCAGTTTTGGTCTCCAAATTTGAGGAAGGATATTCTTGCTATTGAGGGCGTGCACCGTAGGTTTACTAGGTTAATTCCCGGAATGGTGGGACTATCATATGTTGAAAGACTGGAGCGACTAGGCTTGTATACACTGGAATTTAGAAGGATGAGAGGAGATCTTATCGAACCGTATAAGATTATTAAGGGGTTAGAAACATTAGAGGCAGGAAACATGTTCCCAATGTTGGGGGAGTCCAGAACAAGGGGCCACAGTTTAAGAATAAGGGATAGGCCATTTAGAACTGAAATGAGGAAAAACTTTTTCAGTCAGAGAGTTGTGAATCTGTGGAATTCTCTGCCTCAGAAGGCAGTGGAGGCAAATTCTCTGAATGCATTCAAGAGAGAGCTGGATAGAGCTCTTAAGGATAGCGGAGTCAGGGGAGATGGGGAGAAGGCAGGAACGGGGTACTGATTGAGAATGATCAGCCATGATCACATTGAATGGCGGTGCTGGCTCGAAGGGCCGAATGGCCTCCTCCTGCACCTATTGTCTGTTGTAAGGGAGAAGGTATAGCCACAGGTGTCTCATGTCTTACTGTAGGTGGGGCGGGTACCTGGGGAAGGGGTGGTTCGTGTGGGAAACTGAGTGCAAAACAGCAGTCGCCGAGGGTGCGGTCTCTGCGAAAGGCGAAAATGGAAAATCACCAGATGCTCTTTGTTTTTTTTACCTTGAAGATTTCCACTGCTTCTTTAATCGGCATGAAGAGGTGCTCTCTGTGTTCCCGCGCGTCTCGGCAGATCAGGCAGATTAGTTGCTTGTCTGTTTCGCAAAACAGCTTCAGTTCTTCCTGGTGTTCCTCGCAGTGAAGTTTACTTTGCTTGCTTTCCGTTTTCGGGCTGAGTGTTCGAGCTTTCTCGGTGATACTCACCAGGGCCCGATTCATCCTGAGGCTGCGGTCTGCAAACTCCTCTCTGCACTCCGGGCAGGAGTTTCTCCCCTCCCTGTCCCAACTCTGCGTGATGCAGGAGCGGCAGAAGTTGTGCCCGCACTCCAGTGACACCGGATGGGTGAACAAATCCAGGCAGATGGGAGAAACCACGTCCTCGGTCCAACACTCGGACTCAGCCATCGAAGCCATTTTCAATTCACACAACGTCCTGGTTCACGCCGAGCCCTGGAGTATCGCGAGTGTTCAAATGTGCGCTGGCAGCAAAGGCTGAACAATACTAATAAACAACACCAAGTCAAGTCAAGTTTATTTGTCACATACACATACAAGATGTGCAGTGACATGAAAGTGGCAACGCCTGCGGATTGTGCCATTTTTTTTTACAATTACGGCATAAAAATTAAAATTAATGCAGATTTTTAAAAATTCTTTGGAGATATAATAGTTAACAGTCCCGATGGCCTGTGGGAAGAAACTCCATCGCATCTGAAGAAGCCTGAAGAAGGGTCTCGACCCGAAACGTCACCCATTCCTTCTCTCCAGAGATCCTGCCTGACCCGTTGAGTTACTCCAGCATTTTGTGTCCACTAGCATCTCATAATTTATTCTTGGGATGTCAAGTGAACAATTACCACTGAGCAAGGAAATCACAAGTGGTCAAATTAATTTTGTGCATTCTCACATCAGAAGGATCACCAAGAACGGTTGGACTCAAAATCTAGAATCCCGGAGGTAATTAAACTATTTCTGTAGCGTCTGCCTCGAGTCCGCCATCTTGCACCAAGTAAACCGTTCTTCGTCAAGAGAACAGACGGGACATTTTCCATTCAGCGTCCACGTTTGACACTTCCTCTCAAAACCTCTCTCATCTGCAGCCGAACGAGACCAACTTGAAATCTCCGGACACAGAGACAAAGCTGATGGTCTCCAGGGAGAAGCGATTGGGGAACTCAATCACGGATTCATTGGGGAGCTTAATCTCAAAGACGTCTCCCTTGAACGTGATGCTCATTTTGAACTTCTCGCCCTTGCTGAAGGGGAAGTCGTGCTCTCGTTGCTCGGAGTCCCAGCCGTCAGCACACTTGGAGTTGCAGACGATCACGGTCCCGTCGTCCCCATCGTGGAAGCGGGGCTGGAAGTGGAGGCCGATGTGGTCAGCGTCACTCCCCAGATTCACCGTAAACCTGTCGGCTTCCTCTGAAATCTTCCCTTTAATCTTCAAGGTATTTCCCACTTTCATTTCAACATTGCGGATTTCAAGCGCCATCGCCCGCTGTCCTTGTCCCAGCGCTTGTATCTGTATCTGTCCTTGTATCCGCGTTGAATGCCGAATCTCTCTCTATCTCCCCCACTCAAGTTGCACTAGCTTCTCGTTTTCACTCAACAAACAGCTAATAATGGCCTGTTTCCTTTATAATCGTTACGTTTTTGCATATCTTTCATTCATTGTTCTTTATCTCTTGGTTGGTGCAGCGTGTGGGCGGGGCCCAGGAGCGGTGGGTGCAGCGTGTGGGCGGGGCCCAGGAGCGGTTGGTGCAGCGTGTGGGCGGGGCCCAGGAGCGGTTGGTGCAGCGTGTGGGCGGGGCCCAGGAGCGGTTGGTGCAGCGTGTGGGCGGGGCCCAGGAGCGGTGGGTGCAGCGTGTGGGCGGGGCCCAGGAGCGGTTGGTGCAGCGTGTGGGCGGGGCCCAGGAGCGGTTGGTGCAGCGTGTGGGCGGGGCCCAGGAGCGGTTGGTGCAGCGTTGGTTTAAAAATGTTCCCTCACACTTCTTTAGGAAGCCGCTGATTGGTGGATGCGGACTAGAGGAAGCAGCTGATTGGTGGAAGCAGACTAGAAGAAGCAGCTGATTGGGCGTAACCCCAGGGTTGTATTTCTGCTTTTAGTTCAGGGTTCAGTGAGTTCAGGGTTCAGTGAGTTCAGGGTTCAGTGAGTTCAGGGTTCAGTGAGTTCAGGGTTCCGAGAGTTCAGGGTTCCGTGAGTTCAGTGTTCAGTGAGTTCAGGGTTCAGTGAGTTCAGGGTTTAATGAGTTGAGGGTTCCGTGCTTTTTAGTAAAGGTACAGTTTAAAGCAAGGGTGTCAAACTCATTTTCACCCCGGGCCACATCAGCATTATGGTTGCCCTCAAAGGACCGGTTGTAACTGTAAGACTGTATAAATGTAACTAATCCTTAACATATTGTTAAATAACTGTCTGCATTTGATTATTATTTATTGAAATGAACAAATATTGTACATGCATTAACATAAATGTAAAAATATATGTAAGAACATTGACAAATTGGGCCCGTTCTTCGTAGGGTTTCCATTTCGACCTGGGGAAATCGCGTTTTTTCTTTAAAATATATTGTCTCTTAAAAAAATAAAAATGAATCTCAAAGGGGGGGGGGGGGGGAGGTGGAGAGGGGAGGGGTGGGTGAGATGGGGAAAGGGGAGAGGGATCCTCTGACACCATCCTGCCAGCGGCCATCTTCTTTCTCCTTCACTGTGGTGCCGTGCTCCTCCAGGGGAGGGGGAGCGCAATTAAACGCGGTACAGGGAAGGGGAGAGGGTGTGACCGAGGAGCCTTGGACCCAAAGCCTTTCCTGTATTGGTGTAGCATCCTCAACCCCCTACTCAATCCCCCTTATCCCTCCTCTACCTACCCCCCACTCTCCCATTTTCCCTGACCCCCACTGTCCCCCTTCTCCCCCAGCCCACTATCTCATCCCCCCACCAACACCCCCTCCTCCCCCCACCCCTGCTGTCCCCTTCCCCCCACCCCTCCTCCCCACCCCCACTATTCTCTCCTCCCCACCCCACCCTCCTCCCCAGTAGCACTCTCCCTCCAACCCCCACTCGCACTCTCCTCCACCCCCCATTCCCCACCACCTCCCTTTCCACCACTCTCTCCTCCCCCCACCCCCCACTCTCACCTCCCCGCCCCACTCTCACTCTCCCCATCCCCCCTTTCCCCCACTCTCTCCTCCCCATCCCCCCTTTCCCCCACTCTCCCCTCCCCCCACATTCTGTCCTCCCCCAGCCCCTCTCCCCAGCCCCACTATCTCCTCCACCCCTCCTCACCCACCCCCGGCTCCCCACTCTCCTCCCCTCACCCCCCTCCCACCCCTCCCCTCCACCCACTCGCCCCACCTGCATTCTCACCGTCCCCCTCTCCCCCACCGTCCCCCTACCCCCCATTCTCTTCCCCCACCACCACCCCCTTCCCCCCGCACTCCCTCTCTCCTCCCCCCACCCTCCCCCTACCTTCACTGTCACTGTCCCTTCCCCATCATCCACCTTTCCCTCCCTCCCCCTCTCCCTCCCCCCACTCTTCCCTGACCCTCAGTCCCCCTTCCCTCCCACCCCCACTCTCTCTTCCCACCACCACCCCCCCTCTCCCCACCACCACCCCCCTCCCCCCACCACCTCCCCCCACCACCACCCCCCTCCCCCCACCACCACCCCCCCTCCCCCCACCACCACCCCCCTCCCCCCACCCCCCTCCCCCCACCACCACCACCCCTCTCCCCACCCCCCTCTCCTCCCCACCCCTCCCACCTCCTCCACCCCCTGCTCCCCCTTTCACTCTCACTGTCCCCTTCCCCACCCACCTTCTCCCTCTTTGCTTCCCCCCCCCCACTCTTCCCTGACCCCCACTATCCCCCTTCCCCCCACCCCCACTCTCTCTTCCCCCCACCACCACCCCCTCCCCAGTCCCACTCTCCCACCCACCCCCACTCTCTGCTCCTCCCACCCTCCCCCTCCCCCCAACTCTCCCCTCTTCCCTGACCCCCACTGTTCCCCTTCCCCCCACCCCCGCTCTCTCTTCCCCCAACCACCCCCGCTGTCCCCCTACCCACCACCCCTTTCCCCCACTCTCTCCTCCCCCCACCCCCCCCATTCTTGCCTCCACCCCCCCCTCCTACCCCCACCCGCCCCCCACGTCCCCTCCCCACCGTGGAGCCGTTGGCGGCGAAAGGCACTTACCGAACGTGCAGGGAGGAGGAGGGAGCCCCGGACTACTCGAGTCGGGCGGCGGAGGTGGGACTACTCGAGTCGGGCGGCGGAGGTGGGACTACTCGGGGCGGACGGCCGCGGGTGTGGGAGAGTGGGGAGGGGAGAGAAGTGAGAGGAGAGAGGAGAGAGGCGCGGCGGGGGATGCGCACAAGATGGCGGAGCATGAGGAGGCCGCCATCTTTCTGAGGTCGCGACGGGGCCGTCGGTGGCAGCGACCACTGAAGGAGGAGGAGAAGAAGCTGCCCGGTCCCGCTGGGTCCGGGCGGGAGGGGGGACTCCAGGACGCCGTGCCCGTGGATTGAAGGGACGGAAGGGAGGATGAGGACCATCAGTCCGACCATCTCCCTCCTGCTCGGGAGTGTCCCCCGGATGAGGTAGAGTGAGGAGAGGCCGTGCCGTCAGACGCACAACACTTTGAAAAATGTGTTTAGAAATGAGAGTTTGAAAGTTAAAAATGTCTGTAACTTAAAAGATATTCGACCAATGACAATTAAGCTCTTGCGGGCCACATAAAATGACGTGGCGGGCCGCATTCGGCCCGCGGGCCTCTGTTTGACACATGTGCTGTAAGCAAACACAATACAGAAATATATTATGTTAATCTTCAACATTCATTTGACAGGCAGAGTCACACAGCCTTCAGTCCCATGTCACATCCCAGTTTGCTAAACTGCACCAGATTATCACTGAGAAAGAAAAGTACTTCCTCAAAGACATCCGAGAAGATGAGGAGCGGATTCTAAATCTAATGAAGAAAAATCTTCGGGAGATTCAAGAGAATTTAAATTCTAATCAGGAGGAACTCCTGCGTTTACAGGAACGGATGGAACAAAAAGACAGCGTGAAATTTCTAATTTCGAAGGTGCCCTTCGAGCGAGCACCGCCATTCAATGTGATCATGGCTGATCATTCTCTATCAGTACCCAGTTCCTGCCTTCTCCACATACCCCCTGACTCCGCTATCCTTAAGAGCTCTATCTAGCTCTCTCTTGAATGCATTCAGAGAATTGGCCTCCACTGTCTTCTGAGGCTGAGAATTCCACAGATTCACAACTCTCTGACTGAAAAAGTTTTTCCTCATCTCTGTTCTAAATGGCCTACACCTTATTCTTAAACTGTGGCCCCTTGTTCTGGACTCCCCCAACATTGGGAACATGTTTCCTGCCTCTAACGTATCCAACCCCTTAATAATCTTATACGTTTCGATAAGATCTCCTTTCATCCTTCTAAATTCCAATGTATACAATCCGAGTCGCTCCAGTCTTTCAACATATGACGGTCCCACCATTCCGGGAATTAACCTAGTAAACCTACGCTGCACGTCCTCAATAGCAAGAATATCATTCCTCAAATTTGGAGACCAAAACTGCACACAGTACTCCAGTTGCGGTCTCACTAGAGCCCTGTACAACTGCAGAAGGGCCTCTTTTCTCCTATACTCAACTCCTCTTGTTATGAAGGCCAACATTCCATTGGCTTTCTTCACTGCCTGCTCTTCCTGCATGCTTCCTTTCAGTGACTGATGCACTAGGACACCCAGATCTCGTTGTACATCCCCAGTTCCTAACTTGACACCATTCAGATAATACTCTGCCTTCCTGTTCTTACCACCAAAGTGGATAACCTCACACTTATCCACATTAAACTGCATCTGCCATGCATCCGCCCACTCACACAACCTGTCCAAGGCAACCTGCAACCTCATAGCATCTACCTCACAGTTCACACTGCCACCCATCTCCCGGTGACTCAGCACTTCAACTCCCCCTCCCATTCCCAATCTGTCCTTTCTGTCCTGGGCCTCCTCCATTGTCAGAGTGAAGGAACAGCAAATTGGAGGAAGAGCACCTCATATTTAGCGTGGGTAGTTTACACCCCAACGGTATGAACATTGACTTCTCTAACTTCAAATAGCCCTTGCTTTCCCTCCCTATCCCCGCCTCCTCCCCAGTTCTCCCACCAGTCTTTCTGTCTCCGACTACATTCCATCTCTGTCCCACCCACTCCCCTGCCATCAGTCTGAAGAAGGGTGAAGAAGGGTCTCGACTCGAAACGTCACCCATTCCTTCTCTCCAGAGATGCTGCCTGGCCCGCTGAGTTACTCCAGCATTTTGTGTCGACCAGTAAATTTATTCATTCGACTAGTCCACAGACATACAGCACACACTCTCACCAACACACACCTTACATGTGGGGACACACCATGACTTACACAACTATCCATGAACACACTCACCAACGCAGGATACATGCACCCACTGATATTTAATACGGCCATTACATTAACTCAGTCTGACGCACACACGTACCCAGCCGCAACTTCGCCATCCTCGTCTCCCATTTCGCTCTCCCCGTCCGCGACAACCAAAACATTTCACTTCCACTTCCCGGAAGAAAATTAGCGGAAATGCATTTCTCTTTTCCATCTCGCGCAATTGTGGAAAATCCCCCGCGGGAAACTATCAGTTGTCCGCCCGCCTGTGCCTGTGCCCGAGCGGCCTCTCCCCCGGTCCCAGGGCCGCGCTGCCCGAGTCTCCCCCCGATTCCCCCGGGGACTCTCTGATTCTCTGCTTCTCCCCCCAGTCTCCGTCACCCTGGATGTGGAAACAGCGCATCCGCTGCTCGAGGTGTCTGAGGATCGGAAGAGGGTGGGACAGACCGAGTCCCGGAGGAGTCTCCCTGACACCGGGAAGAGGTTCATAAACTGGCTGTGAGTGCTGGGATCGGAGGGATTCTCATCGGGGAGACATTACTGGGAGGTGGATGTGGCGGGGAGTCGGCGCTGGAGTCTGGGAGTCGCCGCAGAGTCTGTGGAGAGGGAGAGACAGGCCGAACTGACCCCGGAGACTGGAGTCTGGAGCATCGAGCGGGATGGTAATGAGCTTAATGCAGTCACCTCCCCTCCATCCCGTCTCCCCGCCCGTCCCATCCCCGGGAGTGTGGGAGTTTATCTCAGTTACGAGTCCGGGACAGTTTCCTTTTACGACGCGGGCACCAAGTCCCATCTCCACACCTTCACTGGGAATAAATTCACGGAGAAACTTTATCCTTTCTTTGGGCCTTGGCAAGAAACCCAGTGGCTGAGAATCTGCTCCGGTTCCTCTCCGGGTGTGTGAAAGGGTCGGGTCCCGGGACCGGCGTCAGGAGCGGGGCTCAGGGGCTGTGAGGCAGAAACCCGGTGGACAACAGGTCGGCGCTGAACGGCTTCCATTTAATTCCCAAATTCCGCTTCGTAAAACCCCAGTGAGCGCGGAAATAAAACCAGGGGGAATGTAAATGTGGGAAGAGAGAAATAAACAGCCACTGCGTTTAGAATTGTTGATCCGCCTTTTTTTTAAACGTGTTATCGGATCCCGTCAACTGAACTTTTATAAAAACCTAAGGATTGATACACTCGGCCTCCCCACTCATACTTGACCCATGGGATCCCGATCTCATCAGGATCATAAATGGTCGGAAAATCTTCATCGGGACACGGAAACGTTGGACATTGAACAAATTTGGCATTGCAGTCGAACTTATTAGAAGTGGAGAGAGTCATAGGTGATAGAAGCAGGATTAAGCCATTCGGCCCTTCAAGTCTACTCCGCCATTCAATCATGGCTGATCTATCTCTCCCTCCGAACTCCATTCTCCTGCCTTCTCCCCATAACCCCTGACACCCGTACGAATCAAGAATATGTCTAGCTCTGCCTTAAAAATATCCATTGACTTGGCCTCCACAGCACTCTGTGGCAAAGAAATCCACAGATTCACCACCCTCTGACTCAAGATATTCCTCCTCAATTGCCTAAAGGAACATCCGTTAAATCTGGGGCTGTGACCTCGGGTCCGAGATTCCCACGAGTGGGAACATCCTCTCCACGTCCACTCTATCGAAGCCTTTTTCACTTATCGGTAAGTTTCAGATCGCCAGGCAGGCCACGGGTGCAACCCACGGGAATGTGAATAACACGAATGGGGTTTTATGTGGGCAGCAAGAAGGTGGCAATGGTGAGCCTGGGAACAATTTATGAAGGAGATGGGAACTGCATAATTACCAATAGCGATACCATACGATAAATCTGTATTTATCCCCGGAGGGAAATTGGTCTGCCAATTGGTCACGACAAACAACAAGGTACACGAAAAACATGGTTAAAATTAAAATTTTAAAGGGGGAAAAGGGGACGTACAACGAGATCTGGGTGTCCGAGTGCATTAGTCACTGAAAGTAATCATGAAGGTAAAAGCAGGCAGTGAAGAAAGCCAATGAAATGTTGGCCTTCATGACGAGAGGAGTTGAGTATAGGAGCAAAGAGGTCCTTCTGCAGTTGTACAGGGCCCTAGTGAGACCATACCTGGAGTACTGTGTGCAGTTTTGGTCTCCAAATTTGAGGAAGGATATTCTTGCTATTGAGGGCGTGTAGAGTAGGTTTACTAGGTTCATTCCCGGAATGGCGGGACTGTCGTATGTTGAAAGACTGGAGCGACTAGATTTGTATACACTGGAATTTAGAAGGGTGAGAGGGGATCTTATTGAAACATATAAGATTATTAAGGTATTGGACACGTTCGAGGCAGCGAACATGTTCCCAATGGTGGGGGAGTCCAGAACCACTGGCCACAGTTTAAGACTAAGGGGTGGGCCATTTCGAGCGGAGATGAGGAAAAGCTTTTTCAGTTAGAGAGTTGTAAATCTGTGGAATTCTCTGCCTCAGAAGGCAGTGGAGGCCAATTCTCTGAATGCTTTCAACAGAGAGCAGGTGCAGGAGTAGGCCATTCGACCCTTCGAGCCAGCACCGCCATTCAAAGTGATCATGGCTGATCATTCTCAATCAGCACCCCGTTCCTGCTTTCTCCCCATACCCCCTGACTCCGCTATCCTTAAGAGCTCTATGTAGCTCTCGCTTGAATGTATTCAGAGAATTGGCCTCCACTGCCCTCTGAGGCAGAGAATTCCACAGATTCACAACTCTCTGACTAAAAAAGTTTTTCCTCATCTCTGTTCTAAATGGCATACCCCTTATTCTTAAACTGTGGCCCCTGGTTCTGGACTCCCCCAACATTGGGAACATGTTTCCTGCCTCTAACGTGTCCAACCCCTTAAGAATTTTGTAAGTTTCTATAAGATCCCCTCTCATCCTTCTAAATTCCGATGTATACAAACCTAGTCGCTCCAGTCTTTCAACACATGACAGTCCCGCCATCCCAGGAATCAATCTGGCGAATCTTCTCTGTACTCCCTCTATGGCAAGAATGTCTTTCCTCAGATTAGGAGACCAAAACTGTACGCAATACTCCAGATGTGGTCTCACCAATGCCCTGTACAACTGCAGCAGAATCTCCCTGCTCCTATACTCAAATCGCCTCGCTATGAATGCCAACATGCCATACCATAGACAATGGGCAATAGACAATAGGTGCAGGAGTTACCATTCGGCCCTTCGAGCCTACCCCTTATTCTTAAACTGTGGCACTTGGTTCTGGACTCCCCCAACATTGGGAACATGTTTCCTGCCTCTAGCGTGTCCAATCCCTCAATAATCTTATATGTTTCCATACGATCCCCTCTCATCCTTCTAATTTCCAGTGTATGCAAGACTAGTCGCTCCGGTCTTTGAACATATGACAGTCCCGCCATTCCGGGAATTAACCTAGTAAACCTACGCAGCACGCCCTCAACAACAAGAATATCCTTCCTCAAATTTGGAGACCAAAACTGCACACAGTACTCCAGGTGCGGTCTCACTAGAGCCCTGTACAACTGCAGAAGGACCTTTTTGCTCCTATACTCAAGAGACGAAGAGCTGTTCCTCGAGAACCCATGGAAACGTTCATTGTCCGTGGGATTCGGAGAGTTCTCGGAGTTTAACTTCATGAAGTAGAAACAAGGAACTGCAACATGCTGGAGTAACTCGGCGGCCAGGTAGCGTCCCTGAAGAACATGGATAGGCGAGGTTTCCGGACGGGATCTTTCTTGGGATAAAACATGGGTAGATGACGTTTCGGGTGCGGGTGCATCTCCAGACCGAAGATGGGTCCCAGCCCGAAACATCACCGATACGTTTTCCAGAGATGGTGCCTGACCCGCCGAGTTATTCCAGCACGTTGTGTAATTCTGTGAATCTGTGCGGCTTCTCGTCAAGCTCTCAAACACCCGTTTAAACTAATCCCAATTTAGCTCGCCCCGTGTTCCGCTAAATCCCTTCAATCGTTACCAAAGAACAGGAGCAACTCTATTTTTTAGTGCGGCTAAACAGGAGTATCGAGGAGAGGTCCGCGAGGTTAGAGCGAGAACGTCCAAACTCCACACAGCGAGCACCAGTTGTATCTGTGCGACAGCAGGTCATTTTAGCTGTACCACAATAGTGCCCGCATGCGATGGAAAACTAAAGGGCAGACAACGGGAATGTCACAGTCACCCCCGGTGATGCTGCCTGACCTGCTGAGTTACTCCAGAATTTTGTGAATAAATACCCAGCTAACAATGGCCTATTTCCGTTAACAGCCTAACTTTTTTTTGCATATTTTTCATTCATGTGTTCTATATCTCTCTGCATCCTCGTCTATATCTATCGTTTCTCTTTCCCCTAACGCTCACTCTGAAGAAGGGTCTCGACCCGAAACGTCGCCCATTCCTTTTCTCCAGAGGTGCTGTCAGACCCGTTGAGTTACTCCAGCTTTTAGTGTCTATCTTCGGTTTAAACCAGTATCTGCAGTTCCTTCCTACACATGTAGATTACACAGAGAGACTGTGGAACGCCACATTTCACCGGTGTTCGCACGTTACCATTTAACAGTCGCTCTAAATATATATTTCACCATCGTTTCCCATCCACGTATGGCACCATTTTGGCCTTGACGCCTATGTTCTGCTTTACACTGTCCCAGGTCCATATCTCTGGTATATTCACTTTCCAGAACGAACGGCCCCCTCCCTCCTGTGAGATTAGTTGCAGGTTTGCTCGGACAACTACACAATGAACCCTTGCAGTTTAATGTGGATAAATGTGAGCTTATCCACTTTGGTGGCAAGAATAGGAAGGCAGAGTATTATCTGAATGGTGTCAAGTTTGGAAAAGGGGACGTAAAACGAGATCTGGGTGTCCTAGTGCACCAGTCACTGAAAGGAAGCATGCAGGTACAGCAGGCAGTGAAGAAAGCCAATGGAATGTTGGCCTTCACAACAATAGGAGTATAGGAGCAAAGAGGTCTTTCTGCAGTCGTACAGGGCCCTAGTGAGACCGCACCTGGAGTACTGTGTGCAATTTTGGTCTCCAAATTTGAGGAAAGGTATTCTTGCTATTGAGGGCGTGCAGCGTAGGTTCACCAGGTTAATTCCCGGAATGGCGAGACTGTCGTATGTTAAAAGACTGGAGCGATTAGGCTTGTATACACTGGAATTTAGAAGGATGAGAGGGGATCTTATTGAAACATATAAGATTATTAAGGGATTGGTCACGTTAGAGGCAGGAAACATGTTCCCAATGTAGTGGGAGTCCAGAACCAGGGGCCACAGTTAAGAATAAAGGGGAGGCTATTTTGAACGGAGATGAGGAAAAACTTTTTCACTCAGAGAGTTGTAAATCTGTGGAATTCTCTGGCTCAGAAGGCAGTGGAGGCCAAATCTCTGGATGATTTCAAGAGAGCTAGATAAAGATCTTTAGGATATCGGAGTCATGGGGTATGGGGAGAAAGCAGGACCGGGGTACTGATTGAGAATGATCAGCCATGATCACATTGAGTGGTGGCGCTGGCTCGAAGGGCTGAATGGCCTCCTCCTGCGACTATTCCCTATTGTCTATTGCAGTCAATTAACATTCATTATACGAAGTGGGAGGATGCGGAGTGGATAACGCGATACTTCAAGAATTAAGCCGCTCCCTGAAGCAAACAAACTTCGAACCCGGAAATGCTCGGAATTAAAATGGCTTTGAAAGACCAGGTCGAGAGTTGGTCCGAGGAGGTAGTTTGTCCCATCTGCCTGGATTTCTTCACCGACCCAGTTATACTGGAGTGCGGGCACAACTTCTGCCGCTCCTGTATCACACAGAGTTGGGGCAGGGAGGGGAGAAACTCTTGCCAGGAATGTAGAGAGGAGATTGCAGACCGCAGCCTCAGGGTAAATCAGGCCTTGGCGAGACTGTCTGAGAAAGCTCGAGCACTGAGCCTGAATCGGACAGAGAAGGGAAGTAAACTTTTCTGCGAGGAACATCAGGAAGAAATGAAGCTGTTTTGTGAAAATGACAAGAAACTGGTCTGTCTGGTTTGTCGAGATGCGCTGGAACACAGAAACCACAGCTGCCAGCCGATTAAAGAAGCTGTGGACATCTACAAGGTTAATGCAAACAGATTTGTATCTTTATTTACCTTGTTGATTATTTGTTGTCTAACGCCTTTATTCTTTAATCCCAGGCTCGGGTAAAATCGGCCATAGAATCTGTCACGAAAAATAAATCTGATATCGAAGAAATAAAACAACAACAACTACGAAAGATTTCCGGAGTTTGGGTGAGGCCTTCCTGTCTGGAATTTTTATGCAGCGTTGCTCATTTTAATGTGTAGTGGACATGCTGGATCAATTGACTGCTGAAATTAGGTGCGTAGGAAGGAACTGCAGATGTTGGTTTAAACCGAAGATCATGATAAAAAGCTGGAGTAACTCAGCGGGACTGGCAGCATCTCTGGAGAGAAAGAATGGGTGACGTTTCGGGACGAGACCCTTCTTCAGACTGGTTAGGGATAAGGGAAACGTGGGGCATAGAGTAACATAGAAACATAGAAAATAGGTGCAGGAGTAGGCCATTCGGCCCTTCGAGCCTGCACCGCCATTCAATATGATCATGGCTGATCATCCAGCTCAGTAGCCTGTACCTGCCTTCTCTCCATACCCCCTGATCCCTTTAGCAAAAAGGGCCACATCTAACTCCCTCTTAAATATAGCCAATGAACTGGCCTCAACTACCTTCTGTGGCAGAGAATTCCACAGACTCACTACTCTCTATGTGAAGAAATGTTTTCTCATCTCGGTCCTAAAAGACTTCCCCCTTATCCTTAAGCTGTGACCCCTGGTTCTGGACTCCCCCAACATTGGGAACAATCTTCCCGCATCTAGCCTCTCCAACCCCTTAAGAATTTTATATGTTTCTATAAAATCCCCCCTCAGTCTCCTAAATTCCAGCGAGTACAAGCCCAGTCTATCCAGTCTTTCCTCATATGTAAGTCCCGCCATCCCAGGGATCAATCTGGTGAACCTTCTCTGTACTCCCTCTAAGGCAAGAACGTCTTTCCTCAGGTTAGGAGACCAAAACTGCACACAATACTCCAGGTGCAGTCTCACCAAGGCCCTGTATAACTGCAGCAGAACCTCCCTGCTCCTAAACTCAAATCCTCTTGCTATGAATGCCAACATACCATTCGCTTTCTTCACTGCCTGCTGCACCTGCATGCTTGCTTTCAATGACCGGTGCACCATGACACCCAGGTCACGTTGCATCTCCCCTTCTCCCAATCGGTCACCATTCACGTAATACTCTGCTTTCCTGTTCTTGCCGCCAAAGTGGATAACCTCACATTTATCCACATTATATTGCATCTGCCATGCATTTGCCCACTCGCCTAATCTATCCAAGTCACTCTGCAGCCTCCTAGCTTCCTCCTCGCAGCTAACACTGCCACCCAGCTTCTTGTCATCCGCAAACTTAGAGATGTTGCATTCAATTCCCTCGTCCAAATCATTAATATACACTGTAAATAACTGGGGTCCCAGCAATGAGCCTTGCGGTACCCCACTAGTCACTGCCTGCCATTCCGAAAAGGTCCCGTTTATTCCTACTCTTTGCTTCCTGTCCGCCAACCAATTTTCTATCCACCTCAACACTGAACCCTCAATACCGTGTGCTTTATGTTCGTACACCAATCTCCTATGTGGGACCTTGTCGAAGGCCTTCGGAAAGTCCAGATATAACACATCGACTGGTTCTCCCTTATCCACTCTACTAGTTACATCCTCGAAAAATTCTATAAGATTCGTCAGACATGATTTGCCTTTGGTAAATCCATGCTGACTTTGTCCGATGATTTCACCACTTTCCAAATGTGATGCTATCACATCTTTAATAACTGACTCTAGCATTTCCCCCACTATCGATGTTAGGCTAACTGGTCTATAATTCCCCGTTTTCTCTCTCCCTCCCTTTTTAAAAAGTGGGGTTACATTAGCTACCCTCCAGTCCTCAGGAACTACTCCAGAATCTAAAGAGTTTTGAAAAATTATCACTAATGCATCCACTATTTCTGAGGCTACTTCCTTAAGCACTCTGGGATGCAGCCTATCTGGCCCTGGGGATTTATCTGCCTTTAATCCATTTAATTTACCTAACACCACTTCCCGACTAACCTGGATTTCCCTCAGTTCCTCCATCTCATTAGACCCCCGGTCCCCCGCTATTTCCGGCAGACGGTTTATGTCTTCCTTAGTGAAGACAGAACCAAAGTATTTGTTCAATTGGTCTGCCATCTCCTTGTTCCCTATGATCAATTCACCTGTTTCCGACTGCAAGGGACCTACATTTGCCTTAACTAATCTTTTTCTCTTGACATATCTATAAAAGCTTTTGCAGTCTGTTTTTATGTTCCTTGCCAGTTTTCCCTCATAATCTATTTTCCCTTTCCTAATTAAGCCCTTTGTCCTCCTCTGCTGGACTCTGAATTTCTCCCAGTCCTCTGGTATGCTACCTTTTCTGGCTAATCTTTATGCTTCATATTTTGTTTTAATACTATCCTTGATTTCCTTTGTTAGCCACGGATGCACTACCTTTCCTGGTTTGTTCTTTTGCCAAAGTGGGATGAACACTTGTTGTAATTCATCCATGCAACCTTTAAATGCCTTCCATTGCATGTCCACCGTCAACCCTTTCAGCATCAATCGCCAGTCTATCTTGGACAATTCACGCCTCATACCCTCAAAGTTACCTTTCTTTAAGTTCAGAACACTTGTTTCTGTATCGACTTTGTCACTCTCCATCCTAATGAAGAACTCTACCATATTATGATCACTCTTCCCCAAGGGGCCTCGCACAACAAGACTGCTAACTAACCCTTCCTCATTACTCAATACCCAGTCTAGAATGGCCTGTTCTCTCGTTGGTTCCTCGACATGTTGGTTTAGAAAACCATCTCTCAAACATTCCAAGAAATCCTCTTCCTCAGCACCCCTGCCAGTTCGGTTCACCCAATCTATATGTAGATTGAAGTCACCCATTATAACTGCTGCACCTTTAGTGCATGCATTTCTAATTTCCTGCTTGATGCAATCCCCAACCTCCCTACTGCTGTTAGGTGGCCTGTACACAACTCCCACTAGCGTTTTCTGCCCCTTAGTGTTTCGTAGCTCTACCCATATCGATTCCACTTCCTCCAAGCTAATGTTCTTCCTTTCCACTGCTTTAATCTCTCTAACCAGTAATGCTACCCCACCTCCTTTTCCTTTCTGTCTATCCCGCCTGAATATAGAATATCCCTGGATGTTGAGCTCCCAGCCTTCGTCACCCTGGAGCCATGTCTCCGTAATCCCAACTATATCATAATCATTAATAACTATCTCCACATTTAATTCATCCACCGTATTACGTATACTCCTTGCATTGAGACACAAAGCCTTCAGGCTTGTTTTTACAACTCTCTTACCCCTTATACGATTATGTTGAAAAGTGGCCCTTTTTGATTTTTGCCCTGGATTTGTCTGCCTGCCACTTTTACTTTTCACCTTGCTACCTGTTGCTTCTACCCTCATTTTACACCCCTCTGTCTCTCTGCTCCAGCTCCCATCCCCCTGCCACATTAGTTTAATGTGTCAGTAGACGATGATGCAGAGAAATAAAAAACAATGAATAAAAGATATGCAAACAAGTAACGACGATAAAGGAAACAGGCCATTGTTAGCTGTTTATGGGGTGAAAGGGAGAAGTTAGTGTGACTTGGGTGGGGGAGGGAGAGAGAGAGAGGGAATGCCGTGGCTACCGGAAGTGAGAGAAGTCAATATTACTGGGCTGAAAGCTGCCCAAGCGAAATATGAGATGCTGTTCCTCCAATTTTGCAATTAGCCTCCCTCTGACAATGGAGGAGACCTAGGACAGAAAGGTCAGTGTGGGAATGGGAAGGAGAATTACACTTCTTTGTTTCAGGAAAATGTGACAGAATTCGATTGATTTGATAATTCTGAGAACCGGACGCTGATGGGCTATATGGCCACTTATTCTGTTAGCAAACACAATGCAGAAATATATTATGTTAATCTTCAGCATTCATTTGACAGGAAGAGTCACATACCCTTCAGTCCTATGTCACATCCCAGTTTGCTGAACTGCACCAGATTATCACTGAGAAAGAAAAGTACTTCCTCAAAGATATCCAAGAAGATGTGGAGCGGATTCTAAATCAAATGGAGAAAAATCTTCGGGAGATTCAAAAGAATTTAAATTCTATTCAGGAGGAACTCCTGCGCTTACAGGAATGGATGGAACAAAAAGACAGCATGAAATTTCTAGAGGTAAGGAAGTCTATTTAAATTTGCTTCTATAAATGTGCACCGTCACAAAATGGCGTCTGATATATTTGAAACAAATTCAACTATGTTGTCTATTGTCTATACATCTGCAGTTCCTTCCTACACATCACTAACATCATATTCAATAGACAAGAGACAACAAGTGCAGAAGTAGACCATGCAGCCCTTCGAGCCAGCAACTCCATTCAATGTGATCATGGCTGATCATTCACAATCAGTACCCCGTTCCTTCCTTCTGCCCATACCCCCTGACTCCGCTATCCTTAAGAGCTCTATCTAGCTCTCTCTTGAAAGCATCCAGAGAATTGGCCTGCACTGCCTTCCGAGGCAGAGAATTCAACAGATTCACAACTCTCTGACTGAAAACGTTTTTCCTCATCTCCGCTCTAAATGGCCTACCCCTTATTCGGCCGAAACGCACAACCTGTCCAGACTATCCTGTCAGCATCGTGTAATTTTCAGAATATTTTTTCTACTTCCTACATCGGTTCTATGTCTTCAATATCATTATTCTTCTCTGTGTGTCAGTGGGGGTGAGATTGGACAAATGGGAATTTTTAACACATAATGATCTGGGTGAAATTCGTGCTCTCAGTAGTTCCGTCTTGGTCAATTCAGTCTTGTGTTTTATTTATTTCAGGAGGAAGCTGTTCGCAAGCGAAGGTGGGGCATGTTCTTCACTGAAACTCTGCATGTAACATATTTCCTCATAAACATCAATGCACAATTTGTAATCAGCTATTTAATATTTGCAGGATTACTGATGAGGTGAATTCATTGTCAGTGACAGATGGTGCCATAACGGCTGTAAAATTCATCCACCTCTTTTTGTTGAAGACAGTGTTGACAGAAGCGTTTGACTCCTTTAAACAAGGTAAAACATATGGACTTATTTCACTTGGTTTGTGGGACACATTGATGTTTTTATGTGATGCAAAGATTGGTCAGGATAAAGCACTGAATGGTAATTGGAGTTTCATTCCTGCACCAACCCACTGACTGAGAAGCCTCACGCTCACATGGTCAGCTGGAGATGTTAGATCCTGGAACACAGGTAACACAGGAGAACGATACAACAAATACCCAGGCTGTTGGATGAAGCAATGCATCCTGACCCACCCACACCGCAAAAACACGCTGATCTATGAGTTTGAATTCTACCACGGTAGTCAGGAAATTTGGGGGGATGGTGTAGGGGGGGGGCGGGAGGGGGGAGGGGAGGGTGGGTGGAGGGACTGGGGACGGGGATGGAGGGTTGGGAGAGGGAGAGGGGGGAGGAGAGGGTACTGCACCAATGCAGTAGAGATTTGGGCCCAACGGGTCCACTTAGTCTATTCTTCTTTAAAACTCCTTCCTCTCACTTTAAACCAATAACCTTGTTTTTGATACCATTAAGATGGGGAACTGAATCTGACTAACTACCCCCTCTCTGCCTCTCGTAAACTTGTATTATAAGAAAATAACTGCAGATGCTGGTACAAATCGAAGGTATTTATACACAAAATGCTGGAGTAACTCAGCAGGTCAGGCAGCATCTCAGGAGAGAAGGAATGGGTGGCCTTTCGGGTCGAGACCCTTCTTCAGACTGATGTCAGGGGGGCGGGACAAAGGAAGGATATAGATGGAGACAGGAAGATAGAGGGAGATCTGGGAAAGGGGAGGGGAAGAGAGGGACAGAGGGACTATCTAAAGTTGGAGAAGTCAATGTTCATACCAATGGGCTGCAGGCTGTTCAGGCAAAATATGAGGTGCTGTTCCTCCAATTTCCGGTGGACCTCACTAAGGCACTGGAGGAGGTTCATGACAGAAAGGTCAGACTGGGAATGGGAGGGGAAGTTGAAGTGCTCGGCCACCGGGAGATCAGTTTGGCCAACACGGACCGAGCGCAGGTGTTGAGCGAAGCAATCGCCGAGCCTGCGTTTGGTTTCGCCAATGTAAATAAGTTGACATCTGGAGCAGCGGATGTAATAGATGAGGTTGCAGGAGGTGCAGGTGAACCTCTGTCTCACCTGGAAAGATTGTTTGGGTCCTTGGATGGAGTTGAGGGGGAGGTAAAGGTTGCATCTCGTGCGGTTGCAGGGGAAAGTGCCCGGGGATGGGGTGGTTTGGGTAGGAAGGGACGAGTGGACCAGGGAGTTGCGGAGGGAACGTTCTCTGCGGAACGCAGAAAGGGGAGGGGATATGAAGATATGGCCAGTGGCGGGGTCCCGTTGTAGATGACGGAAATTTTGGCGGATGATTTGTTGGATCTGCTGGCTGGTGGGGTGGAAGGTGAGAACGAGGGGGATTCTGTCCTTGTTGCGAATGGGGGGAGGCGGAGCAAGAGCGGAGCTGCGGGATGTAGAAGGGACCCTAGTGAGAGCCTCATCTATAATGGAAGAGAGGAAGCCCCGTTTCCTGAAGAATGAGTCCTGAAGAAACGTCACCCATTCCTTCTCTCCTGCGATGCTGCCTGACCTGCTGAGTTACTCCAGCATTTTGTGAATAAATACCTAAACTTGTAAAGTTCTCCCAGGTCTCCAAATCAGCATTATTCAAGTCCTCCAATGGAGGCAACATCCCGGTTAATCACCTTTGCACTCTCTCCAGCACAGTCACGTCTTTCCTCATTTTTAATTACCTCCAGTAAACATTTAACTCCTTAACTGCCCCGCCAATCTAGCCCCTATTTTCACCACCATAAGTAAAAACACTCAATATCACGTCCGCAACCCACCCGCCCACCATTTCTCCTACCTCCTCTCTCCCAATTGCATCTGCTTGCCCACGACATACCACAACTCTCGCCTCTACCTCGGGAAAAAATATCCGGGAAGGATTTCTGTTGTCCATCTTACGTGGTAGGGGGAGGGGGAAGAAAAATCCGGGCAGGGTTTCAGTTGTCCGCCCGCCTGTGCCTGAGGCCGAGCGGCCTCTCCCCTGGTCTCGGGGCCGCGCTGCTCGAGTCTCCCCCCGACCCCCGGGGACTCTCTGATTCTCTGCTTCTCCCCCCAGTCTCCGTCACCCTGGATGTGGAAACAGCGAGTCCGTGGCTCGAGGTGTCTGAGGATCGGAAGAGGGTGAGATTTACCGGGGCCCGGAGGAGTCTCCCTGACACCGGGAATAGGTTTACAGGCAGTGCGTGTGTGCTGGGATCGGAGGGATTCACATCGGGGAGACATTACTGGGAGGTGGTGGTGGCGTGGAGTCGGCGCTGGAGTCTGGCAGTCGCCGCAGAGTCTGTGGAGAGGCAGGGAGAGGACACACCGACCCCGGAGACTGGAGTCTGGAGCATCTGGCGGCGAAGTGACGAGTTTGAAGCAGTCACCTCCCCTCTATTCCCTCTCCCCGCCCGTCCCATCCCCGGGAGGGTGGGAGTTTATCTCAGTTACGAGTCCGGGACAGTTTCATTTTACGATGCGGACACCAAGTCCCATCTCCACACCTTCACCGGGAATAAATTCACGGATAAACTTTATCCTTTCTTTGCGATCTGGGATGAAAACCACTGGCTGAGAATCTGCTCCGGTTCCGCTCCGTGTCAGTAATTAACAAATTCTATCAATCCTTCACCAGCACCTGGAATATAGTTAAATCACCTCGGTTCTTTTAGATGTTAAACAAGTCTGTTCCGGGAATCGATGACCATAAAACCCCTAGACTGCAGCCTGTGATGATAATAATAATAATAATAATAATAATTTCATTTAATTGTTCCACACCGTGGAAATTTACAGTGTTACTGCAGCAAAGTGGATAACAGGAGACATTCATTATAAATAAAAATAAAGACAAGGATAAATTGTCATCAGTTTACTGTGTATTCCTTTACTGTTACTGTTGACTCGTCTGTTGGGAGCAGTGCTGGTTGTGCAGTCTCACAGCAGCGGGAAGGAAGGACCTCCGATATCTCTCCTTCACGCACTTGGGGTGAGGCAGTCTGTCACTGAAGGAGCTACTCAGTGCAGTGACTGTGTCCTGCATCTCGTTTAATATGTTTGATCCTGAAATGTCCTTGGAAATGGCCGAGGGAACCGTTGAGAGGGCATGTGGGATGTGCAATAAATGCAGGTCCTACAGATGTGCCCGACGGGTAATTTAGCTCATGAGTTCAATTTATTTCCTTAAAAACAATAGCTGGTGTTATTAATGTCAATATTCTGTTAAGTGTCGTTTCAATTTAGTTAAGTTTATTATTGCGTGAATCGAGGTACAGTGATACGTTTTCGTTGCGTGCTGTCTAGTCAACGATACAATACAATATAATATATCTTTATTGTCATTGTACAGGGGTACAACGAGATTGGGAATGCGCCTCCCATTTGATGCAATAATTTAATTAATTTAAACAACAACAACCCAACGAGACAAATTGTAACAGTTTTAAGACAGAATAAAGTGCAAGTAGATCTGTGCCGGATCACTGTGCGATGTGACCATCCGGCTCAGCAGGACCGGTTCATAGCAGCTATGGCCCTGGGGATGAAGCTGTTCCTGAGTCTGGAGGTGCGGGCGTAGAAGGCCTTGTATCGTCTGCCCGATGGTAGAAGTTCGAACAGACTGTTGCAGGGGTGTGAGGAGTCTTTGTGGATGCTGGTGGCTTTTCTGAGGCATCGTGTGTTGTAGATGCCCTCCAAGGCTGGTAGCTGTGTTCCGATGGTCCTCTGAGCTCTATGGACTACCCGCTGAAGAGCTTTCCTTTCTGCCTCCGTGCAGCTGAGGTACCACGGAGTGAGGGGGTATGGGGAGAAGGCAGGAACGGGGTACTGATTGAGAGTGATCAGCCATGATCGCATTGAATGGCGGTGCTGGCTCGAAGGGCTGAATGTTAGGATGCTCAATATGGTGCAGCGGTAGAATGTCGTCAGCAGCTGTTGGGGTAGACCAGACTTCTTCAGTGTTCTTAGGTAAAGACTGCACATGATTACAATCGAGCCGTTCACAGTGCACACGTAAACGATAAAGGGAATAACGTTTAGTGCAAGATAAAGTCCAGTAAAGTCCGATTAAAGATAATCCGAGGGTCTCCAAAGAGGCAAATGGTCGTTCAGGGCCGCTTTCCAGTTGGTGAGAGGCTGGTTCAGTTGCAGATGGACATGATAAGGGAATAACGTTTAGCCCAAGTTAAAGCCAACAAAGTCCGATCAAGTGTAGGAAATAAAAACTGCAGGTGCTGGTTTAAATCGAAAGTAGACACAAAATGCTGGAGTAACTCAGCGGGTCAGGCAGCCTCTCGGGAGAGAAGGAATGGGTGACGTTTCGGGTCGAGACCCTTCTTCAGACTGGATCAAGTCCGATCAAGGATCGTCCGAGCGTCACCAATGAGATACGGCAGTAGTTCAGCGCGGCTTTCGATCTGAAAGGATAATTAACGCCAATATTAAAAGCATTTATTATCCCAAGTTAAAGAGCAAGTCGGAGCTGGTGTCTATGCAGTCACAAGAGACTGCAGATGCTGGAATCTTCAACAAAAGACAAAGAGTGGAGTAACTCATTGAGTCGGACAGCGTCTGTGGAGGGAACTGGACAGACGAGGTTTCAGATTGGGACCCTTCTTCAGCTTGTCCGTCTCCTTGTTCTTCGCCTTTTCCTCGTCCTCCTTAATTGCGTTCTTGTCACCGGCGCTGCTCTCGGGTCGGTGAAGTCACCCGGCATCCAAACCTGCTCGTTCTCTCGACCTAAGCCCCCGCCCCTCACCCCCCACCCCTCACCCCGCCACGCCCCGGTAACTGTCCAAACTGATTAATCCAGCAATTATTTCTTCATTGTCGCGAAGTTTCAAGAGTTTTATTGTCATGTGTCTAGAGACGGAATAAATGAAATACTTGAAGGAGGCCAACAGATATGTTGATATATTACTCTGTAAATAAAAACATAATAAACCATGATGTACTTACTTCTGTGTTTATCTTCTTCTTACCATCCGCCAAGAAACAAATGGCCCTTCCTGATGGAGCAATGACCCACTTGCGACCTCTCCCAATTCCGTGAGCTGCCTTTGCCGCTCACACTGTTGTCCGCTCTCCACATCGACATCGACATTGTTGTTGTCAGTGCAGGGTTCCTGACCTGACCATGAAGGCTCATTGTCTTGGCAGCGTTGCAGGGCCGGTCTGGCCAATCGTAGTACATCCCATTCTACGTCACAGACAGACCATTCAGTCCATCTTATCCTGTCAATTCTGCGGCACCAGATAAACCCCCTTCCACCCATTCACCGCACTGACCAACAATGTCCTGAACTCAATAGACCCACACGTGTTTCTCCAACAGCCCTCCCACCCCATAACACATACTCTCTGCTTCAACCACATCTGTGGTGGCACGTTCCATTTTCTCATTGCTGAATTCCTTAAGGAATATATTGAAGACTATTTTATTTTAAATATATATTTTTTTATATTTATTTTATCTTTGTCATTTCGTGCCTCCACAAGTAAAGATACTTTCTCCGTTCCCTCTTGGTCAAATTCATCACAAATCTAAAATTACACTATCCGATCATCACGGACATCTTACCCGGCTAAAACGCACAACCACAATTTGTCCAGTCTATCCCGTCAGTATGGTATCATTCTAATTATAATTTTAATATTTTCTCCCTTGATTCACTGTCTGCAATATATCTGCTTTGCCCTGTGAATCCGAGGGAGTGAGAGTTGGCAATGGGACTATTTAACACCTTGTAATAAATAGGGTAAACTTCCTGGTTGCGAGGATGTCGACGGTCTGTCTCAGTCAATTCAGATTTATGTTTTATTTATTTCAGGAGGAAACTGATTGTAAGAGGAGGTAAGACTTGCTATTCACTGACACTCTGCATGGACCCGTAACATATTTCCTAGAAAAATCATTGCTCCGTTTGTAATCAGCTATTAAATATTTGCAGGGTCAGAGGTGACGAGCAGCCACTGTCGGTGAGAGATGATTCCATACACGTTGAGAAATTCAACCATCTCTTTTTGTTGAAGACAGTTTTGAAGGAAACGTTTGACTCCATTAAACAAGGTAAAACATATAGATTTATTTCACTATGTTTGTGAGACACATTGATGTTTCTTTATCAGATGCAAAGATTGGCCAGGAAAACGGACTGAATGGTAATTAAAGTTTCATTCGAACACCAACCCCAAGGGCTGAGAAGCCTCACGCACAATGATCAGCTGGAGATGTTCGACCCTCGAGCACATCCAACACAGGAACACGATACAACCAATACCTAGGCTGTTGGATAAGTCCTACAATGGGACTCACACAGCCGCACACACACATCGAGATATGAGTTTGAATTCTACCACAGTGGCCAGAAAATTAACTGAAATTATAAAGATTAAAAGTAGGTATCAGGGTGATGTCCAGGATAGACATCAAGGTATATGGTGGTCCTTCTGAGATGGAAATCTGCGCCACTATCCCTGTCTAACATGTCATTGACTGCAGATTTATGTTGACTCAAGTCTGCCCCATGTTGGACTCTTGAACCTCGCAGTTTTATTCAAACTGCACATTGAAGCATTTGACAGATATGGGCCCATGACCTGAGCTATGAGAAACTCACACATTCTCATCGGCCTAGAAAGGATCCCCATAAACAGGTACAGGGGACAAAATGGCAGTTCGTGGGTACAACCTCCACAATCTACGATCCCTTTGTAACAAAGAATACATACTCTGCAGACACAGTGAACTTACTTCAGCATATACTGTAATACTCCAACATTTTCACCACCTCCAACGGGATCTCACTACTGGCCACATCTTCCCATCTCCACCCCTTCTGCGGAGACCATTCCCACTGAAACTCCCATGTCAACTCGTTCCTTCCCACCCAAACCGCCCCCTCCCCAGGTACTTTCCCCTGCAACCGCAGGAGATGCAACACCTGTCCCTTTACCTCCCCCCTCACCTTCATCCAAGGACCTAAACAGTCTTTCCAGGTTAGGCAGAGGTTCATTTGCACCTCCTCCAACCTCATCTACTGTATCTGCTGATCCAGGTGTCAACTTCCTTACATCGGCGAGACCAAGCGCAGGCTCGGCGATCATTTCGCTGAACACCTTCGCTCAGTCCGTCTTAACCTCCCTGATCTCAATAGACAATAGACAATAGGTGCAGGAGGAGGCTATTCGGCCCTTCGAGCCAGCACCGCCATTCAATGTGATCATGGCTGATCATTCTCAATCAGTACCCCGTTCCTGCCTTCTCCCAATACCCCCTGACTCCGCTGTCCTTAAGAACTCCATCTAGCTCTCTCTTGAATGCATTCAGAGAATTGGCCTCCACTGCCTTCTGAGGCAGAGAATTCCACAGATTCACAACTTTCTGACTGAAAAAGTTTTTCCTCATCTCAGTTCTAAATGGCCTACACCTTATTCTTAAACTGTGGCCCCTTGTTCTGGACTCCCCCAACATTGGGAACATGTTTCCTGCCTCTAACGTGTCCAACCCCTTAATAATCTTATACGTTTCGATAAGATCTCCTCCCATCCTTCTAAATTCCAGTGTGTACAATCCTAGTCGCTCCAGTCTTTCAACATATGACAGTCCCGCCATTCCGGGAATTAACCTAGTAAACCTACGCTGCACGCCCTCGATAGCAAGAATATCCTTCCTCACATTTGGAGTCCAAAACTGCACACAGTACTCCAGGTGCGGTCTCACTAGGGCCCTGTACAACTGCAGAAGGGCCTCTTTGCTCCTATACTCAACTCCTTTTGTTATGAAGGCCAACATTCCAGTGGCTTTCTTCACTGCCTGCTTTTCCTGCATGCTTCCTTTCAGTGACTGATGCACGAGGACACCCAGATCTCGTTGTACGTCCCCTGTTCCTAAGTTGACACAATTCAGATAATACTCTGCCTTTCAATTCCTACCACCAAAGTGGATAACCTCACACTTATCCACATTAAACTGCATCTGCCATGCATCCGCCCACTCGCACAACCTGTCCAAGTCACCCTGCAATCTCATAGCATCTTCCTCACAGTTCACACTGCCACCCATCTCCCGGTGGTTCAGCACTTCAACTCCCCCTCCCATTCCCAATCTGTCCTTTCTGTCCTGGGACTCCTCCATTGTCAGAATGATTGAACAGCAAATTTTAACGGAACTATTATAAAAATCTAAGGATTGATACACTCGGCCTCTCCGCTCATACTTGACCCATGGCATCCCGATCTCAGCAGGATCACAAAGGTCAGAAATCTTCATCGGGACACGGAAAAGTTGGACATTGAACAAATTTGCAGTTGAACTTATTAGAAGTGGATTGAATCATAGGTGACCGGAGCAGGATTAAGCCATTCGGCCCTTCAAGTCTACTCCGCCATTCAATCATGGCTGATCTATCTCTCCCTCTGAACCCCATTCTCCTGCCTTCTCCCCATAACCCCTGACACCAGAACGAATCAAGAATCTGTCTATCTCTGCCTTAAAAATATCCATTGACGGCCTCCACAGCACTCTGTGGCAAAGAAATCCACAGATTCACCACCCTCTGACTCAAGATATTCCTCCTCAATTGCCTAAAGAAACTTCCTTTGAATCTGGGGCTGTGACCTCTTGTCCTAGATTCCCACGAGTAGAAACATCCTCTCCACATCCACTCTATCCAAGCCTTTTTCACTTATCGGTAAGTTTCATATCACCGGGCAGGCCACGGGTGCAACCGACGGGAAGGTGAATAACACGAATGGGGTTTTAAGTGGGCAGGAAGAACGTGGCAATGGTGAGCCTGGGAACAATTTAAGAAGGAGATGGTAACTGCACAATTACCAATAGCGATACCATAAGATAAATCTGTATTTATCCCCGGAGGAAAGTTGGTCTGCCAATTGGTCACGACAAACAATAAGGTACACGAAAAACATGAAGTTAAAAGTAAAAATTTAAAAGGGGAAAAGGGGACGTACAACGAGATCTGGGTGTCCTACTGCATCAGTTACTGAAAGTAAGCATGCAGGTACAAGCAGGCAGTGAAGAAATCCAATGGAATGTTGGACTTCATGACAAGAGGAGTTGAGTATAGGAGCAAAGAGGCCATTCTGCAGTTGTACAGGGCCCTAGTGAGACCACACCTGGAGTACTGTGTGCAGTTTCAGTCTCCAAATTTGAGGAAGGATATTCTTGCTATTGAGGGCGTGCAGCGTAGGTTTACTAGGTTAATTCCCGGAATTCCGGGACTGTCGTATGTCGAAAGACAGGAGCGACTAGGCTTGTATACACTGGAATTTAGAAGGATGAGAGGGGGTCTTATTGAAACATATAAGATTGTTCAGGGATTGGACACGTTAGAGGCAGGAAACATGTTCCCAATTTAGGGGGAGTCCTGAACCAGGGGGCACAGTTTAAGAATAAAGGGTAGGCTATTTAGAACGGAGATGAGGAAAAACATTTTCACTCAGAGAGTTGTAAGTCTGTGGAATTCTCTGCCTCAGAAGGCAGTGGAGGCCAATTCTCTGGATGCTTTCAAGAGAGAGCTAGATAGAGCTCTTTAGGATAGCGGAGTCAGGGGGTATGGGGAGAAGGCAGGAACGGGGTACTGTTTGAGAATGATCAGCCACGATCACATTGAGTGGTGGCGCTGGCACGAAGGGCTGAATGGCCTCCTCCTACGTCTATTGCCTATTGTCTATTGCGGTCAATTAACATTCATTATACGAAGTGGGAGGGTGCGGAGTGGATAACGCGATACTGCAAGAATTAAGCCGCTCCCTAAAGCAAACAGACTTCGAACCCGTAAGTGCTCGGAATTAAAATGGCTTCGAAAGACCAGGTCGAGAGTTGGTCCGAGGAGGCAGTTTGTCCCATCTGCCTGCATTTCTTCACCGGCCCGGTTATACTGGAGTGCGGGCACAACTTCTGCCGCTCCTGTATCACACAGAGTTGGGGCAAGGATGAGAGAAACCCCTGCCCGGAATGTAGAGAGGAGATTGCAGACCGCAGCCTCAGGGAAAATCTGGCCATGGCGAGACTGTCTGAGAAAGCTCGAGCACTGAGCCTGAATCGGACAGAGAAGGGAAGTAACCTTTTCTGCGAGGAACATCAGGAAGAAATGAAGCTGTTTTGTGAAAATGACAAGAAACTGATCTGTGTGATTTGTCGAAATGCGCTGGAACACAGAAACCACAGCTTCCAGCCGATTAAAGAAGCTGTTGACATCTACAAGGTCAATGCAAACATATTTGTATCTTTATTTACCTTGTTGATTCTTTGTTGTCTAACGCCTTTATTCTTTGATCTTAGGCTCGGGTAAAATCGGCCATAGAATCTGTGACAAAAAATAAATCTGATATCGAAGAAATAGAACAACAACAACTACGAAAGATTTCCAAAGTTCGGGTGAGGCCTTTATGTCTGGAATTTTTATGCAACGTTGCTCATTTTAATGTGTAGTGGACATGCTGGATCAATTGACTGCTGAAATTAGGTGCGTAGGAAGGAACTGCAGATGCTGGTTTAAACCGAAGATCATGACAAAAAGCTGGAGTAACTCAGCGGGACTGGCAGCATCTCTGGAGAGAATGAATGGGTGAAGTTTCCGGATGAGACCCTTCTTCAGACTGGTTAGAGATAAGGGAAACGAGGGACAGGGAGTAGACGATGATGCAGAGAAATAAAGAACAATTAATAAAAGATATGCAAACAAGTAATGACGTTAAAGTAAACAGGCCATTGTTAGGTGTTTATGGGGTGAAAGGGAGAAGTTAGTGCGACTTGGGTCGGGGATAGAGAGAGAGGGAATGCCGGGGCTACGTGAAGTGAGAGAAGTCAATATAACTGGGCTG
The DNA here is from genome assembly GCF_053455715.1 of Rhinoraja longicauda. Taxonomy (NCBI): domain Eukaryota; kingdom Metazoa; phylum Chordata; class Chondrichthyes; order Rajiformes; family Arhynchobatidae; genus Rhinoraja; species Rhinoraja longicauda. The sequence continues at coordinate 3,694,673 of NC_135971.1, read as the reverse complement.
AAAGCTGCCCAAGCGAAATATAAGATACTGTTCCTCCAATTTTGCAATTAGCCTCCCTCTGACAATGGAGGAGACCTAGGACAGAAAGGTCAGTGTGGGAATGGGAAGGAGAATTAAAGGAGAATTAAACTTCTTTGTTTCAGGAAAATGTGAGAGAATTTGATTGATTAGATAATTCTGAGAACCGGGCGCTGATGGGCTATATGGTCACTTATTCTGTAAGCAATCACAAACAGAAATATGTTATGTTAATCTTCAGCATTCATTTGACAGGAAGAGTCACACAGCCTTCAGTCCCATGTCATATCCCAGTTTGCTGAACTGCACCAGATTATCACTGAGAAAGAAAAGTACTTCCTCAAAGATATACGCGAAGACGAGGAGCGGATTCTAAATCTAATGGAGAAAAATCTTAAGGAGATTCAAAAGAATTTAAATTCTATTCAAGTGGAACTCCTGCGTTTACAGGAACGGATGGAACAAAAAGACAGCGTGAAATTTCTAAAGGAAAGGAAGTCTATTTAAATTTGCTTCTATAAATGTGCACCGTCACAAAATGGCGTCTGATAGAAACATAGAAACATAGAACATAGGTGCAGAAGTAGGCCATTCGGCCCTTCGAGCTTGCACCGCCATTCAATATGATCATGGCTGATCATCCAGCTCAGTAACCTGTACCTGCCTTCTCTCCATACCCCTTGATCCCTCTAGCCATAAGGGCCACATCTAACTCCCTCTTAAATATAGCCAATGAACTGGCCTCAACTACCTTCTGTGGCAGAGAATTCCACAGACTCACCACTCTCTGTGTGAAGAAATGTTTTCTCATCTCGGCCCTAAAGACTTCCCCCTTATCCTTAAGCTGTGACCCCTGGTTCTGGACTTCCCCAACATCGGGAACAATCTTCCCGCATCTAGCCTCTCCAACCCCTTAAGAATTTTATATGTTTCAATAAGATCCCCCCTCAGTCTTCTAAATTCCAGCGCGTATAAGCCTAGTCTATCCAATCTTTCTTCATATGAAAGACCTGCCATCCCAGGGATCAATATGGTGAACCTTCTCTGTACTCCCTCCAAGGCTAGAATGTCTTTCCTCAGATTAGGAGACCAAAACTCTACACAATACTCCAGGTGTGGTCTCACCAAGGCCCTGTACAACTGCAGCAGAACCTCCCTGCTCCTATACTCAAATCCTCTTACTATGAATGCTAACATACCATTCGCTTTCTTCACTGCCTGCTGCACCTGCACGCTTGCTTTCAATGACTGGTGCACCATGACACCCAGGTCACGTTGCATCTCCCCTTTTCCTAATTGGCCACCATTCAGGTAATAATCTGCTTTCCTGTTCTTGCCGCTAAAGTGGATAACCTCACATTTATCCACATTATATTGCATCTGCCATGCATTTGCCCACTCTCCAAATCTATCCAAGTCACTCTGCAGCCTCCTAGCATCCTCCTCTCAGCTAACACTGCCACCCAGCCTCGTCCAAATCATTAATATATATTGTAAATAACTGGGGTCCCAGCACTGAGCCTTGCGGTACCCCACTAGTCACTGCCTGCCATTCCGAAAAGGACCCGTTTATTCCTACTCTTTGCTTCCTGTCCGCCAACCCATTCTCTATCCACCTCAACACTGAAGCCCCAATACCATGTGCTTTAAGTTTGTACCCCAATCTCCTATGTGGGACCTTGTCGAAGGCCTTCTGAAAGTCCAGATATAACACATCGACTGGTTCTCCCTTATCCACTCTACTAGTTACATCCTCGAAAAATTCTATAAGATTCGTCATACATTATTAATGATTTGGACGAGGGAATTGAATGCAACATCTCTAAGTTTGCGGATGACACGAAGCTGGGTGGCAGTGTTAGCTGCGAGGAGGATGCTAGGAGGCTGCAGAGTGACTTGGATAGATTAGACGAGTGGGCAAATGCATGGCAGATGCAATATAATGTGGATAAATGTGAGGTTATCCACTTTGGCGGCAAGAACAGGAAAGCAGAGTATGACCTGAATGGTGACCGATTGGGAGAAGGGGAGATGCAACGGGACCTGGGTGTCATGATGCACCAGTCATTGAAAGCAAGCATGCAGGTGCAGCAGGCAGTGAAGAAAGCGAATGGTATGTTGGCATTCATAGCAAGAGGATTTGAGTTTAGGAGCAGGGAGGTTCTGTTGCAGTTGTACAGGGCCTTGGTGAGACCGCACCTGGAGTATTGTGTGCAGTTTTGGTCTCCTAACCTGAGGAAAGACGTTCTTGCCTTAGAGGGAGTACAGAGAAGGTTCACCAGATAGATCCCTGGGATGGCGGGACTTACATATGAGGAAAGACTGGATAGACTGGGCTTGTACTCGCTGGAATTTAGAAGACTGAGGGGGGATCTTATAGAAACATATAAAATTCTTAAGGGGTTGGAGAGGCTAGATGCGGGAAGATTGTTCCCGATGTTGGAGGAGTCCAGAACCAGGGGTCACAGCTTAAGGATAAGGGGGAAGTCTTTTAGGACCGAGATGAGGAAACATTTCTTCACACAGAGAGTGGTGAGTCTGTGGAATTCTCTGCCACAGAAGGTAGTTGAGGCCAGTTCATTGGCTATATTTAAGAGGGAGTTAGATGTGGCCCTTTTTGCTAAAGGGATCAGGGGGTATGGAGAGAAGGCAGGTACAGGCTACTGAGCTGAATGATCAGCCATGATCATATTGAATGGCGGTGCAGGCTCGAAGGGCCGAATGGCCTACTCCTGCACCTATTTTCTATGTTTCTATGTTTCATAAATCCATGCTGACTTTGTCCGATGATTTCACCACTTTCCAAATGCGATGCTATCACATCTTTAATAACTGACTCTAGCATTTTCCCCACTACCGATGTTAGGCTAACTGGTCTATAATTCCCCGTTTTCTCTCTCCCTCCCTTTTTAAAAAGTGGGGTTACATTAGCTACCCTCCAATCCTCAGGAACTACTCCAGAATCTAAAGAGTTTTGAAAAATTATCACTAATGCATCCACTATTTCTGAGGCTACTTCCTTAAGCACTCTGGGATGCAGCCTATCTGGCCCTGGGGATTTATCGGCCTTTAATCCATTTAATTTACCTAACACCACTTCCCGACTAACCTGGATTACCCTCAGTTCCTCCATCTCGGTAGACCCCCGGTCCCCTGCTATTTCCGGCAGATTATTTATGTCTTCCCTAGTGAAGACAGAACCAAAGTATTTGTTCAATTGGTCTGCCATCTCCTTGTTCCCTATGGTCAATTCACCTGTTTCCAACTGCAAGGGACCTACATTTGTCTTAACTAGTCTTTTTCTCTTCACATATCTATAAAAGCTTTTGCAGTCAGTTTTTATGTTCCCTGCCAGTTTTCTCTCATAATCAATTTTCCCTTTCCTAATTAAGCCCTTTGTCCTCCTCTGCTGGACTCTGAATTTCTCCCAGTCCTCTGGTATGATACTTTTTCTGGCTAATTTATATGCTTCATCTTTTGTTTTAATACTATCCTTGATTTCCCTTGTTAGCCACGGATGCACTACCTTTCCTGGTTTGTTCTTTTGCCAAACTGGGATGAACAATTGTTGTAGTTCATCCATGCAATCTTTAAATGCCTTCCATTGCATGTCCACCGTCAACCCTTTTAGTATAAATTGCCAGTCTATCTTGGACAATTCACGTCTCATACCCTCAAAGTTACCTTTCTTTAAGTTCAGAACACTTGTTTCTGAATTGACTTTGTCACTCTCCATCCTAATGAAGAACTCCACCATATTATGGTCACTTTTGCCCAAGGGGCCTCGCACAACAAGACTACTAACTAACCCTTCCTCATTACTGAATACCCAGTCTAGAATGGCCTGCTCTCTCGTTGGTTCCTCGACATGTTGGTTTAGAAAACCATCTCGTAAACATTCCAAGAAATCCTCTTCCTCAGCACCCCTGCCAATTTGGTTCACCCAATCTATACGTAGATTGAAGTCACCCATTATAACTGCTGCACCTTTAGTGCACGCATTTCTAATTTCCTGTTTGATGCCATCCCCAACCTCACTACTGCTGTTAGGTGGCCTGTACACAACTCCCACTAGCGTTTTCTGCCCCTTAGTGTTTCGCAGCTCTACCCATATCGATTCCACATCCTCCGAGCTAATGTCCTTCCTTTCCACTGCGTTAATCTCCTCTCTAACCAGCAACGCTACCCCATCTCCTTTTCTTTTCTGTCTATCCCGCCTGAATATAGAATATCCCTGGATATTGAGCTCCCAGCCTTGGTCGCCCTGGAGCCACATCTCTGTAATCCCAACTACATGATAATCATTAACAACTATTTCCACATTTAATTCATCCACCATATTACGTATACTCCTTGCATTGAGACACAAAGCCTTCAGGCTTGTTTTTATAACACTCTTGCCCCTTATATAATTATGTGGCAAAGTGGTCTTTTTTGATTTTTGCCCTGGATTTGTCTGCCTGCCACTTTTACTTTTCACCTTGCTACCTATTGTTTCTACCCTCATTTTATACCCCTCTGTCTCTCTGCTCTTGTTCCCATCCCCCTGCCATATTAGTTCAAATCCTCCCCGACAGCACTAGCAAACACTCCCCCAAGGACATTCGTTCCATTCCAGCTCAGGTGCAGACCGTACTGCTTGTAACAGTCCCACCTCTCCCAGAACTGGTTCCAATGTTCCCAGAAATTCGAGATATATTTGAATCAAATTCAACCATGTTGTCTATTGTCTATGCATCTGCAGTTCCTTCCTACACATCACTAACATCATATTCAATAGACAAGAGACAACAAGTGCAGAAGTAGACCATGCAGCCCTTCGAGCCAGCAACTCCATTCAATGTGATCATGGCTGATCATTCACAATCAGTACCCCGTTCCTTCCTTCTGCCCATACCCCATGACTCCACTTTCATTAAGAGCTCTATCTAACTCTCTCTTGAAAGCATCCAGAGAATTGGCCTCCACTGCCTTCTGAGGCAGAGAATTCCACAGATTCACAACTCTCTGGCTGAAAAGTTTTTTCCTCATCTCCGTTCTAAGTGGCCTACCCCTTATTCGGCCGAAACGCACAACCTGTCCAGACTATCCTGTCAGCATCGTGTAATATTCAGAATAATTTTTATACTTCCTCCATCGGTTCTATGTCTGCAATATCATTATTCTTCTCTGTGTGTCATTGGGGGTGAGAGTGGAGAAATGGGATTTTTTAACACCTCGTAATAATCTGGGTGAAATTCATGCTCTCAGTAGTTCTGCCTCGGTCAATTCAGTCTTGTCTTTTATTTATTTCAGGAGAAGCTGCTCGCAAACGAAGGTAGGGCATGTTCTTCACTGAAACTCTGCATGTAACATATTTCCTCATAAACATCAATGCACAATTTGTAATCAGCTCTTTAATATTTGCAGGATTAGTGATGAGGCGAATTCATTTTCATTGACGGATGGTGCCTTAACGGCTGACAAATTCAACCACCTCTTTTTGTTGAAGGCAGTGTTGATAGAAAAGTTTGACTCCATTAAACAAGGTAAAACATATGGACTTATTTCACTTGGTTTGTGGGACACATTGATGTTTTTATGTGATGCAAAGATTGGCCAGGATAAAGCTCTGAATGGTAATTGGAGTTTCATTCATGCACCAACACACGGGCTGAGAAGCCTCACGCACACATGGTCAGCTGGAGATGTGAGTTCCTGGAACACATGCAACACAGGAGCACGATACATCAGATACCCAGGCTGTTGGATGAACCAGTGCATCCCGACCCACCCACAGCGCAAAAACACGCTGATCTATCAGTTTGAATTCTATCACGGTAGTCAGGAAATTGGGGGGGATGGAGATGGGGGGAGGGGAAAGGGGGGAGGGGAAGGTGCTGCACCAATGCAGTAGAGGTTTGGGCCCAAAGGGTCCACTTGGTCTAGTCTTCTTTAAAACTCCTTCCTCTCACTTTAATCCAATAACCTTGTTTTTGATACCATTAAAATGGGGAACTGAATCTGACAAACTACCCCCTCTCTGTCTCTCGTAAACTTGTAAAGTTCTCCCAGGTCTCCAAATCAGCATTATTCAAGTCCTCCAATGGAGGCAACATCCCGGCGAACCTCCTTTGCACTCTCTCCAGCACTGTCACATCTTTCCTCCTGTATCACCTAAATATAGCGACCTCATTCTTAATTACCTCCAGTAGACATTTAACTCGTCAACTGTCCCGCCAATCAAGCCCCCATTTTCACTCAATAGCACGCCCGCACACCCATCCAACCACCATTTCTCCTACCTCCTCTCTCCCAATTGCATCTGCTTGCCCACGACATACCACAACTCTCGCCTCTACCTCAGGAGAAATATCCGGGAAGGATTTCTGTAGTCCATCTTACGTGTTAGGGGGAGGGGGAAGAAAACTCCGGACAAATTTTCAGTTGTCCGCCCGCCTGTGCCCGAGGCCGAGCGGCCTCTCCCCCGGTCCCGGGGCCGCGCTGCCCGAGTCTCCCCCCGACCCCCGGGGACTCTCTGATTCTCTGCTTCTCCCCCCAGTCTCCGTCACCCTGGATGTGGAAACAGCTGGTTCGTGGCTCGAGGTGTCTGAAGATCGGAAGAGGGTGAGAGGGATCGGGACCCGGAGGCGTCTCCCTGACACCGGGAAGAGGTTTACAGGCAGTGCATGTGTGCTGGGATCGGAGGGATTCACATCGGGGAGACATTACTGGGAGGTGGAGGTGGCGGGGAGTGAGTACTGGAGTCTGGGAGTCGCCGCAGAGTCTGTGGAGAGGAAGAGACCGGTCACACTGACCCCGGAGACTGGAATCTGGAGCATCTGGCGGCGGGATGACGAGTTTGCTGCATTCACCTCCCCTCCATCCCGCCTCCCCGCCCGTCCCAACCCCGGGAGGGTGGGAGTTTATCTCAGTTACGAGTCCGGGACAGTTTCATTTTACGACGCGGACACCAAGTCCCATCTCCACACCTTCACCGGGAATAAATTCACGGAGAAACTTTATCCTTTCTTCGGGATCTGGGTTGCAGGCCAGTGGCTGAGAATCTGCTCCGGTTCCACTCCGTGTCAGTAATTAACAAATTCTATCAATCCTTCACCAGCACCTGGAATATAGTTAAATCACCTCCGTTCTTTAACATGTTAAACAAGTCTGTTCCGGGAATCAATGACCATAAAACTCCTAGACTGCCGCCTGTGATAATAGTGATAATAATAATAATAATAATAATAATAATAATAATAATAATAATAATAATAATAATAATAATAATAATAATAATAATAATATATTCCTTTATTTGTCCCACACCGTGGAAATTTGCAGTGTTACAGCAGCAAAGTGGATGAGGAGACATTCATTATAAATAAAAATAAAGACAAGGATAAATTGTCATCAGTTTACTGTGTATTCCTTAACTGTTACTGTTGACTCGTCTGTTGGGAGCAGTGCTGGTTGTGCAGTCTCACAGCAGCGGGAAGGAAGGACCTCCGATATCTCTCCTTCACGCACTTGGGGTGAGGAAGTCTGTCACTGAAGGAGCTACTCAGTGCAGTGACTGTGTCCTGCATCTCGTTTAATATGTTTGATCCTGAAATGTCCTTGGAAATGGCCGAGTGAACCGTTGAGAGGGCATGTGGGATGTGCAATAAATGCAGGTCCTACAGATGTGCCCGGCGTGTAATTTAGCTCATGAGTTCAATTTATTTCCTTAAAACCGATAGCTGACGTTATTAATGTCAATATTCTGTTAAGTGTCGTTTCAATTACTTCAGTTTATTGTTGCATGAACCGAGGTACGGTGAGACGTTTTCGTTGCGTGCTATCCAGTCAACAATACAATACAATACAATACATCTTTATTTTCATTGTACAGGGGTACAACGAGATTGGGAATGCGCCTCGCATACGATGCAATAATTTAATTAATTTAAACAACAACAACCCAACGAGACAAATTGTACCAGTTTTAAGACAGAATAAAGTGCAAGTAGATCTGTGCCGGATCACTGTGCGATGTGACCATCCGGCTGAGCAGGACCGGTTCATTGCAGCTATGGCCCTGGGGATGAAGCTGTTCCTGAGTCTGGAGGTGCGGGCGTAGAAGGCCTTGTATCGTCTGCCCGATGGTAGAAGTTCGAACAGACTTGCAGGGGTGTGAAGAATCTTTGTGGATGCTGGTGGCTTTTCTGAGGCATCGTGTGTTGTAGATGCCGTCCAAGGCTGGTAGCTGTGTTCCGATGGTCCTCTGAGCTCTATGGACTACCCGCTGAAGTGCTTTACTTTCTGCCTCCGTGCAGCTGAGGTACCACACAGGGATGCCATGTGTTAGGATGCTCTCTATGGTGCAGCGGTAGAATGTCGTCAGCAGCTGTTGGGGTAGACCAGACTTCTTCAGTGTTCTTAGGTAAAGACTGCACATGATTACAATCGAGCCGTTCACAGTGCACACGTAAACGATAAAGAGAATAACGTTTAGTGCAAGATAAAGTCCAGTAAAATCCGATTAACGATAGTCCGAGGGTCTCCAAAGAGGCAAATGGTCGTTCAGGGCCGCTTTCCAGTTGGTGAGAGGCTGGTTCAGTTGCAGATGAACATGATAAGGGAATAACGTTTAGCCCAAGTTAAAGCCAGCAAAGTCCGATCAATTGTAGGAAATAAAACTGCAGATGCTGGTTTAAATCGAAAGTAGACACAAAATGCTGGAGTAACTCAGCGGGTCAGGCAGCATCTCGGGAGAGAAGGAATGGGTGACGTTTCGGGTCGAGACCCTTCTTCAGACGGGATCAAGTCCGTTCAAGGATCGCCCGAGCGTCACCAATGATTTAGGGCAGTAGTTCAGCGCGGCTTTAGATCTGAAAGGATAATTAACGCTAATATCAAAAGCATTTTAAAGAGGAAATCGGAACTCGGTGTCTATAGTCACAAGAGACGGCAGATACTGGAATCTTCAACAAAAGACAAAGTGCTGGAGTAACTCAGTGAGTCGGACAGCGTCTGCGGGGGGAACTGGACAGACGAGGTTTCAGATTGGGACCCTTCTTCAGCTTGTCCGCCTCCTTGTTCTCCGCCTTTTCCTCGTCCTCCTAGATTGCGTTCTTGTCACCGGCGCTGCTCTCGGGGCGGTGAAGTCACCCGGCATCCAAATCTGCTCGATCTCTCTACCTAAGCCCCCTGCCCCTCACCCCCCTCAACCCACCCCTCACCCCGCCACGCCCCGGTAACTGTCCAAACTGATTAATCCAGCAATTATTTCTTCATTGTCGCGAAGTTTCAAGAGTTTTATTGTCATGTGTCTAGAGACGAAATAAATGAAATACGTGCAGGAGGCCAACAGATATGTTGATATATTACTCTGTAAATAAAACCAAAATAAACCATGATATACTTACTTCTGTGTTGATCTTCTTCTTACCATCCGCCAGGATGCAAATGGCCCTTCCTGATGGAGCGATGACTCACTTGTAACCTCTCCCAATCCCGTGAGCTGCCTTTGCCGCTCACACTGTTGTCCGCTCTCCACGTCGACATCGACATTGTTGTTGTCAGTGCAGGGTTCCTGACCTGACCATGAAGGCTCATTGTCTTGGCAGCGTTGCAGGGTCGGTCTGGCCAATCGTAGTACATCCCATTCTACGTCACAGACAGACCATTCAGTCCATCTTCTCCTGTCAATTCTACGGCACCAGATGAACCCCCTTCCACCCATTCACCGCACTGACCAACAATGTCCTCAACTCGATAGACCGACACGTGTTTCTCCAACAGCCACCCCACACCATAACACATACTCTCTGCTTCAACCACATCTGTGGTGGCAGGTTCCACTTTCTCATTGCTGAATTCCTTAAGGAATATGCTGAAGACCATTTTAGTTAAAAAAACAAATATTTTTATATTTATTTTATCTTTGTCATTTGGTGTCTCCACAAGTAAAGATACTTTCTCCGTTCCCTCTTCGTCAAATTCATCACTAATCTAAAATTACACTATCCGATCATCACGGTCATCTTACCCGGCTAAAACGCACAACCACAACCTGTCCAGTCTATCCCGTCAGTATGGTATCATTCTAATTAACATTTTAGTATTTTCTCCCTTGTTTCTCTGCCTGCAATATATCTGCATTCCCTGTGAACCCGAGAGAGTGAGAGTTGGTAATGGGACAGTTTAACACCTTATAATAAATAGGGTAAACTTCCTGGTTGTGAGGATGTCGACGGTCTGTCTCAGTCAATTCAGATTTATGTTTTATTTATTTCAGGAGGAAACTGATTGTAAGAAGAGGTAAGACTTGCTATTCACTGCCGCTCTGCATGGACCGGTAACATATTTCCTAGAAAAATCATTGCTCAGTTTGTAATCAGCTAATAAACATTTGCAGGGTCAGAGGTGACGAGCAGCCACTATCGGTGAGAGATGATTCCATACCCGTTGAGAAATGCAACCATCTCTTTTTTTGTTGAAGACAGTTTTGAAGGAAACGTTTGACTCCATTAAACAAGGTAAAACATATAGATTTATTTCACTTTGTTTGTGAGATACATTGATGTTTCTTTAACAGATGTAAAGATTGGCCAGGATAACGGACTGAATGGTAATTAAAGTTTCATACCAACTCCAGCTCCACGGGATGAGAAGCCTCACGCACAATGATCAGCTGGAGATGTTCGATCCTTGAGCACATCCAACACAGGAACACGATACAACCAATACCTAGGCTGTTGGATAGGTCCTACAATGGGACTCGCACAGCCGCACACACACACACACACACATCGAGATATGAGTTTGAATTCTACCACAGTGGCCAGGAAATTAAAATTAACTGAAATTATAATGATTAAAAGTAGGTATCAGGGTGATGTCCAGGATAGACATCAAGGTATATGGTGGTTCTTCAGAGATGGAAATCTGTGCCACTAACCCTGTCTAACATGTCAGTGACTGCAGATTTAGGTTAACTCAAGTCTGCGCCCTGTTGGACTTTTAAAACTCGCAGTTTCATTCAAACTGCACATTGAAGCATTTGAGAGATCTGGGCCCATGACCTGAGCTATGAGAAACTCACACATTCTCATCGGCCTAGAAAAGATCCCCATAAACACATTCACGGGACAAAATGGCAGTTCGTGGGTACAACCTCCACAATCTACGATCCCTTTGTAACAAAGAATACATACAATAGACAATAGACAATAGACAATAGGTGCAGGAGTAGGCCATTCAGCCCTTCGAGCCAGCACCACCATTCAATGCGATCATGGCTGATCACTCTCAATCAGTACCCCGTTCCTGCTTTCTCCCCATACCCCCTCACTCCGCTATCCTTAAAAGCTCTATCCAGCTCTCTCTTGAAAGCATCCAACGAACTGGCCTCCACTGCCTTCTGAGGCAGAGAATTCCACACCTTCACCACTCTCTGACTGAAAAAGTTCTTCCTCATCTCCGTTCTAAATGGCCGACCCCCTATTCAGACGCAGTGAACTTAATTCATACATATACTGTAATTCTCCAACATTTTCACCACCTCCAACGGGATCCCACTACAGGCCACATCTTCCAATCTCCACCCCTTTCTGCAGAGACCATTCCATACGAAACGCCCTGGTCAACTGGTCCCTTCCCACCCAATCCACCCCCCCGTACTTTCCCATCACCGCAAGAGATGCAACACCTGTCCCTTTACCTCCCCCCCCTCAACTTCATCCAAGGACCCAAACAGTCTTTCCATGTGAGGCAGAGGTTCACTTGCACCTCCTCCAACCTCATCTACTGTATCTGCTTTTCTTGGTGTCGACTTCCCTACATCGGCGAGACCAAGCGCAGGCTCGGCGATCATTTCGCTGAACACCTTCGCTCAGTCCGTCTTAACCTCCCTGATCTCCCGGTGGTTCAGCACTTCAACTCCCCCTCCCATTCCCAATATGTCCTTTCTGGCCTGGGCCTCCTCCATTGTCAGAGTGAAGAAGCAGCAAATTGAAGGAACGGCACCTCATATTTCGCGTGGGTAGTTTACACCTAGGCGGTATGAACATTGACTTCTCTAACTTCAAAAAGCCCTTGCTTTCCTCTCTATCCCCTCCTCCTCCCCAGTTCGCCCACCAGCCTTTCTGTCTCCGACTACATTCCATATCTGTCCCACCCACTCCCCTGGCATCAGTCTGAAGAAGGGTCTCGACTCGAATCGTCGCCCATTCCGTCTATCCAGAGATGCTGCCTGGCCCGCTGAGTTACTCCAGCATTTTGGGTCTACCAGTGAATTTATTCATTCGACTAGTCCACAGGCATACAGCACACACTATCACCAACACACACCTTACGTGTGAGGACACGCCATGACTTACACAACCATCCATGAATACACTCGCCATCGCAGGACACATGCACCCACTGATATTTAATACGGCCATTACAATAACTCAGTCTGACGCACACATGTACCCAGGCGCAACTTCGCCATCCTCGTCTCCCATTTCGCTCTCCCCGTCCGCGACAACCAAAACATTTCACTTCCACTTCCCGGAAGAAAAGTAGCGGAAATGCATTTCTCTTTTCCGTCTCGCGCAATTGTGGAAAATCCCCCACGTGAAACTTTCAGTTGTCCGCCCGCCTGTGCCCGAGGCCGAGCGGCCTCTCCTCCGGTCCCGGGGCCGCGCTGCCCGAGTCTCCCCCCGACCCCCAGGGACTCTCTGACTCTCTGCCTCTCCCCCGTCTCCGTCACCCTGGATGTGGAAACAGCGCATCCGCTGCTCGAGGTGTCTGAGGATCGGAAGAGGGTGGGAGAGACTGAGTCCCGGAGGAGTATCCCTGACACCGGGAAGAGGTTCACAAACATTCTGTGTGCGCTGGGATCGGAGGGATTCACATCGGGGAGACATTACTGGGAGGTGGATGTGGCGGGGAGTGAGTACTGGAGTCTGGGAGTCGCCGCAGAGTCTGTGGAGAGGAAGCGACAGGTCGAACTGACCCCGGAGACTGGAGTCTGGAGCATCGAGCGGGATGGTAATGAACTTAATGCAGTCACCTCCCCTCCATCCCGTCTCCCCGCCGGTCCCCTCCCCGGGAGGGTGGGAGTTTATCTCAATAGACAATAGGTGCAGGAGTAGGCCATTCAGCCCTTCGAGCCAGCACCGCCATTCAATGCGATCATGGCTGATCACTCTCAATCAGTACCCCGTTCCTGCCTTCTCCCCATACCCCCTCACTCCGCTATCCTTAAGCGCTCTATCCAGCTCTCTCTTGAAAGCATCCAACGAACTGGCCTCCACTGCCTTCTGAGGCAGAGAATTCCACACCTTCACCACCCTCTGACTGAAAAAGTTCTTCCTCATCTCCGTTCTAAATGGCCTACCTCTTATTCTCAAACTGTGGCCCCTTGTTCTGGACTCCCCCAACATTGGGAACATGTTATCTGCCTCTAATGTGTCCAATCCCCTAATTATCTTATATGTTTCAATAAGATCCCCCCTCATCCTTCTAAATTCCAGTGTATTCAAGCCCAATCGCTCCAGCCTTTCAACATACGACAGTCCCGCCATTCCGGGAATTAACCTAGTGAACCTACGCTGCACGTCCGGGACAGTTTCCTTTTACGACGCAGGCACCAAGTCCCATCTCCACTCCTTCACTGGGAATAAATTCACGGAGAAACTTTATCCTTTCTTTGGGCCTTGGCAAGAAACCCAGTGGCTGAGAATCTGCTCCGGTTCCGCTTCGGGTGTGTGAAAGGGTCGGGTCCCGGGACCGGCGTCAGGAGCGGGGCTCAGGGGCTGTGGGGCAGAAACCCGGTGGACAACAGGTCGGTGCTGAACGGCTCCCATTTAATTCCCAAATTCCGCGTCGTAAAACCCCAGTGAGCGCGGAAATAAAACCAGGGGGAATGTAAATGTGGGAAGAGAAAAATAAACAGCAACTGTGTTTAGAAGTGTTGATCCGCCTCTTTTTTAAACGTGTTATCGGATCCCGTCAACTGATCTTTTTTAAACGTGGGTGACCCCTGGCATCTCGATCTCATCAGGATGTTCCCAATGTTGGGGGAGTACAGAACAAGGGGCCACAGTTTAAGAATAAGGGGTAGGCCATTTAGAACTGAGATGAGGAAAAACTTTTTCAGTTAGAGAGATGTGAATCTGTGGAATTCTCTGCCTCAGAAGGCAGTGGAGGCCAATTCTCTGAATGCATTCAAGAGAGAGCTGGATAGAGCTCTTAAGGATAGCGGAGTCAGGGGGTATGGGGAGAAGGCAGGAACGGGGTACTGATTGAGAATGATCAGCCATGATCACATTGAATGGCGGTGCTGGCTCGAAGGGCCGAAAGGCCTCCCCCTGCACCCATTGTCTATTGTCTATTGATCATAAATGGTCGGAAATCTTCATCGGGTTACGGAAAAGTTGGACATTGAATAAATTTGACATTGCAGTTGAACTTATTAGAAGTGGAGAGAATCAATGGTGAACGGAGCAGGATTAAGCAATTCGACCCTTCACGTCTACTCCGCCATTCAATCATGGCTGATCTATCTCTCCCTCCGAACCCCATTCTCCTGGCTTCTCCCCATAACCCTTGACATATGTACGATTCAAGAATCTGTCTATTTCTGCCTTAAAAATTATCCATTGACTTCGCCTCCACAGCATTCTGTGGCAAAGAAATCCACAGATTCACCAGCCTAGGACTCAAGATATTCCTCCTCAATTGCCGAAAGGAACATCTCACTAGGGCCCTGTACAACTGCAGAATGACCTCTTTGCTCCTATACTCATGAGACGAAGTGCTGTTCCTCGAGAACGCATGGAAACGTTCATTGTCCGTGGGATTCGGAGAGTTCTCGGAGTTTAACTTCACGAAGTAGAAACAAGGAACCGCAACATGCTGGAGTAACTCAGCGGCCAGGTAGCGTTCCTGAAGAACATGGATAGGCGAGGTTTCCGGACGGGATCCTTGTTGGGATAAAACATGGGTAGATGACGTTTCGGGTGCGGGTGCCGAGTTACTCCAGCACGTTGTGTAATTCTGTGAATCTGTGTGGCTTCTCGTCAAGCTCTCAAACACCCGTTTAAACTAGTCCCAGTTTAGCTCGCCCCGCTAAATCCCTTCAATCGTTACCAAAGAACAGAAGCAACTCTATTTTTTAGTGCGACTGATGTTGAATCAGTATGGATAGAAATGAGAAATTGTAAGGGTAAAAAGACCCTAATGGGAAGGAAATTCTTGCTATGGAGGGCGTGCAGCGTAGGTTCACTAGGTTAATTCCCGGAATGGCGGGACTGTCGTATGTTGAAAGGCTGGAGCGATTGGGCTTGTATACACTGGAATTTAGAAGGATGAGGGGGATCTTATTGAAACATATAAGATAATTAGGGGATTGGACACATTAGAGGCAGGAAACATGTTCCCAATGTTGGGGGAGTCCAGAACAAGGGGCCACAGTTTAAGAATAAGGGGTAGGCCATTTAGAACGGAGATGAGGAAGAACTTTTTCAGTCAGAGAGTGGTGAAGGTGTGGAATTCTCTGCCTCAGAAGACAGTGGAGGCCAGTTCGTTGGATGCTTTCAAGAAAGAGCTGGATAGAGCTCTTAAGGATAGCGGAGTGAGGGGTATGGGGAGAAGGCAGGAACGGGGTACTGATTGAGAGTGATCAGGCATGATCGCATTGAATGGCGGTGCTGGCTCGAAGGGCTGAGTGGCCTACTCCTGCACCTATTGTCTATTGTCTATTGAACCGGAGTATCGAGGAGAGGTCCGCGAGGTTAGAGCGAGAGCGTCCAAATTCCACACAGCGAGCACCAGTTCGAAGCCAACACTGGGTCGTTGGATCTGTGCGACGGCAGGTCATTTTAGTTGTACCACAATAGTGCCCGCATGCGATGGAAAACTAAAGGGCAGTCAACGGGAATGCCACAGTCACCCCCGGTGATGCTGCCTGACCTGCTGAGTTACTCCAGCATTTTGTGAATAAATACCCAGCTAACAATGGCCTGTTTCACTTATCACCCTAACTTTATTTTGCATATTTTTCATTCGTGTGTTCTATATCTCTCTGCATCCTCGTCTATATCTATCGTTTCTCTTTCCGCTATCGCTCACTCTGAAAAAGGGTCTCGACCCGAAACGTCGCCCATTCCTTTTCTTCAGATGTGCTGTCAGACCCGTTGAGTTACTCCAACGTTTAGTGTCTATCTTCGGTTTAAACCAGTATCTGCAGTTCCTTCCTACACATGTAGATTACACCGAGAGACGGTGGAACGCCACATTTCACCGGTGTTCGCACGTTACCATTTAACAGTCGCTCTAAATATATATTTCTCCATCGTTTCCCATCCACGTATGGCACCATTTTGGCCTTGCCCCCTATGTTCTGCTTTACACTGTCCCAGGTCCATATCTCTGGTATATTCACTTTCAAGACCTAACGGCCCCTCCCTCCTGTAAGATTAGTTGGAGGTTTGCTCTAACCCTTGCAGTTTAATGTGGATAAATGTGAGCTTATCCACTTTGGTGGTAAGAATAGGAATGCAGATTATTATCTGAATGGTGTCAAGTTAGGAAAAGGGGACGTACAATGAGATCTGGGTGTCCGAGTGCATCAGTCACTGAAAGGAAGCATGCAGGTACAGCAGGCAGTGAAGAAAGCCAATGGCATGTTGGCCATCATAACAAGGGGAGTTGAGTATAGGAGCAAAGAGGTCCTTCTGCAGTTGTTCATTGCCCTAGTGAGAACGCACCTGGAGTGCTGTGTGCAGTTTTGTTTTCCAAATTTGAGGAGGGATATTCTTGCTATTGAGGGCGTGCAGCTTAGGTTCACTAGGTTAATTCCCGGAATTCTGGGACTGTCGTATGTTAAAAGACAGGAGCGAATTGACTTGAATACACTGGAATTTAGAAGGATGAGAGGGGATCTTATTGAAATATATAAGATTATTAAGGGATTGGACACGTTAGTGGCAGGAAACATGTTCCCAATGTTGGGGGAGTCCAGAACCAGGCGCCATAGTTTAAGAATAAGGGGTAGGCCATTGAAAACGGAGATGAGGAAAAACTTTTTCACTCAGAGAGTTGTAAATCTGTGGAACTCTCTGCCTCAGAAGGCAGTGGAGGCCAATTCTCTGGATGCTTTCAAGAGAGAGCTAGATAGAGCTCTTAATGATAGCGGAGTGGGGGGGGGGGGGGGGTATGGGGAAAAGGCAGGAACGGGGTAGTGTTTGAGAATGATCAGCCATGATCACATTGAATGTTCTTTGACTTCATACACTTCACTTCCAATTTCCATCCTGCCCTTAAATACAAGTGGACTATCTGTTATCTCCCTCCCGTTTCTGGACCTCACCATCTCCATCACAGGAGACAGACTGGTGCCTGACATCTACTATAAACCCACTGACTCGCACAGCTATCTGGACTACACTTCTTCCCACCCGGTCACCTGCAAAAAGTCTATCCACAACTCCCAATTCCTCCGTCTACGCCGCATCTGCGCCCGGGATGAGGTCTTTTCACACTCGGGCATCAGAGATGTCCTAATTCTTCAGGAAACGGGGCTTCCCCTCTTCCATTATAGATGAGGCTCTCACTAGGGTCTCTTCTACATCCCGCAGCTCCATTCTTGCTCCCCCTCCCCCAAACCGTAACAAGGACAGAATCCCCCTCGTTCTCACCTTCCACCCCACCAGCCAGCGGATCCAACAAATCGTCCTCCAACATTTCTGTCACCTACAACGGGACCCCACCACTGGCCATATCTTCCCATCCCCTCCCCTTTCTGCGTTCCGCAGAGACCATTCCCTCCTTGTCCCTTGTCCACTCGTCCCTTCCTACACAAACCACCCCATCCCCGGGCACTTTCCCCTCAACCGCAGGAGATGCAACACCTGTCCCTTTACCTTCCCCCTCAACTCCATGCAAGGACCCAAACAGTCTTTCCAGGTGAGACAGAGGTTCACCTGCACCTCCTCCAACCGCATCTATTGCATCCGCTGCTCCAGATGTCAACTTATTTACATCGGCGAAACCAAACGCAGGCTCGGCGATCGCTTCGCTTAAAACCTGCGCTCAGTCCGCATTAGACAATCTGATCTCCCGGTGGCTGAGCACTTCAACACCCCCTCCCATTCCCAGTCTGACCTTTCTGTCATGGGCCTCCTCCAGTGCCATAGTGAGTCCCACCGGGAATTGGAGGAACAGCACCTCATATTTTGCCTGGGCAGCTTGCAGCCCAGCGGTATGAACATCGACTCTGTCCCTCGCTTCCCCTCCTCTTCCCAGATCTCCCATTTTCTTCCTGTCTCCATCTATATCCTTCCTTTGTCCCGCTCCCTGACATCAGTCTGAAGAAGGGTCTCGACCTGAAACGTCGCCCATTCCTTCTCTCCTGAGATGCTGCCTGACCTGCTGAGTTACTCCAGCATTTTGTGAATAAATACCTTCGATTTGTACCAGCATTCGCAGTTATTTTATTACACATTGAATGGTGGTGCTGGCTCGAAGGGCTGAATGGCCTCCTCCTGCGTCTATTATCTATTGTCTATTGCAGTCAATTACCATTCATTATACGACGTGGCAGGGTGCGGAGTGGATAACGCGATACTGCAGGAATTCAGCCGCTCCCAAAAGCAAATAGACTTCGAACCTTTGTGCCGGGAATTAAAATGGCTTCGAAAGACAAGGTCGAGAGTTTAACCGAGGAGGTAGTTTGTTCCATCTGCCTGGATTTCTTCACCGACCCGGTTATACTGGAGTGCGGGCACAACTACTGCCGCTCCTGTATCACACAAAGTTGGGGCAGGGAGGGGAGAAACTCCTGCCCGGAATGCAGAGAGGAGTTTGCAGACCGCACCCTCAAAGTCAATCGGGCCTTGGCGAGACTGTCTGAGAAAGCTCGAGCACTGAGCCTGAATACAGAAGAGAAGGGAAGTAAACTTTTCTGCGAGGAACATCAGGAAGAAATGAAGCTGTTTTGTGAAAATGACAAGAAACTGATCTGTCTGGTTTGTCGAGATGCGCTGGAACACAGAAACCACAGCTTCCAGCCGATTAAAGAAGCTGTTGACATCTACAAGGTCAATGCAAACAGATTTGTATCTTTATTTACCTTGTTCATTCTTTGTTGTCTAACGCCTTTATTCTTTGATCTTAGGCTCGGGTAAAATCGGCCATAGAATCTGTCACGAAAAATAAATCTGATATCGAAGAAATAGAACAGCAACAACTACGAAAGATTTCCAAAGTTCGGGTGAGGCCTTTCTGTCTGGAATTTTTATGCAGCGTTGCTCATTTTAATGTGTAGTGGACATGTTGGAACAATTGACTGCTGAAATTAGGTGCGTTGGGAGGAACTGCAGATGCTGGTTTAAACCGAAGATAGGCATAAAAAGCTGGAGTAACTCAGCGGGACTGGCAGCATCTCTGGAGAGAATGAATGGGTGATGTTTCGGGACGAGACCCTTCTTCAGACTGGTTAGAGATAAGGGAAACGAGGGACAGGGAGTAGATGATGATGCAGAGAAATAAAGAACAATGAATAAAAGATATGGAAACAAGTAACGACGATAAAGGAAACAGGCCATTGTTAGCTGTTTATGGGGTGAAAGGGAGAAGTTAGTGCAACTTGGGTGGGGGTGGGGGGGGGGGAGGGGGGATAGAGAGAGAGGGAATGCCCAGGCTACCTGAAGTGAGAGAAGTCAATATTACTGGGCTGAAAGCTGCCCAAGCGAAATATGGGATGCTGTTCCTCTAATTTTGGAATTAGCCTCCCTCTGACAATGGAGGAGACCTAGGACAGAAAGGTCAGTGTGGGAATGGGAAGGAGAATTAAACTTCTTTGTTTCAGGAAAATGTGAGAGAATTTGATTGATTAGATAATTCTGAGAACCGGACACTGATGGGCTATATGGTCACTTATTCTGTAAGCAAACACAATACAGAAATATATTATGTTAATCTTCAGCATTCATTTGACAGGAAGAGTCACACAGCCTTCAGTCCAATGTCACATCCCAGTTTGCTGAACTGCACCAGATTATCACGGAGAAAGAAAATTACTTCCTCAAAGATATCCGTGAAGATGAGGAGCGGATTCTAAATCCAATGGAGAAAAATCTTCGGGAGATTCAAGATAATTTAAATTCTATTCAGGATGAACTCCTGCGTTTACAGGAACGGATGGAACAAAAAGACAGCGTGAAATTTCTAAAGGTAAGGAAGTCTATTTAAATTTGCTTCTATAAATGGGCACCATCACAAAATGGCGTCTGATATATTTGAAACAAATTTAAGCATGTTGTCTATTGTCTATGCATCTGCTGTTCCTTCCTACACATCACTAACATAATATACAATAGACAAGAGACAACAAGTGCAGAAGTAGACCATGCAGCCCTTCGAGCCAGTAACTCCATTCAATGTGATCATGGCTGACCATTCTCAATCAGTACCCCGTTCCTGCCTTCTCCCCATACCCCCTGACTCCGATATCATTAAGAGCTCTATCTAGCTCTCTCTTGAAAGCATCCAGAAAATTGGCCTCCACTGCCTTCTGAGGCCGAGAATTCAACAGATTCACAACTCTCTGACTGAAAAAGTTTTTCCTCATCTCCGTTCTAAATGGTCTACCCCTTATTCGGCCGAAACGCACAACCTGTCCAGACTATCCTGTCAGCATCGTGTAATTTTCAGAATAATTTTTATACTTCCTCCATCGGTTCTATGTCTGCAATATCATTATTCTTCTCTGTGTGTCATTGGGGGTGAGAGTGGACAAATGGGAATTTTTTACACCTCGTAATAATCTGGGTGAAATTCGTGCTCTCAGTAGTTCTGCCTCGATCAATTCAGTCTTGTGTTTTATTTATTTCAGGAGGAAGCTGTTCGCAAGCGAAGGTAGGGCATGTTCTTCACTGAAACTCTGCATGAAACATATTTCCTCATAAACATCAATGCAGAATTTGTAATCAGCTATTTAATATTTGCAGGATTAGTGATGATGAGCATTCATTGTCAGTGACAGATGGTGCCATAACGGCTGAAAAACGCAACCACCTCTTTTTGTTGAAGGCAGCGTTGACAGAAACGTTTGACTCCTTTAAAGAAGGTAAAACATATGGACTTATTTCACTTGGTTTGTGGGACACATTGATGTTCTTACGTGATGCAAAGATTGGTCAGGATAAGCACTGAATGGTAATTGGAGATTCATTCCTGCACCAACCCACTGACTGAGAAGCCTCACGTACACATGTTCAGCTGGAGATGTTAGATCCTGGAACACATGCAACACAGGAGCACGATAGACAATAGACAATAGGTGCAGGAGGAGGCCATTCGGCCCTTCGAGCCACCACCGCCATTCAATGTGATCATGGCTGATCATTCTCAATCAGTACCCCGTTCCTGCCTTCTCCCCATACCCCCTAACTCCACTATTTTTAAGAGCTCTATCTAGCTCTCTCTTGCATGCATTCAGAGAATTGGTCTCCACTGCCTTCTGAGGCAGAGAATTGCACAGATTCACAACTCTCTGACTGAAAAAGTTTTTCCTCATCTCGGTTCGAAATGGCCTATCCCTTATTCTTAAACTGTGGCCCCTTGTTCTGGACTCCCCCAACATTGGGAACATGTTTCCTGCCTCTAACGTGTCCAACCCCTTAATAATCTTAAGTTTCGATAAGATCCCCTCGCATCCCTATTAAGGCCAACATTCCATTGGCCTTCTTCACTGCCTGCTGTACCTGCATGCTTCCTTTCAGTGAATGATGCACTAGGACACCCAGATCTCGTTGTACGTCCCCTTTTTATAACATGACACCATTCAGATAATACTCTGCCTTCCTATTCTTACCGCCAAAGTGTATAACGTCACACGTATCCACATTAAACTGCATCTGCCATGCATCCGCCCACTCACACAACCTGTCCAATTCACCCTGCAACCTCATAGCATCTTCCGCACAGTTCACTCTACCACCCAGCTTTGTATCACCTGCAAATTTTCTAATAGTACTTTTAATCCCTTCATCCATGTCATTAATGTATATTGTAAATAGCTGCGGTCCCAGCACCGAACCTTGCGGTACCCCACTAGTTACTGCCTGCCATTCTGAAAGGGACCCATTTATCCCCAGTCTTTGCTTTCTTTCTGTCAACCAATTTTCTATCCATGTCAGTACCCTACCACCTATACCTTGTGCTCTATTTTTGCTCACTAATCTCCTATGTGGGACCTTGTCGAAGGCTTTCTGAAAGTCAAGGTATACCACATCCACCGGCTCTCCCCTGTCCATTTTCCTAGTTACATCCTCAAAGAATTTCAGAAGATTAGTCAAGCATGACTTCCCCTTCGTAAATCCATGCTGACTCGGAACGATCCTGTTACTGCTATCCAAATGCTCCGCAATTTTGTCTTTTATAAATTACCCCAACATCTTCCCCACCACAGATGTAAGACGAACTGGTCTATAATTTCCCGTTTTCTCTCTCCCTCCTTTCTTAAAATTTGGACAACATTAGCTACCCTCCAATCCACAGGAACTGATCCTGGAAAATGATCACCAATGCGTCTACAATTTCCAGCGCCACCTCCTTAAGTACTCTGGGATGCAGACCATCAGGCCCTGGGGATTTATCAGCCTTCAGTCCCATCAGTCACAACACCATTTCCTGCCTAATGTGGATTTCCTGCAGTTCCTCCGTCACCCTAGGATCTCTGGCCACTAGAACATCTGGGAGATTGCTTGTATCTTCCTTAGCGAAGACAGATCCAAAGTACCGGTTCAACTCGTCTGCCATTTCCTTGTTCCCCATAATAAATTCCCCTGCTTCTGTCTTCAAGGGACCCACATTTGCCTTGACTATTTTTTTCCTCTTTACATACCTAAAAATGCTTTTAGTATCCTCTTTTATATTATTGGCTAGTTTACCCTCGTACCTCATCTTTTCTCCCCGTATTGCCTTCTTAGTCATCTTCTGTTGCTCTTTAAAAAAGTCCCAATCCTCTGGCTTCCCACTCTTCTTTGCTTTGTTGTACTTCTTCTCTTTTATTTTTATGCTGTCCTTGACTTCCCTTGTCAGCCACGGGTGCCTCTTACTCTCCTTAGAATCTTTCCTCCTCTTTGGGATAAA
Organism: Rhinoraja longicauda; assembly: GCF_053455715.1. NCBI lineage: Eukaryota > Metazoa > Chordata > Chondrichthyes > Rajiformes > Arhynchobatidae > Rhinoraja > Rhinoraja longicauda. Next base: position 3,671,540 of record NC_135971.1, on the reverse strand, counting down.
TTGATCCTGCAACTTCTGCATTATTCACAGTTTAAGAATAAGGGGTAGGCCATTTAGAACGGAGATGAGGAAGAACTTTTTCAGTCAGAGAGTGGTGAAGGTGTGGAATTCTCTGCCTCAGAAGGCAGTGGAGGCCAGTTCGTTGGATGCTTTCAAGAGAGAGCTGGATAGAGCTCTTAAGGATAGCGGAGTGAGGGGTATGGGGAGAAGGCAGGAATGGGGTACTGATTGAGAGTGATCAGCCATGATCGCATTGAATGGCGGTGCTGGCTCGAAGGGCTGAATGGCCTACTCCTGCACCTATTGTCTATTGTCTATTGAATACCTGCCATTGCTGTTCCACTGTCTTTCCTGCTAGGGCCTCCTTCCAGTCAATTCTGGCCAGTTCCTGCCTCATGCCTCTGTAATCCCCTTTGCTATACTGTAATACTGACACTTCCGATTTTCCCATCTCCCTCTCAATTTGTAGAGTAAAATTATCATATTGTGATCACTGCCTCCTAATGGCTCTTTTACCTCGAGTCCCCTTATCAGATCAGGTTCATTACACAACACTAAATCCAGAATTGCCTTCTCCCGAGTAGGCTCCATTACAAGCTGTTCTAAGAATCCATCTTGGAGACACTCCACAAACTCTCTTTCCTGGGGTCCATTACCAACCTGATTTTCCCAGTCTACCTGCATGTTAAAATCTCCCATAATCACCATAGCATTACATTTGCAAAATGCCAATTTTAGCTACTGATTCAACTTGCACCCTATGTCGAGGCTACTGTTTGGGGGCCTGTAGATAGATAGATAGATAGATAGATAGATAGCTTTATTTGTCATCCAATATTGGACGAAATTCGGTCACCCACAGTCCAACAACAAAAACATTAAATATGCATTCAAATTACACAACCCCAAAACCCCCAAAACACAGTCCAACAACAAAAGCACCAAACAGGCACCAAAATTACCCAACCCCAAAAACACACAAAAAAAGAAACATCCATCAAAGAAACATCCATCACAGTGAGTCTCCTCCAGTCCTCTCCTCACTGTGATGGAAGGCCACAATGTCTTTCCCTTCTCCCGCTGTCCTCGCCCGCAGTCAGGCTGTTGTGGTTGCAGGCCGCACCGGACGGTCCACAGCGGGCCAAGCCCAAGGCGCGTCGCGTCGCAGCCGCTCCCGCAGCCTCCGAAAACGGCCGGCTCCGCCGATGATAAGTCCGATCCGGGGCGGGCGAACACGCTGCTGCTGCCGCTGTTGTTGCACGTCGGGGCGGTCGTGGCTCCCGACATTGAAGCCCCCGCCCAGCAGAGAAATATCCCGCGGCATATCTTGGGCCGCGCCGGACGGTGAAATGTCCGCGCCCCAAGCCCCGTGATCCGGGGCGGGCGAACCCTCTGCCGCTGCCGGAGCTCCCGATGTCGGCATCCACACGGCCCGAGCCTAAGGCGAGTCGCAGCTGCTCCCGCAGCCTCCGAAGACGGCCGGCTCCGGTGGTGGTAAGTCCGATCCGCGGGCTCTGCCAACCAGAGCCCTGGAGGCCGACAGCTCCAGGAGTTGGGCCGATGGTAGGCCGCAGCAGGAACGGAGACACGGCCCAGAGCACAAAGGTCGGGTCTCCGTTCGGAAGGGATACATATTTAGTGTTACAGTTCCCCCCCTCCCCCCCACACACACACATAGTACACAAACACAAAAACACCACATCACAACTACAATTAAGACAAACAAAACCAACAAAAACACAAGACAAATGGACCGCAGGTGTAGCCGCAGCTGCTAGGGCAGCGCCGCCATTAGGGTATTTTTACCCTTACAATTCCTCTTTTCTATCCATACTGATTCTACATCTCCTGATTCTATGTCAACCCTTGCAAGGGAGTGAATATCATTCCTCACCAACAGAGCGACCCCACCCCCTCTGCCCACCTGTCTGTCATTTCTATATGTTCTGTACCCCTGAATATTCAGTTCCCAGCCCTGGCCCTCTTGTAGCCATGTCTCAGTGATTCCCACGACATCATACTTGCCAATGTCTAACTGAGCCTCGAGCTCATCCACTTTATTTTTTATACTTCGCATTTAAATACAACACTTTAATTTCGGTATTCACTTCCCCTCTCACACCGGTCACAATTGGCCCTGACCTTACTCTCTTATCCCTTCTAGAACTTCCCTTCCCATTCATTCGAGAGCCCTTTGCAATTTCTCCTCTATTCGCTTCCCCTTTAACTCCATCTTCATATTCCCAGTTTGTCAACCCCTCCCCCCCCCACTACTTAGTTTAAAGCCACACTTGTAGCACTAGCAAACCTGCCTGCCAGAATGTTGGTCCCCCTGCTGTTAAGGTGTAACCCGTCCCTTTTGTACAGGTCACCCCTACCCCAGAAGAGATCCCAGTGGTCTAGAAATCTGCCCGCGTGCACAACTATGTTCGGTTGATCGCCTTCCCTCGCTAGGATGTTCTGAAGCCGCTCCGTGATGTCTTGAACCCTGGCACCAGGGAGGCAACAGACCATCATTGAGTCCCGCCTGCTGACACAGAATCTACTGTCCGTACCTCGAACAATGCAGTCACCCACTACTACATCACAGGTTAGGCAGATACAACAAATACCCAGCCTGATGGATGAACCAATGCATCCCGACCCACCCACACCGCAAAAACACGCTGATCTATGAGTTTGAATTCTACCACGGTAGCCGGGAAATTGGAAGTAACGGAATATAATTATAATGAACAATGAATGAGCAGTATTGCCGTGAGGATACGAGGGTGTCCTGTGGAGATCTGTGCCATGGGCCCTGCCTAACCTGTGAGTGACTATCGTTGACTCTGGTTGACTCAGGTCTGCCCCCTGTTGGACCCTTGAGCCGCACAGATTTCCTCAAACGCCACACTGATGCATTGTAAGAACGAGACCGGATAGATCTCGGCCCAAGATCTAGTCTCGGAACAGTACGCACAGTTTCATCGGCCTGACATAGATACCCTTAAACACATTCACAAGAAAAAACTCCTGTTCGTGGGCACAACCTCCTCAATTTACGTTCCCACTGTAAACTGGAATTGATAATCTTTAGACACAATGAATATATTTACTTGAGTAACCCACAGACTCTGTAGTAACATACGCTAAGAGTCAGGAAATTATGTTTCACCTTTACAGGACTTATTCATATTATTTCATATTTCAGATACAGCGCGGTAACAGGCCTTTTCGGCCCACCAAGTCCGCGCCGCCCAGCGATCCCCGCACATTAACACTATCCTACACACACTAGGGACAATTTTTTACATTTACCCAGTCAAATTAACCTACATACCTGTACGTCTTTGGAGTGTGGGAGGAAACCGAAGATCTCGGAGAAAACCCACGCAGGTCACGGGGACTTAGGCATAATTTGGAGTATTTTGTGCAGTTCTGGTCGTCCCTTTGCAGGAAGAATGTGGATGCCTTGGGAAATGTGCAGAAGAGGTTTTCCAGAATGCTGCCTGGATTAGAGGGCATTAGTTATGAGGAGAGGTCAGATACATGTGCTTGTCAAAGGCTGAGGGGAAACTGATATAATTGACAAGGTTCCACATGGATGGTTGATTAAGAAGGTTAAATCGTTGGGTATTAATAGTGAGGTTGCAAGATGGATTCAACAATGGCTGAATGGGAGATACCAGAGGGTAATGGTTGACAACTGTATGTCAGATTGGAGGCCAGTGTCTAGTGGAGCACCCCAAGGATCTAGTGGAGTACCCCAAGGGTCCACTGTTGTTTGTCATTTACATTAATGATCTGGATGATGGTGTGGCAAATTGGATTAGTAAGTATGCAGATGATACTAAGATAGGTGGTGTAGTTAATAATGAAGTAGATTTTCAAAGTCTACAGAGAGACTTGGGCCTTTTGGAAGGGTGGGCTGAAAGATGGCAGATGGAGTTTAATGCTGATAAGTGTGAGGTGCTGCATTTTGGTAGGACAAATCAAAATAGGACGTACAGGGTAAATGGCAGGGAATTGAGGAATGCAGTGGAACAGAGGGATCTGGGAATAACTGTGCATTGTTCCATGAAGGTGGAATCTCATGCGGATAGGGTGGTGAAGAAGGCGTTTGGTATGCTTGCCTTTATAAATCAGAGCATCGAATATAGAAGTTAGGATGTAATGTTGAAATTGTACAGGGCATTGGTGAGGCCGAATCTGGAGTATGGTGTGCAGTTCTGGTCGCAAAATTATAGGAAGGATGTCGACAAAATGGAGAGGGTACAGAGGAGATTTACTAGAATGTTGCCTGGGTTTCAGCACTTAAGCTACAGAGAGAGGTTGAACAGGTTGGGTCTTTATTCTTTGGAGCGTAGAAGGTTGAGAGGGGACTTGATAGAGGTTTTAAAATTTTTAAGAGGGACGGACAGAGTTGACGTGGGTAGGCTTTTCCCTTTGAGAGTGGGGAAGATTCCAACAAGCGGACGTAACTTCAGAATTAAGGGACAAAAGTTTAGGGGTAACATGAGGGGTAACTTCTTTACTCAGAGGGTGGTGGCTGTGTGGAATGAGCTTCCGGTGGAAGTGGTGGAGGCAGGCTCGATTTTATTATTTAAGAGTAAATTGGATAGGTATATGGATAGGAGGGGATTGGAGGGTTATGGTCTGAGAGCAGGTAGATGAGACTAGGTCAGAGAAAGTGGTCGGCGTGGACTGGTAGGGCCGAACGGGCCTGTTTCCATGCTGTAATTGTTATATGGTTACATGGTTATAATTATTTTAAATTATGAGAGGCATAGACAGGGTTGACAGTCAGAACCCTTTTCGCAGAGTGGAATTGTATAGACAATAGACAATAGATGCCACCTCCTACAACGGGAGCATGTTCCAGGTATCAACTACTCTCTGTGCAAGAGATTTATCCCTCACATCTATATACTAAAACTCTCACTTGTTTGTTTGTTTGTTCCTGAACTACAGCCAAAACGGTACACGATCGCGCGACAATTTTAGGCCCACCGTACTCACCATCGTCCATTTGGTGCTAATGGCAGGAGTTTCATTGAAATCAGTGTTATATTTTTTAAGTTATTCACATTTTTAAGCTTAAATCTATCTCCTAAGGAGGGAGGGAGGAGGTAGAATAAGGGGGTTGAGGGGGATGGAGTAGGGGGAGGGGAAGGAGGGAGGGGAAGGGAGGGTTCGTGGAGGGAGGGGGTTGGAGGATTGGAGGAGGGGAGGGGAAGGGGGGGGGGGAGATGGTGCTGCACCAACGCAGTAGAGATTTGGGCCCAACGGGTCCACTTGGTCTAGTCTTCTTTAAAACTCCTTCCTCTCACTTTAAACCAATAACCTTGTTTTTGGTACCATTATGATGGGAAACTGAATCTGACTAACTACCCCCTCTCTGTGTCTCGTAAACTTGTAAACTTCTCCTAGGTCTCCAAATCAGCATTATTCATGTCCTTCAATGGAGGCAACTTCCCGGTGAATCTCCTTTGCACTCTCTCCAGCACAGTCACATCTTTCCTCATTTTTAATTACCTCCAGTAAACATTTAACTCCTCAACTGCCCCGCCAATCTAGCCCCCATTTTCACCACCATAAGGAAAAGCACTCAATATCACGCCCGCACACCCATCCGCCCACCATTTCTCCTATCTCCTCTCTCCCAATTCCATCTGCTTGCCCACGACATATCAGCATGGAGGCAACCAATGGAGGCAACTTCCCGGTGAATCTCCTTTGCAATCTCTCCAGCACAGTCACATCTTTCCAAAATATATCGACCTGATTTTTAATTACCTCCAGTAGACATTTAACTCCTCAACTGTCCCGCCAATCAAGCCTCCATTTTCACTCAATATCACGCCCGCACACCCATCCGCCCACCATTTCTCCTACCTCCTCTCTCCCAATTGCATCTGCTTGCCCACGACATACCACAACTCTCGCCTCTACCTCGGGAAAAAAGATCCGGGAAGGATTTCTGTTGTCCATCTTACGTGGTAGGGGGAGGGGGAAGAAAACTCCGGACAAATTTTCAGTTGTCCGCCCGCCTGTGCCTGAGGCCGAGCGGCCTCTCCCCCGGTCCCGGGGCCGCGCTGCCCGAGTCTCCCCCCGACCCCCGGGGACTCTCTGATTCTCTGCTTCTCCCCCCAGTCTCCGTCACCCTGGATGTGGAAACAGCGCATGCGCGGCTCGAGGTGTCTGAGGATCGGAAGAGGGTGAGACGGACCGGGACCCGGAGGAGTCTCCCTGTCACTGGGAAGAGGTTTACAGACAGGTGGTGTGTGCTGGGATCGGAGGGATTCACATCGGGGAGACATTACTGGGAGGTGGAGGTGGCGGGGAGTCAGATCTGGAGTCTGGGAGTCGCCGCAGAGTCTGTGAAGAGGGAGGGACCGGTCACACCGACCCCGGAGACTGGAGTCTGGATCATCAGGCGGTTGGATGACGTGTTTGATGCATTCACCTCCCCTCCATCCCCTCTCCCCGCCCGTCCCATCCCCGGGAGGGTGGGAGTTTATCTCAGTTACGAGTCCGGGACAGTTTCATTTTACGACGCGGGCACCAAGTCCCATCTCCACACCTTCACCGGGAATAAATTCACGGAGAAACTTTATCCTTTCTTCGGGATCTGGGATGTAAACCAGTGGCTGAGAATCTGCTCCGGTTCCGCTCCGTGTCAGTAATTAACAAATTCTATCAATCCTTCACCAGCTCCGGGAATATAGTTAAATCACCTCGGTTCTTTTAGATGTTAAACAAGTCTGTTCTGGGAATCGATGACCATAAAATTCCTAGACTGCCGCCTGTGATGATAATAATAATAATAATAATGATAATAAATAAATTCATTTAATTGTCCCACACCGTGGAAATTTACAGTGTTGCAGCAGCAAAGTGGATAACAGGAGACATTCATTATAAATAAAAATAAAGACGTATAAATTGTGATCAGTTTACTGTGTATTCCTTAACTGTTACTGTTGACTGGTCTGGTGGGAGCAGTGCTGTTTGTGCAGTCTCACAGCAGTGGGAAGGAAGGACCTCCGATATCTCTCCTTCACTTAAATATACCTGGACTATCTCCGACATCTCCCTCCTGTTTCTGGACCTCACCATCTCCATCACAGGAGACAGACTAGTGACTGACATTTACTATATACCCACCGACTCGCACAGCTATCTGGACTACATTTCTTCCCACCCGGTCCCCTGCAAAAAGTCTATCCCCTACTCCCAATTCCTCCGTCTACGCCGCATCTACGCCCGGGATGAGGTGTTTCACACTAGGGCATCAGAGATGTCCTCGTTCTTCAGGAAACGGGGCTTCCCCTCCTCCACTATCGATGAGGCTCTCACTAGGGTCTCTTCTACATCCCGCAGCTCCGCTCTTGCTCCCCCTCCCCCCACTCGCAACAAGGACAGAGTCCCCCTCGTTCTCACCTTCCACCCCACCAGCCAGCGGATCCAACATATCATCCACGAACATTTCCGTCACCTATAATGGGACGCCACCACTGGCCATATCTTCCCATCCCCTCCCCTCTCTGCGTTCCGCAGAGACCGTTCCCTCCGTAACTCCCTGGTCCACTCGTCCCTTCCTACCCAAACCATCCCAGCCCCAGGCACTTTCCCCTGCAACCGCACGAGATGCAACACCTGTCCCTTTACCTCCCCCCTCAACTCCATCCTAGGACCCAAACAGTCTTTCCAGGTGAGACAAAGGTTCACCTGCACCTCCTCCAACCTCATCTATTGCATCCGCTGCTCTAGATGTCAACTTATTTACATCGGCGAAACCAAGCGCAGGCTCGGCGATCGCTTCGCTGAACACCTGCGCTTGGTCCGCATTAACAAAACTGATCTCCCGGTGGCCGAGCACTTCAACTTCCCCTCCCATTCCCAGTCTGACCTTTCTGTCATGGGCCTCCTCCAGTGCCATAGTGGGGCCCACCGGAAATTCGACGAACAGCACCTCATATTTCGCCTGGGCAGTTTGCAGCCCAGTGGTATGAACGTCGACTTATAACCATATAACCATATAACCATAATAACATCTACAGCACGGAAACAGGCCCGTTCGGCCCTACCAGTCCATGCCGACCACTCTCTCTGACCTAGTCTCATCTACCTGCTCTCAGACTAAAACCCTCTAATCCCCTCTTATCCATATACCTATCCAATTTACTCTTAAATAATAAAATCGAGCCTGCCTCCACCACTTCCACCGGAAGCCCATTCCATACAGCCACCACCCTCTGAGTAAAGAAGTTACCCCTCATGTTACCCCTAAACCTTTGTCCCTCAATTCTGAAGCTATGTCCCCTTGTTGGAATCTTCCCCACTCTCAAAGGGAAAAGCCTACCCACGTCAAATCTGTCCGTCCCTCTTAAAATTTTAAAAACCTCTATCAAGTCCCCCTCAACCTTCTACGCTCCAAAGAATAAAGACCCAACCTGTTCAACCTCTCTCTGTAGCTTAAGTGCTGAAACCCAGGCAACATTCTAGTAAATCTCTGTACCCTCTCCATTTTGTCGCCATCCTTCCTATAATTTGGCCACCAGAACTGCACACCATACTCTAGATTCGGCCTCACCAATGCCCTGTACAATTTTAACATTACATCTCCAACTTTAGATAGTCCCTCTGTCCCTCACTTCCCCTCCCCCTTCCCAGATCTCCCTCTATCTTCCTGTCTCCACCTATATCCTTCATTTGTCCCGCCCCCTGACATCAGTCTGAAGAAGGGTCTCGACCCGAAACGTCACCCATTCCTTCTCTCCCGAGATGCTGCCTGACCTGCTGAGTTACTCCAGCATTTTGTGAAAAAATCGATTTGTACCAGCATCTGCAGTTATTTTCTTATATTATCTTTCAATACAATACAATATATCTTTGCAGTCATTGTACAGGGGTACAACGAGATTGGGAATGCGCCTCTCATACGATGTAATAATTTAATTAATTTAAACAACAACTGCCCAACGAGACAAATTGTAACCGTTTTAAAACAGAATAAAGTGCAAGTAGATCTGTGCCGGTTCACTGTGCGATGTGACCATCCGGCTCAGCAGGGCCGGTTCATAGCAGCTATGGCCCTGGGGATGAAGCTGTTCCTGAGTCTGGAGGTGCGGGCGTAGAAGGCCTTGTATCGTCTGCCCGATGGTAGAAGTTCGAACAGACTGTTGCAGGGTTGTGAAGAGTCTTTGTGGATGCTGGTGGCTTTTCTGAGGCATCGTGTGTTGTAGATGCCCGCCAAGGCTGGTAGCTGTGTTCCGATGGTCCTCTGAGCACTATGGACTACTCGCTGAAGAGCTTTCCTTTCTGCCTCCGTGCAGCTGAGGTACCACACAGGGATGCAATGTGTTAGGATGCTCTCTATGGTGCAGCAGTAGAATGTCGTCAGCAGCTTTTAGGGTAGACCAGACGTCCTCAGTGTTCTTAGGTAAAGACTGCACATGATTACAATCGAGCAATTCACAGTGCACACGTAAACGATAAAGAGAATAACGTTTAGTGCAAGATAAAGTCCAGTAAAGTCCGATTAAAGATAGTCCGAGGGTCTCCAAAGAGGCAAATGGTCGTTCAGGGCTGCTTTCCAGTTGGTGAGAGGCTGGTTCAGTTGCAGATGAACATGATAAGGGAATAACCATTTAGTCCAAGTTAAAGCCAACAAAGTCCGATCAAGTGTAGGAAATAAAAACTGCAGATGCTGGTTTAAATCGAATGTAAACACAAAATGCTAGAGTAACTCAGCGGGTCAGGCAGCATCTCGGGAGAGAAGGAATGGGTGACGTTTCGGGTCGAGACCCTTCTTCAGACTGGATCAAGTCCGATCAAGGATCGTCCGAGCGTCACCAATGAGATAGGGCAGTAGTTCAGCGCGGCTTTCGATCTGAAAGGATAATTAACGCTAATATCATCATCATTGGTCCAAAAATGCTCACCAAATCCACCCAAAACTTCATCCTCAACATTGATGGTCTCCCAGTATCCACCTCACCTCACATCCGGAATCTTGGAATCTTGGAATCATCCTTGATCAAACCCTCTCCTTCGACAAACACATCAAACACATCACAAAGACAGCCTTCTTCCACCTCAAAAACATTGCCCGTCTCCGTCCATCCCTCTCCTCCACAGCTGCAGAAACCCTCATCCACGCCTTCATCACCTCCCGTCTGGACTACTGCAACAGCCTCCTCTATGGCGCACCCTCAAAAATCATCAATAAACTTCAATACATTCAAAACTCTGCTGCCCGTCTACTCACACACACCTCGATCCGTGACCATATCACCCCGTCCTTTATAAACTCCACTGGCTCCCCATCCCCCAGAGAATCCAGTACAAAATCCTCCTCATAACCTACAAAGCCCTCCATAACCTGGCCCCATCCTACCTGACCGACCTCCTCCACAGGCACACTCCCACCTGCACCCTCCGCTCTGCCGCTGCCCATCTCCTATCCCCCCACGTCCGGACTAAACTCAGATCCTGGGGGGACAGGGCTTTCTCCATCGCTGCTCCCACCCTATGGAACTCACTACCCCAAACCGTTAGAGACTCCCCCACACTCACCACATTCAAAACATCGCTGAAGTCTCACCTGTTCAGTACTGCCTTCAACCACTGAAGGTCACCTCACCTACTGTCTCCTTTCTCTGTTCATTTATTTATTTACTTATTTATCTATTTATTAATTTCCCTATGTTCTCAAAATCTCTGTAAAGCGTCTTTGAGTATATGAAAAGCGCTATATAAATAAAATGTATTATTATTATTATTATAATATCAAAAGCATTTATTATCCCAAGTGAAAGAGGAAATCGGAGCTCGGTGTCTTTGTAGTCACAAGAGACTGCAGATGCTGGAATCTTCAACAAAAGACAAAGTGCTGGAGTAACTCAGTGAGTCGGACAGCGTCTGTAGAGGGAACTGGACAGACGAGGTTTCAGATTGGGACCCTTCTTCAGCTTGTCCGCCTCCTTGTTTCTTTCACCTTTTCCTCGTCCTCCTAGATTGCGTTCTTGTCACCGGCGCTGCTCTCCGGACGGTGTCCAAATCTGCTCGTTCTCTCGACCTAAGCCCCCGACCACGACCCCTCCCCCTCACCCCCTCACCCCGCTACGCCCCGGTAACTGTCCAACAACCAATAAGAAAGGCAATGGGATGTTGCCTTCATTACGAGAGGATTTGAGTTGAGCAAGGAGGTCCTGCTGCAGTTGTACAGGGCCCTGGCGAGACCACACCTGGAGGAGTATTGTGTGCAAGTTTGGTCTCCTAATTTGAGGAAGGACATTATTGCTATTGCCAGAGTGCAGCGTAGGTTCACCAGGTTAATTTCCGGGATGGCGGGACAGATGTATGATGAAAGACTGGGACTTATGATGAAAGACTGGGACCTCCGGTTGAACGAGCCACGAGATGGCAGATTAGGGTAAGAGCTCCCGACATTTTGAGTTAATATTTACCCACTACAACTCGAATATTTCCAAAACTTTTGTGGCAGTTTCGTAAATATTGTGGGTCAGGATTATGCCTAGAGGAAAGAGTAAAAAGTCGACGCAGATGGAGTTTTTCGATGGTGAGGGGGAAGGGCCTAGCCGAGCCTCCTCAGCTAGCAGTGCAAGGGAGGACGATGATAAGCAAATGCACCCAGATAAGGAACGAGAGAGAGAGCGGACCTCAGCCTCATATTGAAAGAGTTGAGAGAGTTTAGAAAGGACAATAGTGAGCAGCTGAACGGAATTCGGGAAGAAATTACTGAGACGAACACCAGAATCGGGGAGGCGGAAGAGAGGATTGACGCGGCTGAAAACAGGCTACAGGTGGCAGAGGACGTGGTGACGGAGCTGCTGCAACTCCAAATATACCTAGATGCCAAACTGACGGATATAGAGAGCCGCTCCAGACGTGAAAATATCCGAATTCATGGAGTTAAAGAGGGAGCAGAGGAGAACTCCCCGTCAATGGTGGATTTTGTGGAAAGTTTGTTGAGGGAAGGACTGGGGCTTCCGGCCGCCTTTAAACTACGGGTAGAGAGAGAGCACCGAGCTCTGATGTCGAAGCCGCCCGGGGATGCCCGACCGAAGTCCATGGTGGCCAAGTTGTCAAGTTACAGGATGAAAGAGGAGCTGCTTAGACTGGCCTGGCAGAATAGAGGATTTCAATACCTCGAGAAGAGAGTTAACCTGGATCACGATTATGCGCCAGATGTGTTATAAAAACGGAGGGAATACACCGAAGCGAAAAGAATCCTGAAGGAGAAGAAAATCAGATTTCAAACTCCATTTCCGGCCAAGTTAAGAGTTTTCTACCAGGAGGGAACAGTGGTATATGGATCGGCGGGGGAGGCGACGGAGGATATGGCGAAGAGGGGACTCCCAGTGTCGGTCATCAAACACCCGGAGTCCCTTTTGGAGCGGATCCAGCATCTCACTTGGCGTAGTGCCGGGAGACCGGGGAACCGGGAGAGAACGGTCAGGAAAGTGGATTTCAAGGAAAAGTTACAGGCTTTTAGACGCCAGGACTCGGGATAATGACTGAACCGAAAGGTTCGAACGGCAGAGGTGACCAAAGGAAGCGGGTGAGTCGAGTTTTGATGTTGGGGAGTTTCAGGACCCATCTCCCATCGGAGGACAGACTTTAAGGCCTTGTTTTTACTCGTTACATTAAACGAGCATGGTATAGGCTATGAACACGGATATTACGTATATGTCGGGTGGACTCTTCTAACCGGGTAGCCGGATAGATGGACAGCTTTGGAACGGAAGAGCCACCGTTAGAAGACGGCCCTCTCCCACCTGTCAGGGGGAGAGGCAACATCTCAAAGCCCTCTCACCATCAGGGCTTTAATAGGGTCAAAATCAGGACCCCACAGTTGGAAGTCCGTTTATTTACTTTAGTGTTATTATTGTGTTTTTGTCCTGTAGTTGTTTTTTGGGGGCTGTTTCGTGCATGGATACTGGAGCTGGTATGGTTTATATACTTTTATTTCTTCTACTTATTGGACACTAAATGCAAACAGTTAAAATAGTAACTTATAATGTGAATGGCCTTATCAATCCTATTAAGAGAAGCAAGATATTAACCAAAATAAAGAGAGAGTCGAGATGGCCTTTCAACAGAGCATGCTAAACTAAAACGACTGGGCTTTAAACATCAGTACTCCTCATCATATAGTGCTGGTCATAGGAGGGGGGTGGCAATATTAATCTCTAGCAATATAAGTTTTGGTCCCACCTTTGAAAAGAGAGATCCAGAGGGGAGATATATCTTCATGAGAGATAATTTAGGCGGCTCATTGGTTACTCTGTTAAATATTTACGCTCCTCCCAACTCGGATTGGAAAAATTTTAAACAAGTGTTTGATTTGATAATATCTGAAACCCAGGGAGTATTAATCTGTGGGGGGGATCTTAATGTTAGATTAAATCCTAAACTGGACTCTTCGAATGTTCATATAGCTCAGACGAAATTGATAAATTAAAAAATTAATTTGGCAATGAATGATATTGGATTAATTGATGTATGGAGAGAACTAAATTTGTCAAAACGAGACTACACATATTTTTCTAATACACATTTGGCATATTCTCAGATTGATTATTTTCTTACCTTTGGAAAAGACCTTCATAGGGTTGTAAGCTGCGAGGTGGGGAGCATGGACCTTTCAGATCATAGTCCTGTGTATTTAAAACTACTTCTTGATCGATATCAAAGAGACACTTTATGGAGATTAAATACATATGTACTGACTCATATGAAAGAACAGATTAAGAATGATATTACAGAGTATCTGGAACTAAATGACAATGACGAAGTTTCACCTCTGATACTGTGGGATGCATGTAAAGCGGTGCTTCGGGGCAAGATAATAGGATACAGTGCTCACATAAAGAAAGCTAGACATGAAAAGTTAGATCGGCTGCAAGTGGAACTGAAACAACTGGAACAAAACCATAAGGATACAAATGATCAAAAAATCCGAGAACTACTTGTGAAGAAGAAGAATGAAATAAATGATATTTATACAAAAGATATAGAAAAAAAGTTGCTTTTTGTAAAACAGAAATATTATGATGGAGGAGGAAAAGCCAGTAAATTATTAGCCAATAAACTAAAAAAACAACAGGCAGAGAACACAATTCATAAAATAAAACACCCTGTAACTAATTTTACACACTATAAATTGAAGGAAATACAAAATTGTTTTGATATATATTTCAAAAGATTATATTTACAACCTCAAATCAGTGGGGAGAAAGTGGAGGATTTCTTTAATGAGATTCATTTGCCAAAATTGACCAGTGAACAGAGTAAGTCCCTTGTAGCTGAAATAACAGAGAAAGAAGTTAGGTCTGCTGTAGTACATCTTAAACCAAATAAGGCCCCGGGCCCAGACGGGTTCCCTTCAGAATGGTAGCGGGTAATGGTGGACTCATTGGTCCCTACGTTACAACGTACTTTCAATTGGGTTCTCAAAGAGAACGTAATACCCCCCTCCTGGAAGGAGGCAGTAATCTCATTGATTCCGAAAGAGGGAAAAGATAAATCTGTATGCAGTAATTTTAGGCCAGTGAGCGTACTCAATCAGGATTACAACATTTTTACTCACATACTGGCCAAACGATTAGAGTGTTTGCTACCACAAATTATTAGCCTGGATCAGACAGGGTTTGTTCGAGGGAGACAAACCCAAGACAACATTAGAAGGACATTGCACATAATTGACCACATAACAAAATTTAACTTAGAAGCAGTCCTAGTTGGGTTAGATGCCGAAAAAGCTTTTGATTGTGTAAATTGGTCTTTTTTGCTTAGAGTTTTAGATAGATTTGGATTTCACAATACTTTTATTAAAACAATACAGGCTCTTTATGATAGCCCAAGTGCAAGAATTAAAATTAACGGAGTAGTTTCAAAACCATTTTTGCTAGAAAGAGGAACAAGACAGAGATGTCCAATCAGCCCCCTTTTATTTGCGGTTTTTATCGAACCTTTGAGTCAGTGGATTATCCTGAATAATAATATCAAAGGAATAGTAATGAAAGTAGGGGAACAAAAGATTTCTTTATTTGCCGATGACGTATTGGTGTATTTGTCAGACCCTGAACAGTCTTTGTTACAGTTATTTTATGTTTTGTAACGATATGGATCCTTCTCTGGCTATAAGTTAAATGTTATAAAAACACAAATTCTTAGTTTCAAATATAGCCCCTCAGTAAAAGGGAAAAGTTTAATTTGAGGTGGGATGCAGAATCCATGAGATATCTGGGAATAAACATTCCAATAGATCTGACTAAACTGCACTTGCTTAACTACCTCCCATTGAACAATAAGATCAGGGAAGACATTAGGAGGTGGGACCTAATACCTTATCTTAATTTTGGATCTCGTATTGAATCGGTCAAAATGGTTATGTTACCGAGGCTGTTGTATCTCTTTCAATCACTTCCACTAGATATATCAGACCAACAATTTCAAGAATGGGATAAACATATCTCGAGGTATATTTGGCAGGGACAAAGACCAAGAATCAGATACCAGGGGTTACAACTGACCAAAAATAAAGGTGGGGTTGCACTCCCGTGCTTGAAAGACTATTATGCAGCTGCTCAGCTGAGAACATTAATTTATTGGTGCAACCCCGACTATTGTGCTAGATGGAAGGAGATTGAGATTGCTATAACAGAGGAATTTCCGATTCAGGCTGCAATCGGAGATAAGGAGTTAACAAATAAGTTAATTAATTTGGGAAACCCATGGATTCGATTATCACTTAAGGTATGGAATAAGGTCGTTACCCAAAATCATCTGAGGGATGCTGTGAAGGTTTTGAGATGGTGCACGTTTGATCCAGATTTTGTACCAAAAAGACAGGACACTAGTTTTAAAAGATGGAGTTCTCAAGGTTTGACATCATATTGCACATTTTTACATAAGGGGTCTATGAACAGCTTTGAGAATCTGAAGAGGCAATTTGGTTTGAATAATGATGATTTCTATAGATACCTTCAAATTCGCCATTATATAGATCAAATACAAAAGGAATGTGCAGAAGTAAAATGGGATAATATTTTGTTAAATGTATTTATTGATGCTTACCATGGAGGCTCAAAACAGAAAACCATCTCAAAATTATACAAGGGTTTACGGCAGAGAAAAGGCAACTCACTGCATGTAAAACAGATATGGGAAAGGGAAGGTAATCTGGTTCTAAAGGAAGAAACCTGGGAGAGCTTATGTGAGATACAATGGAAAACTTCAAGTTCAAATGTTTGGCGAGTGTTTTGCTGGAAAACCCTTATTAGGTTTTTTATTACACCAGTTCAAAAAAGGCATTACACAAATTCTTCTTCATGCTGGCGACAATGTGGGTGCCTTGAGGTAAACCATTTTCACATATTTTGGTCTTGTGTATCAGTGATCCCATTTTGGCAGGAGATTCGTAAAGTTTTACAAAAAGTTTTTTATATGGATATTCCATTTAAATTTGAGTTTTTATATTTTGGTGCTTTACCAGTACAAAAAGCTTCTATTAAAGATAAGTATCTTTTCCAGATCTTAAGTGCTGCCAGCAGGAAAGCTATTACTAGGAAGTGGTTGAAACCTGGAAAACCTAATGTGGATGACTGGATTAACATTGTATATGATATTTTTATAATGGAAAGGATAACTTTTGCTTTAAGATTGCAACAGGGAATATTTTTGAAAAGGTGGGAAAAATGGATGTTGTACATTATGCCCGTACGGCCATCATTTGTTTAAAGCGGATCTTTGTATCCTACTTCCGTGTCCTATCTCATTTTCCTTGATTTCATACCGCTCCAGAAGTAGTGATGAAATATTATAGAGGTATACCCCAAATGTTGGTTTTAGTTGTTTTTGTTTGTGTATGTAGTTAAGTTTTGGATATGATCAAATGTCCAGTAAGTCATTACCCATCCTTGTAGTGCTTCCAATACCTGTGGTATGATTTATTTTGGGATATGCAGTATTTGTTAACTACGGAGGGTTTAAGGTGAATGAGAATGTGTATCATTGTGGAATGTATGGAACTGGAAAATCAAAATCAAAATAGAATTATAAAAAAAACAAAGACTGGGTCGGCTGGGCTTGTATTCGCTGGAATTTAGAAGAATGAGAGGGGATCTTGTAGAAACATATAAAATTCTTAGAGGATTGGACAGGGTAGATGCAGGAAAAATGTTCCCGATGTTGGAGGAGTCCAGAACCAGGGGTCAAAGTTTGAGAATAAGGGGTCGGCCATTTAGTACTGAGATGAGGAAAAACCTTTTCACCCAGAGAGTTGTGAATCTGTGGAATTCTCTGCCACAGAAGACCGTGGAGGCCAGTTCACTAGATGTTTTCAAGAGAGAGTTAGATTTAGCTCTTAGGGCTAAGGGAATTAAGGGATATGGGGGAAAATCCAGAGTACTGATTTTGGATGATCAGCCATGATCATATTGAATGGTGGTGCTGGCTCGAAGGGCCGAATGACATATTCCTGCACCTATTTTCTATGTTTCTATAATCGAGCAATTATTTCTTCATTGTCGCGAAGTTTCAAGAGTTTTATTGTCATGTGTCTAGCGACGGAATAAATACTTGCAGCAGGCCAACAGATATGTTGATATATTACTCTGTAAAAAAACCCACAATAAACCATGATGTACTTACTTCCGTGTTTATCTTCTTCTTACCATCCGCCAAGAAGCAAATGGCCCTTCCTGATGGAGCAATGACTCACTTGTGACGTCTCCTAATTCAATGAGCTGCCAATAGACAATAGGTCCCAGAGGAGTACATTCGGCCCTTCGAGCCAGCACCGCCATTAAATGTGATCATGGCTGATCATTCTCAATCAGTACCCCGTTCCTGCCTTCTCCCCATACCGCCTGACTCCGCTATCCTCAAGAGCTCTCTCTAGCTCTCTCTTGAATGCATTCAGAGAATTGGCCTCCACTGCCTTCTGAGGCAGAGAATTCCACAGATTCACAACTCTCTGACCGAAAAAGTTTTCCTCGTCTCAGTTCTAAATGGCCTACCCCTTATTCTTAAACTGTAGCCCCTTGTTCTGGACTCCCCCAACATTGGGAACATGTTTCCTGCCTCTAACGTGTCCAACCCCTTAATAATCTTACACGTTTCGATAAGATCTCCTCTCATCCTTCTAAATTCCAGTGTATACAAGCCTAGTCGCTCCAGTCTTTCAACATATGACAGTCCCGCCATTCCGGGAATTAACCTAGTAAACCTACGCTGCACGCCCTCAATAACAAGAATATCCTTCCTCAAATTTGCTGTTTTGCTGCCTTTGCCTCTCACACTGTGGTCCGCTCTCCACGTCGACACCAATCACAGATTGTGGGACCGCTTTGCGTTCTCTCCCGTCCGCTGCTCGCAGGAGACCCTGAGTCTCCGGCCGCCGCCACTGTGATTCCCCATCCCTCTCTCAGGCTGAATTCTGCATTTAGTTTCCCGCACTTTCTCAGCCAACATCCCGAGGAACATCTGAACAGTCTATTGAACTGGACACGTTACTTCCTCTGGACTTTAACACTGACTTTGTGGCGACTCCCAAGGGTTGGGCCTTGTCACTATCGAACCCCTCGGCAGGGGAATGGACCAGTCCGTGGGGGCCATCAGCTACAGGGATAAAGGGCAGGGGTTTAGAAACATAGAAACATAGAAAATAGGTGCAGGAGTAGGCCATTCGGCCCTTCGAGCCTGCACCGCCATTCAATATGATCATGGCTGATCATTCAGCTCAGTATCCTGTACCTGCCTTCTCTCCATACCCCCTGATCCCTTTAGCCACAAGGGCCACAGCTAACTCCCTCTTAAATATAGCCAATGAACTGGTCTCAACTACCTTCTGTGGCAGAGAATTCCACAGATTCACCACTCTCTGTGTGAAAAAAAACGTTCTCATCTCGGTCCTAAAAGACTTCCCCCTTATCCTTAAACTGTGACCCCTTGTTCTGGACTTCCCCAACATCGGGAACAATCTTCCTGCATCGTTTATGCGCGATCGTTCTCTTCCAGACCCGACTGGACAAGAGAACAAGACCTAATACAATATAATACAATACAATCTATCTTTATTGTCATTGTACAGGGGTATGACGAGATTGGGAATGCGCCTCCCATACGACGCAATAAATTAATTAGTTAATCAGTATTAATTTAAACAACCCAATGAAACAAATTAGAACAGTTTTAAAACAGAATAAAGTGCAAGTAGATCTGTGTCGGATCACTGTGTGATGTGACCATCCGGCTCAGCAGGACCGGTTCATAGAAGCTATGGCCCTGGGGATGAAGTTGTTCCTGAGTCTGGAGGTGCGGGCGTAGAAGGCCTTGTATCGTCTGCCCGATGGTAGAAATTCGAACAGACTGTTGCAGGGGTGTGAGGAGTCTTTGTGGATGCTGGTGGCTTTTCTGAGGCATCGTGTGTTGTAGATGCCCTCCAAGGCTGGTAGCTGTGTTCCGAGGGTCCCCCCCGAAACACTTCATTTCGGGCTCCCTGCCTTAATTTCGGGCTTATCGACCGGCCACATTGGTGACCCCGACGCTCCATTGGTGTCGTAATGGAGTCAAAACACAGAGCCACCCCTCCGTCCGCCTCACAGGCCGACCAGGCCCTGTCTCTCGACGCGGTCTCCCGTCAAACTACCGACGTTCTGGACCGCCCGGCCTCCGATTTGTTTTCAGCAGGCTGAGGCTCAATTTCAGCTGCGGGGCATCACGGTGGACGGCACCCGCTATTTCTACCGCCGGCACCTGCATCCCTCCTGCACGTGGACATTGTGGGGCCTCTCCCGCCGTCCCGGGGCATCACCCACCTCCTCACGGTGGTGGACAGCTCCACGCGGTGGCAGGAGGCCATACCGCTGGCTGACACATCCACAGCTACATGCGCTCGTGTGTTATCCGCGCACTGGATTGCTCGCTTTGGGGTGCCGGTGGTCATCTCGTCAGACCGGAGGAGGCCACAGTTCACCTCTCAGCTGTGGGCGGCCATGGCTCGCCTGTTGGGCGTGCGGCTGCACCACACCACGGCCTATCACCCGCAGGCAAACGGCCTGGTGGAGAGGTTCCTCCGGCAGCTGAAGGCGCGACTCTCCGGCCCGGACTGGATGGTCGCACTGCCGTGGGTCTGGCTGGGCATCCGGAGGACCTGTCCTCATCTTCGGCGGAGCTGGTGTACTGGTCGCCGCTCACGGTGCCCGGGGAGTTCGTGCCCTCGGCGCCAGGGCAGCAGGGACCGCCCTCATCCGCCCTACAGCGCCTTCGCGAGTTGGCAAGCTCGCACCCGTGCCGACATCCCGCCATGGGGCATTCCGCCCACACGGGCTATCGGCCCTCCGGGTTTGCCCCTATGCTTTCCAGCGCCGTGACGCGCACCGGGCGCCGCTCCAGAGGCCGTATCGGGGCCCGTACCGGGTGCTGGAGCACGGGCAGACAACCTGTGTGCTGGACATGGGGGGGTCGTGTCGACTGACCGCGTAAAGCGGGCACATTTGGACATTGACCAGCCTGGGCTGATTGCCCAGCCTCGGCCGCGAGGTCGCCCCCCTTCGCGGCTCCCTCAACCTGTGCCTCCGCCGGCCGACATCCGTACGCGGTCCGGTCGGGTTCTGCGCCCGCCGGTGCGTTTGGTGCCTCCTGTTCTGTGGGGGAGGAGGGGGGGGCTCCCAAGGATCGGGCCATATCACTATCGAACACCTCGGTACGGGAAGGGACCAGTCCGGGAGCGGCCCTTAGCGACAGGGATAAAGGCCAGGGGGTTTAGGGCGCGATCGTTCCCTTGCAGACCCGACTGGACAAGAGAACAACAGCTAATAAAGTCCCTCCCGAAACACCTGGCTCCTCGCCTTCATTTCGGGCTTGTCGACGCGCCACAACTTCCAATATTTTCTGTACCTTCCCATTGCCAACGTTCATCCTTATTCTTCTCACTCCATGTAATTTCTAGCTCCGTTCGTCCTTCCAATCTACACCTCGAAGGTATCACAAAATGCTGGAGTAACTCAGCAGGTCAGGCAGCATCTCAGGAGAGAAGGAATGGGTGACGTTTCGGGTCGAGACCCCACTACAGACTGAAGAAGGGTCTCAACCCAAAAGGTCACCCATTCCTTCTCTCCTGAGATGCTGCCTGACCTGCTGAGTTACTCCAGCATTTTGTGATACCTTCGATTTGTCCCAGCATCTGCAGTTATTTTCCTATTTACACCTGGTCAGTCGGACCTATACCGCCCTCACCCGGATAAAATTAGCGCCACTTCATTATACCACAGACGGACATTAGAATCAGGGGGAGCCCGGAGCTCAGGTCCCGCGGCCGCTGCCGAACCCGCTGGAAGGGCGATTGTTTCAATCTTTATATTTTCACAAAAGTAATTTCTGTTCCGTTGCTGGACGCGGTCAACGCGTTAAAATGAACGGATCGACAGCTCTGATTTCTGTAGCAGTTTATTTCTCTCTTCCCACATTTACATTCCCCCTGGTTTTATTTCCGCGCTCACTGGTGTTTTTACGACGCGGAATTTGGGGATTAAATGGGAGCCGTTCAGCGCCGACCTGTTGTCCACCGGGTTTCTGCCCCACAGCCCCTGAGCCCCGCTCCTGACGCCGGTCCCGGGACCCGACCCCCTTCACACACCCGGAGCGGAACCGGAGCAGATTCTCAGGCACTGGTTTCCAACCCACGTCCAGAAAAAAGGATACAGTTTCTCCGTGAATTTATTTCCAGTGAAGGTGTGGAGATGGGACTTGGTGTCCGCGTCGTAAAATGAAACTGTCCCGGACTCGTAACTGAGATAAACTCCCACCCTCCCGGGGATGGGCCGGACGGGGAGACGGGATGGAGGGGAGGTGCCTACATTAACGTCGTTACCATCTCGCCTGATGCTCCAGACTCCAGTCTCTGGGGTCAGGACGCCCGCACCCTTCCTGTCTACAGACTCTGCGGCGACTCCCAGACTACAGCCCTGATTTGACCCGATCCCCACCTCCCAGTAATATCTCCCCGATGTGAATCCTTCCGATCCCAGGACGCACATATTTTGCATAAACCTCTTCCCGGTGTCAGGGAGTCTTCGCCTGCCACCGACATATTGCATGCTCTTACGATCACCAGACACGTGGAGCTGCCAATGCGCTGTTTCCACATCCAGGGCGACGGAGACTGGGGGGAGAAGCAGAGAATCAGAGAGTTCCCGGGGGGGGGGGTCGGGAGACTCGGCCTCGGACACAAACGGTCGGCCAACTGAAAGATTGCGCGGGGTTTTAACGTCGAGTGGAGAAGAAAGCCCTTTTCCGACGTGGTGGAGTTGCATTTGTGCAGAGGTGGGAGAAGACGATGGGGACAGCGAGATGTGGTGACGCCCTCAGAGCAACAGAGCCCGGTTCTTGGTTCTTTGTTCCTCCGAAATATTCCAAACGGAATTTATACTGGAGGTGGCGGGGTATGGACTTAAGGTAGAAGGGCCTATTGGAGAAGAAGAGCTGCCTTAAATTTAGTTGTGTCTGGTTGAGTAACTACAGTAGGGTGAAGACTATTCCATGCTTCAATTGTGCGAGGGAAGAATGAATTGCTATACTCATCTGTCTTGGTAGCTGGTATCTCAAATTGAAGAAAGCCAATGGAATGTTGGCCTTCATAACAAGGGGAGTTAAGTATAGGAGCAAAGAGGTCCTCCTGCAGTTGTACTGGGCCCAAGTGAAACCGCACCTGGGGTACTATGTGCAGTTGTGGTCTCCAAATTTGAGGAAGAATATTCTTGCTATTGAGGGCGTGCAGCAAAGGTTTACTAGGTTAATTCCTGGAATGGCGGGACTGTCCTATGTTGAAAGACTGGAGCGGCTAGGCTTGTATACACCGGAATTTAGAAGGATGAGAGGGAATCTTATCGAAACATATAAGATTGTTAAGGGGTTGGACACGTTAGAGGCAGGAAACATGTTCCCAATGTTGGGGGAGTCCAGAACCAGGGGCCACAGTTTAAGAATAAGGGGTAGGCCATTTAGAACGGAGACGAGGAAAAACTCTTTCAGTCATAAAGTTGTTAATCCGTGGAATTCTCTGCCTCAGAAGGCAGTGGAGGCCAATTCTCTCAATGCATTCAAGAGAGAGCTAGATAGAGCTCTTAAGGATAGCGGAGTCAGGGGTTATGGGGAGAAGGCAGGAACAGGGTACTGATTGAGAATGATCTGCCATGATCACATTGAATGATGGTGCTGGCTCGAAGGGCCGAAAGGCCAACACCTGCACCTATTGTCTATTGAATCGAATGCCCTCATCTACACCCGATGGGTTTGTGTTTGGTGTAGATGTGGTAATCTATGTCGAGCCGACCATAAAACATTATGTAAAAACAGGTCAAACGGTGGGCTTTACGTCTGTCTTGGAGAGTGTTCCCCCCCAATGAATTTAGAAGTTCGGTAACACTCGCTTCTCTCTCATAGGTATTTGTAACAAAACGAGCTGCCTGTACCTTTGGACACGTTCGATGGAAGAAATGTTTTTATTTGTGTATGGGTCCCATGCTATTCACGTTGTTCCCTTTATCACGCATCTGTTCATTAGTGCTGCTCGATTGTAATCGTGTATTGTCTTTCTGCCGACTGGTTGGCACACAACATAGGCTTTTCATTGTACCTCGGTGAGCCCGGTGATGGGGGACAATGAGCCGTATTCGGATGAAGTGGAAGGAACTGAGTGGGATAGAAAGACGAGGAGGAGGAGTTTCGGGATTGCGGGAAGGAGAATCAGGGATGGGAATAATGGACTGCGTTGACTACAAATTGGCATCAAGAACTCCAACAACATCAAACCAGCATTCGGATCGAGCGGATGTGGAGTGGATGTTTACCTAGCAGGACAGTCTGGGATTAGAGCCGAAAGCTTCGGAATAAAAGGACAAATATTTCTAATGTCTTCAGTCACAGGGTGGCGAATCTGTGGAATTCATGGAAGCAAAAAGCTGTGGAGGCCAAATCGATGGATATTTTTAAGGCAGAGAACGACAAAGTCTTGATTAGTAACTTAGTCCTGATAAGGCGTGGAAAAAGGACCTTCGGCTCAACTTGCCCATAGCATCCGCCATGTCCCAGCTACACCAGTCCCACCTGCCTGCGTTTGACCCATATCCTTCCAAACCTGTCCTATCCATCTACCTGTCTAACTTTCTTGAACGTTAGGATAGTCCGTGCACCAACTACCTCCTCTGGCAACCCGTTCCATACACCCACCACTCTTTGTTAGGACACAATAGACAATAGGTGCAGGAGTAGGCCATTTGGCCCTTCAAGCCAGCACCGCCATTCAATGTGATCATGGCTGATCATTCTCAATCAGTACCCCGTTCCTGCCTTCTCCCCATACCCCCTGACTCCGCTATTCTTAAGAGCTCTATCTACCTCTCTCTTGAATGCATTCAGAGAATTGGCCTCCACTGCTTTCTGGGACAGAGAATTCCACAGGTTCACAACTCTATGACTGAAAAAGTTTTTCCTCATCTCCGTTTCTAAAGGACCTACCCCTTATTCTTAAACTGTGGCCCCTGGTTCTGGACTCCCCCAACATTGGGAACATGTTTCCTGCCTCTAATGTGTCCAACCCCTTAATAATCTTATACGTTTTGATAAGATCCCCACTCATCCTTCTAAATTCCAGTGTATATAAGCCTAGTCGCTCCAGTCTTTCAACATATGACAGTCCCGCCATTCCGGGATTTAACCTAGTAAACCTACGCTGCACGCCCTCAATAGCAAGAATATCCTTCCTCAAATATGGATACTGCACACAGTACTCCAGGTGCGGTCTCACTAGGGCCCTGTACAACTGCAGAAGGACCTTTTGCTCCTATATTCAACTCCCCTTGTTATGAAGGCCAACATTCCATTGGCTTTCTTCACTGCCTGCTGTACCCGCATGCTTCCTTTCAGTGACTGATGCACTAGAACACCCAGATATCGTTGTACATCCCCTTTTCCTAACTCAGATTCCTATTAAGTCCTTACTCCCTCATCTTAACCCGATGTCCTCTGGTCGCCGATTCACTCACTTTGTTTGTTGTTAAACAGGTTTCAAAAATGCAGTCAACGCTGCCGCAATCTCTTCGCTTGCCACGCCCAATATCCTAGAATATGTTGCAACAGACATGGCGAAATACCACTTGGGCATCTTACAACTCAGCGGTATGAATATTAATCTCAATAACTTCAAGTAACCCTTGCGTAAGAAGGAACTGCAGATGCTGGTTTAAACCGAAGATAGACAGAAAATATTGGATTAGCTCAGCGTGAAAGGCGGCCTCTCTGGATAGAAGAAATGGGTGAGGATTCGGGTCGAGACCCTTCTTCAGACTGAAGTCAGGGGAGAGGGAGATACAGATATAAGGTAGTGTAAGGTGTGAAAACGAGACAAAGGGGTTGGAGATCAAGGAATATGTGGAATCAAAGCAAACAGAGACAAAATGTAATCGGAGACAGTCAGACTGGTTGGAGAACTGGGAAGGGGGAGGGATGGAGAGAGAGGGAAAGCAAGGGTTACTTGAATTTAGCGAAGTCAATATTCATACCGCTGGGGTGTGAAATAGGATGTGCTGTTTCTCCAAACCCTCACTCTGACAGTGGAGGAGGCCCAGGACAGAAAGGTCAGAGTAGGAATGGGAGGGGGAGCTAAAGTGTTTAGCAGCTGGGAGATCAGGTAGGCAGAGGCGGACTGAAGAAGGGTCTCGACCCGAAACGTCAGACATTCCTTCTGTCCAGTGATGCTGCCTGTCCCGCGAGTTACTCCAGCATTGTGTGTATATCTTCGGTTTAAAGCAGCATCTGTAGTTCCTTCCTCCACATCAGTTCAGATATTGAACCTTTGTTACCACCGTACACTATCCGTACTCTATTGCCTCGTCAGTCTAGGATAATCTCTCTCAATGCAGTTGCGACATTTTCTATCATCAGTGGCACAGTTCTTTAACATCCCTCCCTATCACATCGGAAACACCTGGATCCTGATTCTTTGAGCTATCTGTCCTTCGCCTCTTATCAACCATGTCTTTGCAATGCCTTCAACATCAGAGATCCCTTTAGTAATCGTGACCATACATTCACCCGCTTCACTGCATTGAAATCAGTAGCTTTTAGCAGATCAACCCCATTGTGTGCATGAAACCGGCCTTGCGTGTCCGTACTTTCAAATGCATTTGATCCACTCTCCACATTGTCCTCAATCTCCCCCTTGCTGACCTACAAGGTTCCTTGGCGAGTAGGGCTGAAGACAATTCGAAAGTGTGTTATACATACGTTGAATCAAGAGGGTATCAATGGAGAGAGGGTTACACCTGTTGGACAAAGGAAGTAATTCGTGTCTGAAGTGCCTCACCAGTCCGGTATTAAAGGTATCACAAAATGCTGGAGTAACTCAGCAGGTCAGGCAGCATCTCTGGAGAGAAGGAATGGGTGACGTTTCGGGTCGAGATCCTTCTTCAGACAAATGATTCCTTTCCTCTGCCACCGCAGGAGATGCAACACCTGTCCCTTTACCTCCCCCCTCAACTCCATCCAAGGACCCAAACAGTTTTTCCAGGTGAGACAGCGGTTCACCTGCACCTCCTCCAATCTCATCTATTGTATCCGCTGCTCTAGATGTCAACTTCTTTACATCGGCGAAACCAAACGCAGGCTCGGCAATCGTTTCGCTCAACATCTTCGCTCAGTCCGCCATTACCAACCTGATCTCCCGGTGGCTGAGCACTTCAACACCCCCTACCACTCCCAGTCTGACCTTTCTGTCATGGGCCTCCTCCAGTGCCATAGTGAGGCCCACCGGAAATTGGAGGAACAGCACCTCATATTTTGCATGGGCAGCTTGCAGCCCAGCGGTATGAACATTGACTTCTCCAACTTTAGACAGTTCCTCTGTCCCTCTCTTCCCCTCCCCCTTCCCAGTTCTCCCTCTAACTTCCTGTCTCCACCTTTATCCTTCCTTTGTCCCGCCCCCCCTGACATCAGTCTGAAGGGTCTTGACCCGAAACGTTACCCATTCCTTCTCTCCTGAGATGCTGCCTGACCCGCTGAGTTACTCCTGCATTTTGTGAATAAATACCTTCGATTCCGGTAGTAAATAGACCCTTTACATATAACTGATACTTCAATATCTCCAATGGGCTTTTTTTTTTAGGTTTTACCTCTTGGAACGCCAGCGGGCACTTCCGTGAACACCGTGTTCAACAAAAATGGGCGATCGAACCTTTCAACGGCCAGGGCACCCTCTGCTACTGACAGCGTCAGGGCTTCATCACTCACCCTGCATTAATTAAACAACTAGTTAGAAGACCAACGTCCAATGTTTCCTGAGTTATATTCCAAAAACAACACAGCGAGCCTCACCTCCTCTTCCGAAGAGTTTCCTCCTGAAATACATAACAACAGAAAGATCAATTAATTTCCACATCGTGACAGCAAGGAAGTTCAGCCAAATTGTTACAATTTGCCAACAGATCCCGGCTTCCAATGCTGGTGTAGCTTCTCGACCCAGAACATCTACCAACCTTTACCCCCACCTCTTTGTATTCACTGGAGTTTAGAAGAATGAGAGGGGATCTTATAGAAACATGGAAAATTATAAAAGGATTGAACAAGCTAGATGCAGAAAAAATGTTCCCAATGTTGGGCGAGTCCAGAACCAGGGGCCGCAGTCTCAGAATAAAGGGGAGGCCATTTAATATCAAGGTGAGAAGAAACTTTTTCACCCAGAGATTTGTGAATTTGTGGAATTCTCTACTTTTGCGGTTGCAGCTCCTAGACTGTGGAACAGCATCCCTCTCCCCATCAGAACTGCCCCCCTCCATCGACTCCTTTAAGTCCAGGCTCAAAACCTATTTCTACTCACTAGCGTTTGAGGCCCTCTGAGGGGGCGCTGTGAACTGTTTATGTATGTGCTGCTATGTTTGTGTGCCATTGTATGTTCGTTTCTTAGTACCTCAACTGATGTGCGGCACTTTGGTCAATGTGGGTTGTTTTTAAATGTGCTATACAAATAAAATTGAATTGACTTGACTTGACTTGATCGAGGGCAGTGGAAGCCAAATCACTGGATGCATTTAAGAGAGAGTTTGATAGAGCTCTGGGAGCTAGTGGAATCAAGGGATATGGGGAGAAGGTAGGCACGGGTTATTGATTGTGGACGATCAGCCATGATCACAATGAATGGCGGTGCTGGCTCGAAAGGCTGAATGGCCTCCTCCTGCATCTATTTTCCATGTTTCTATGCTTGCAAAAGTTATTTCGCCAGCTTGTGAGGAGATATTACGTGAGTCTGCGTGAGAATTAGGCCCAGTAAACATGGAAAGATATTACTAGCTCAGTGTCATAACTGCTGATCCAGAGTAGAGTGCAGCTGTACTTGTGTAAGGAAAGCAGTAACTATGGCCCTGGAACAAACGCACCATTTATTCAGAGACACAAGACATGGCGGATTCGGGAGCAGGCATGTACCGATGATGCTTCGGTACCGGAGCCTTCTTGTGTCTTGTGGAGTAGAGGGGGTAGAGCTGGTAAAGAGGGGCAAGGAGAAGGACACAGGGCAAGTATTGGCAATTGACAGGTGGATTCGGCTGAGGAAGGACGTTGGTGAGATGGGCGGAGATATCCACCGCCAATGCAGATAGGGACAAAGATGGCCTCAGGATTGGAATATGTTCAGGATGAAAGATGGTGAATGGAACAAAATGCTTGTCAAAATGTACCGTTGGAATCACTCCCATTCTTGACTGAAATGGCACAGAGGCTTAGGGTGGGTAATGACTGTATCAAAGGAACATTGAAAATATGGTCAGAAGTACGAAAGAAATTAAAACTGTCGAATTCCATTTGTATGGCCACTAAAATAGTGATAAACCCAGATTTTTTACCTTCTACTATGGACTCAGGGTATAACAATTGGTCAAACAAGGGGTTAATATATATCGCCCAAGTGTTTAATGGACAGATCACGAAGTCATTCGAACAACTTGCACAGGAATTTAATCTACCAGCTCATGACTTTTTATAAATTCCTACAACTACGACATTACCTTCAGAAACATAAGGAATGGGAGAATATTTGTAAAAAAACATCCAAATTAGAGGAACTGTTAAGTATAAGAAAATAACTGCAGATGCCGGTCGGTACAAATCGAAGGTATTTATTCACAAAATGCTGGAGTAACTCAGCAGGTCTGAAGAAGGGTCTCGACCCGAAACTTACTCTAAACCAAACTGAAAATGTAACCCCTTACCTTCAGAAACATCAAACTGTCCGTTAGGTTCAGCTGATCCTGTAGCTTCAAGCATTTCTCTGGCATAGAGTTTATCTCCTCTTGAATCGCTCGGAGATTCTTTTCCATTGGATTTAGAACGCTGTTCTCTTCTTCCAGAAGATCCTTGAGAAAGAGCAGCTCTTTCTCATTGAGAATCTGGCGCAGTTCAGCAAATACCGATGTGATGTAGGTCACCAGGTTCTGATACTGTTCCTGTCAAATGAAAGGTGAAGGTCAATATTATCGAGCCTGGAATCTAAGACAAATAGCACAAGATCAGAGAAGGGAAACTGGAAACCTTACCTGGACTCCAGAAATCTTCTCTTTCTGTTGCTGCTCCATTTCCTCCATCGCTGATTTATTTTTTGTGAGAGTTTCCAAAGATGTTTTAATCTTCTCCTGGGATTGAGGTTCAGATTCAGTCAGTAAAAGAATTAGACCAGACGGAACCAATGGACTGCAGAAACGGAACTGTACATGAACGTTTACAAAAATACACAGACTGCTGGGGAACTTGGCGGGTCAGGAAGCGTATCGGTGGAGAGCCGTAGGCGACATTTTGGGTCAGAATCTTTCTTTGGACTGATTGGAGTAGGTGGGAAAGATGGGCCAGGAATACATCTGGCCAAGTGATGCCCCCATCACTTGTATCCACCTATCACCTAGCAGATGCATTCCTGGCCCATCATTCCTCCCCCCTGGGGGGGGGGGGGGGGAGGGGTAGGGGTTTGGCAGCAGGTTGGTCAAAGGCCATACATGAAAAGACAAAAATAAGGGAAGTAAGGAAACAAGAGGTGCGAATTGTAAAGCCAGAGGAAAGAATATAGATGGGGAGGGGTTGGGGATGGGAAGGAGGAAATGGTTGCACTGCCAGGTGTGGCATCTCTATACTAAAACCCTTGTTTGTTTGTTTGTTTGTTCCTGAACTACAGCCAAAGCGGAACACGATAGCGCGACAATTTTAGGCCCATCTTACTCAACGTCGTCCCTTTGGTGCTAATGGAAGAAGTTTCATTGAAATCGGTGTGATATTTTTTAAGTTATTCACATTTTAAAGTTTAAATCTATCTCCGAGGGAGGGAGGGCGGGTGGAGGGAGGGAGGGAGAAGGATGGAGGATAAGGGGGATGCAGTGGGGGAGGGGAAGGGGAGGGGGAAAGGGAGGAGGGGGTAGGGAGGGGGAGGGGGTTGTGAGCTGGGGCAGGGAGGGGGAGGGGAGGAGGGAGGGAGGGGAGGCAGGGGGGAGGGGGAATAGGGGGATGGTGGAGAGGAGAGGGGGAAGGGGGCGAGGGATGGAGGAGAGGGTGCTGCACCAATGCAGGAGAGGTTTGGGCCCAGTAACTTGGTCTAGTAAGGCAAGGCAAGGCAAGTTTATTTATATAGCACATTTCAATAGACAATAGACAATAGGTGCAGGAGTAGGCCATTCAGCCCTTCGAGCCAGCACCGCCATTCAATGCGATCATGGCTGATCACTCTCAATCAGTACCCCGTTCCTGCCTTCTCCCCATACCCCCTCACTCCGCTATCCTTAAGAGCTCTATCCAGCTCTCTCTTGAAAGCATCCAACGAACTGGCCTCCACTGCCTTCTGAGGCAGAGAATTCCACACCTTCACCACTCTCTGACTGAAAAAGTTCTTCCTCATCTCCGTTCTAAATGGCCTACCCCTTGTTCTTAAACTGTGGCTCCTTGTTCTGGACTCCCCCAACATCTAATGTGTCGAATCCCCTAATTATCTTATATATTTCAATAAGAATCCCCCTCATCCTTCTAAATTCCAGTGTATACAAGCCTAATTGCTTCAGCCTTTCAACATACGACAGTCCCGCCATTCTGGGAATTAACCTAGTGAACCTACGCTGCACACCCTCAATAGCAAGAATATCCTTCCTCAAATTTGGAGACCAAAACTGCACACAGTACTCCAGGTGCGGTCTCATGATGGCCCTGTACAACTGCAGGAGGACCTCTTTGCTCCTAATAATAATCTGCCTTTATATTCTTACTTCCAAAGTGAATAACCTCACACTTATCTACATTAAACTGCATCTGCCATGTATCGGCCCACTCACACAACCTGTCCAAGTCACCCTGCAGCCTTATTGCATCTTCCTCACAATTCACACTACCCCCCAGCTTAGTATCATCTGCAAATGGGCTAATGGTACTTTTAATCCCTTCATCTAAGTCATTAATGTATATCGTAAATAGCTGGGGTCCCAGCACCAAACCTTGCGGTACCCCACTGGTCACTGCCTGCCATTCCGAAAGGGACCCATTTATCCCCACTCTTTGCTTTCTGTCTGTCAACCAATTTTCTATCCATGTCACTACCCTACCCCCAATACCATGTGCTCTAATTTTGCCCACTAATCTCCTGTGTGGGACCTTGTCGAAGGCTTTCTGAAAGTCGAGGTACACCACATCCACTGACTCTCCCCTGTCAATTTTCCTCTTTACATCCTCAAAAAAGTCCAGTAGATTTGTCAAGCATGATTTCCCCTTCGTAAATGCATGCTGACTCGGAATGATCCTGTTACTGCTATCCAAATGCTCAGCAATTTCGTCTTTTATAATTGACTCCAGCATCTTCCCCACCACTGATGTCAGACTAACTGGTCTATAATTACCCGTTTTCTCTCTCCCTCCTTTCTTAAAAAATGAAATAACATTTGCTATCCTCCAATCCACAGGAACTGATCCTGAATCTATAGAACATTGAAAAATGATCTCCAATGCTTCCACTATTTCTAGAGCCACCTCCTTAAGGACCCTGGGATGCAGACTACCAGGCCCTGGGGATTTATCAGCCTTCAGTCCCATCAGTCTACCCAAAACCATTTCCTGCCTAATGTGGATTTCCTTCAGTTCCTCCATCACCCTAGGTTCTCCGGCCCCTAGAACATTTGGGAGATTGTGTGTATCTTCCTCAGTGAAGACAGATCCAAAGTAACGGTTTAACTCGTCTGCCATTTCTTTGTTCCCCATAATAAATTCCCCTGCTTCTGTCTTCAAGGGACCCACATTTGCTTTGACTATTTTTTTCCTCTTCACGTACCTAAAAAAACTTTTGCTATCCTCCTTTATATTATTGGCTAGTTTACCCTCGTACCTCATCTTTTCTCCCCGTATTGCCTTTTTAGTTAACTTTTGTTGCTCTTTAAAAGAGTCCCAATCCTCTGTCTTCCCACTCTTCTTTGCTATGTTATACTTCCTCTCCTTAATTTTTATGCTGTCCTTGACTTCCCTTGTCAGCCACAGGTGTCTCTTACTCCCCTTAGAGTCTTTCCACCTCTTTGGGATAAATTGATCCTGCAACCTCTGCATTATTCCCAGGAATACCTGCCATTGCTGTTCTACCGTCTTCCCTGCTAGGGCCTCCTTCCAGTCACTTTTGGCCAGCTCCTGCCTCATGCCTCTGTAATCCCCTTTGCTATACTGTAATACTGCAATGGCAATTCAAAGTGAGCATAAAAATACAGAACAAGGAGAAAAGGTAGGAAAACACAGATAATAAGAGTAATAAGATAAATAAATAAGTTATAAGTAAGATTAATAGAGGAATGATTAGTAGAGTAATAGTTGGGAATTAAAGTGTTGTGGGTGGTGTTGGTTTGTTATGTATGGATGTAGTTTGGTTACCTACAAACTGTAAATGTTAATGTTTATGCTGAAAGAATTACACGAGAAATTCCGAGCTTGACAAGCGGAATTTGAGGCGCTATTCCTTCAGTTTGCAATCAAGCAAAACAGAAGCCCAGGGCAGAAAAGTCAGCGTAGGAATGCAAAGGAGAGTTAAACTGATTAGCAACCGGTAGATCCATCGGGGCTTGGCAGGGGTACTCGCGGAACCGGTGGCTCAATCTACCCTCTCGCCTCGCCGGTGTAATGGAGGGCTCGCCGGGAACACGGGATGCAGTGGGTGAGGGTAACAGGTGGTGCACAAATACCCCCCTCTCTCTCTCTCTCAGGGGTCCCTTGATGGGTGTAAGACAGACAGAAAGCAAAGAGTGGGGATAAATGGGTCCCTTTCAGAATGGCAGGCAGTGACTAGTGGCGTACCGCAAGGCTCAGTGCTGGGACCGCAGCTATTTACAATATACATTAATGACTTGGATGAAGGGATTAAAAGTACCATTAGCAAATTTGCAGATGATCCAAAGCTGGGTGGTAGTGTGAACTGTGAGGAAGATGCTATGAGGTTGCAGGGTGACTTGGACAGGCTGTGTGAGTGGGCGGATGCATGGCAGATGCAGTTTAATGTGAATAATTGTGAGGTTTTCCACTTTGGTGGTAAGAATAGGAAGGCAGAGTATTATCTAAATGGTGTCAAGTTAGGAACAGGGAACGTACAACGAGATCTGGGTGTCCTAGTGCATCAGTCACTGAAAGGAAGCATGCAGGTACAGCAGGCAGTGAAGAAAGCCAATGGAATGTTTGCCTTCATAACAAGAGGAGTTGCGTATAGGAGCAAAGAGGTCCTTCTGCAGTTGTACAGGGCCCTAGTGAGACTGCACCTGGAGTACTGTGTGCAGTTTTGGTCTCCAAATTTGAGGAAGGATATTCTTGCTATTGAGGGCGTGCAGCGTAGGTTTACTAGGTTAATTCCCGCAATGGCGGGACTATCATATGTTGAAAGACTGGAGCGACTAGGCTTGTATACACTGGGATTTAGAAGGATGACAGGAGATCTTATCGAAACGTATAAGATTATTAAGGGGTTAGACACGTTAGAGGCAGGAAACATGTTCCCAATGTTGGGGGAGTCCAGAACAAGGGGCCACAGTTTAAGAATAAGGGGTAGGCCATTTAGAACTGAAATGAGGAAAAACTTTTTCAGTCAGAGAGTTGTGAATCTGTGGAATTCTCTGCCTCAGAAGGCAGTGGAGGCCAGTTTGTTGGATGCTTTCAAGAGAGAGCTGGATAGAGCTCTTAAGGATAGCGGAGTGAGGGGTTATGGGGAGAAGGCAGGAACGGGGTACTGATTGAGAATGATCAGCCATGATCACATTGAATGGCGGTGCTGGCTCGAAGGGCCGAATGGCCTCCTCCTGCACTTATTGTCTATTGTAAGGGAGAAGGTATAGCCACAGGTGTCTCATGTCTTACTGAAGGTGGGGCGGGTTCATGGGGAAGGGGTGGTTCGTGTGGGAAACTGAGTGCAAAACAGCAGTCGCCGAGGGTGCGGTCTCTGCGAAAGGCGGAAATGGAAAATCACCAGATGCTCTTTGTTTTTTTTACCTTGAAGATTTCCACTGCTTCTTTAATCGGCATGAAGAGGTGCTCTCTGTGTTCCCGCGCGTCTCGGCAGATCAGGCAGATTAGTTGTTTGTCTGTTTCGCAAAACAGCTTCAGTTCTTCCTGGTGTTCCTCGCAGTGAAGTTTACTTTTCTTGCTTTCCGTTTTCGGGCTGAGTGTTCGAGCTTTCTCGGTGATACTCACCAGGGCCCGATTCATCCTGAGGCTGCGGTCTGCAAACTCCTCTCTGCACTCCGGGCAGGAGTTTCTCCCCTCCCTGTCCCAACTCTGCGTGATGCAGGAGCGGCAGAAGTTGTGCCCGCACTCCAGCATCACCGGATCGGTGAAGAAATCCAGGCAGATGGGACAAACCGCGTCCTCGGTCCAACACTCGGACTGAGCCATCGAAGCCATTTTCAATTCCCGGAACTTCCTAATTCACGCCGAGCCCTGGAGTATCGCGAGTGTTCAAATGTGCGCTGGCAGCAAAGGATGAACAATACTAATAAACCACACCAAGCACACCACCGCGTGTGGGCGGGGCCATGGAGCGGTTGGTGCAGCGTGTGGGCGGGGCCCAGGAGCGGTTGGAGCAGCGTGTGGGCGGGGCCCAGGAGCGGTTGGTGCAGCGTGTGGGCGGGGCCCAGGAGCGGTTGGAGCAGGCGTGTGGGCGGGGCCCTGGAGCGGTTGGTGCAGCGTGTGGGCGGGGCCCAGGAACGGTTGGAGCAGCGTGTGGGCGGGGCCCAGGAGCGGTGGGTGCAGCGTGTGGGCGGGGCCCAGGAGCGGTTGGAGCAGGCGTGTGGGCGGGGCCCTGGAGCGGTTGGTGCAGCGTGTGGGCGGGGCCCAGGAACGGTTGGAGCAGCGTGTGGGCGGGGCCCAGGAGCGGTTGGAGCAGCGTGTGGGCGGGGCCCAGGAGCGGTGGAGCAGCGTGTGGGCGGGGCCCTGGAGCGGTTGGTTCAGCGTTGGTTTAAAAACGTTCCCTCACACTTCAAAAGAAGTGGTCTTTAGGAAGCCGCTAATTGGTGGAAGCGGACTAGAGGAAGCAGCTGATTGGTGGAAGCGGACTAGAGGAAGCAGCTGATTGGGCGTAACCCCAGGGTTGTATTTCTGCTTTTTGTTCGTACTTTTAGTTCAGGGTTCAGTGAGTTCAGGGTTCAGTGAGTTCAGGGTTCAGTGAGTTCAGGGTTCAGTGAGTTCAGGGTTCAGTGAGTTAAGGGTTCAGTGAGTTCAGTGTTCAGTGAGTTAAGGGTTCAGTGAGTTCAGGGTTCAGTGAATTAAGGGTTCAGTGAGTTCAGGGTTCAGTGAGTTCAGGGTTCAGTGAGTTCAGGGTTCAGTGAGTTCAGGGTTCAGTGAGTTCAGGGTTTAATGAGTTCAGGGTTCAGTGCTTTTTAGTAAAGGTACAGTATAAAGCAAGGGTGTCAAACTCATTTTCACCCCGGGCCACATCAGCATTATGGTTGCCCTCAAAGGGCCGTTTGTAACTGTAAGACTGTATAAATGTAACTAATCCTTAACATATTGTTAAATAACTGTCTGCATTTGATTATTATTTATTGAAATGAACAAATATTGTACATGCATTAACATAAATGTAAAAATATATGTAAGCACATTGACAAATTGGGCCCGTTCTTCGTAGGGTTTCCATTTCGACCTGGGGAAATCGCGTTTTTTCTTTAAAATAAATTGTCTCTTAAAAAAAAAAAAAGAATCTCAAAGGGGGGGGGGAGGTGGAGAGGGGAGGGGTGGGTGAGATGGGGAAAGGGGAGAGGGATCCTCTGACACCGTCCTGCCAGCGGCCATCTTCTTTCTCCTTCACTGTGGTGCCGTGCTCCTCCAGGGGAGGGGGAGCGCAATTAAAGGCGGTACAGGGAAGGGGAGAGGGTGTGACCGAGGAGCCTTGGACCCAAAGCCTCTCCTGTATTGGTGTAGCATCCTCAACCCCCTACTCAACCCCCCTGATCCCTCCTCTCCCTACCCCCCACTCTCCCATTTTCCCTGACCCCCACTGTCCCCCTTCTCCCCAGCCCACTCTCTCATCCCCCCCATCAACACCCCTTCCTCCCCCCCACCCCTGCTGTCCCCTTCCCCCACCCCTCCTCCCCACCCCCACCCTTCTCTCCTCCCCACCCCACCCTCCTCCTCAGTAGCACTCTCCCTCCAACCCCCACTCGCACTCTCCTCCACCCCCCCATTCCCCACCACATCCCTTTCCACCACTCTCTCCTCCCCCACCCCCCCCCCCACTCTCTCCTTCCCCGCCCCACATTCTCTCCTCCCTCAGCCCCACTCTCCCCAGTCCCACTATCACCTCCACCTCCTCACCCACCCCCGCCTCCCCCACTCTCTCCTCCCCTCACCCCCCTCCCACCCCTCCCCTCCACCCACTCGCCCCACCTGCATTCTCACCGTCCCCCTCTCCCCCACCCCCACTGTCCCCCTTCCCCATACCCCTCATTCTCTTCCCCCACCACCACCCCCTTCCCCCCGCACTCCCTCTCTCCTCCCCCCACCCTCCCCCTCCTTTCACTCTCACTGTCCCCACCTTCTCCCCCTTTGCTTCCCCCACCCTTCCCTGACCCCCACTATCCCCTTCCCCCCACCCCCACTCTCTCTTCCCCCACCACCACCCCCCTCCCCAGTCCCACTCTCCCACCCACTCCCACTCTCTGCTCCTCCCACCCTCCCCCTCCCCCAACTCTCCCCACTTCCCTGACCCCCACTGTTCCCCTTCCCCCCACCCCCATTCTCTTTTCCCCCAACCACCCCCGCTGTCCCCCTCCCCGTCCCACTCTCCCCCTACTCTTTCCTCACCCACTCCCCTCTTTCCCCACCGCCCCTTTCCCCCACTCTCTCCTCCCCCCATTTTCTCCTTCACCCCCCCCTCCTACCCCCACCCGCCCCCCACATCCCCTCCCCTCCGTGGAGCCGTTGGCGGCGAAAGGCACTTACCGAACGTGCAGGGAGGAGGAGGGAGCCCCGGACTACTCAAGTTGGGCGGCGGAGGTGGGACTACTCGAGTCGGGCGGCGGAGGTGGGACTACTCGGGGCGGACGGCCGCGGGTCTGGGAGAGTGGGGAGGGGAGAGAAGTGAGAGGAGAGAGGCGCGGCGGGGGATGCGCACAAGATGGCGGAGCATGAGGAGACTGCCATCTTTCTGAGGTCGCGACGGGGCTGTCGGTGGCAGCGACCGCTGAAGGAGGAGGAGAAGAAGCTGCCTGGTCCCGCTGGGTCCGGGCGGGAGGGGGGACTCCAGGACGCCGTGCCCGTGGATTGAAGGGACGGAAGGTTATGATGAGGACCATCAGTCCGACCATCTCCCTCCTGCTCGCGAGTGAGGTCTCCCTCCATCCCCCGGATGAGGTAGAGTGAGGAGAGGCCGTGCCGTCAGACGTACAGCACTTTGAAAAATGTGTTTAGAAATGAGAGTTTGAAAGTTAAAAATGTCTGTAACTTAAAAGATATTCGACCAATGACAATTAAGCTCTCGCGGGCCACATAAAATGACGTGGCGGGCCGCATTCGGCCCGCGGGCCTTGTGTTTGACACATGTGCTGTAAGCAAACACAATACAGAAATATATTATGTTAATCTTCAACATTCATTTGACAGGAAGAGTCACACAGCCTTCAGTCCCATGTCACATCCCAGTTTGCTAAACTGCACCAGATTATCACTGAGAAAGAAAAATACTTCCTCAAAGATATCCGAGAAGATGAGGAGCGGATTCTAAATCTAACGGAGAAAAATCTTCGGGAGATTCAAGAGAATTTAAATTCTAATCAGGAGGAACTCCTGCGTTTACTGGAACGGATGGAACAAAAAGACAGCGTGAAATTTCTAATTTCGAAGGTGCCCTTCGAGCGAGCACCGCCATTCAATGTGATCATGGCTGATCATTCTCAATCAGTACCCCGTTCCTGCCTTCTCCACATACCCCCTGACTCCGCTATCCTTAAGAGCTCTATCTAGCTCTCTCTTGAATGCATTCAGAGAATTGGCCTCCACTGTCTTCTGAGGCTGAGAATCCCACAGATTCACAACTCTCTGACTCAAATTCCCAAATTCCCAAATTCCGTGTCGTAAAACCCCAGTGAGCGCGGAAATAAAACCCGGAGGAATGAAAATGTGGGAAGAGAGAAATAAACAGCAACTGCGTTTAGAAGTGTTGATCCGCCTCTTTTTTAAACGTGTTATCGGATCCTGTCAACTGAACTTTTATAAAAAATCTAAGGATTGATACACTTGACCTCCCCGCTCATACTTGACCCATGGGATCTCGATCTCATCAGGATCATAAATGGTCGGAAATCTTCATCGGGACACGGAAAAGTTGGACATTGAACAAATTTGGCATTGCAGTTGAACGTATTAGAAGTGGAGATAATCATAGGTGATAGGAGCAGGATTAAGCCATTCGGCCCTTCAAGTCTACTCCGCCATTCAATCATGGCTGATCTATCTCTCCCTCCGAATCCCATTCTCCTGCCTTCTCCCCATAACCCTTGATACTCGTACGAATCAAGAATCTGTCTATCCCATTAAAAATGTCCATTGACTTGGCCTCCACAGCACTCTGTGGCAAAGAAATCCACAGATTCACCACCCTCTGACTCAAGATATTCATCCTCAATTGCCTAAAGGAACATCCTTTGAATCTCGGGCTGTGACCTCTGGTCTTAGATTCCCACGAGTGGGAACATCCTCTCCACATCCACTCTATCTAAGCCTTTTTCACTTATCGGTAAGTTTCAGATCGCCGGGCAGGCCACGGGTGCAACCCACGGGAATGTGAATAACACGAATGGGGTTTTATGTGGGCAGGAAGAAGGTGACAATGGTGAGCCTGGTGACAATTTAAGAAGGAGATGGTAACGGCACAATTACCAATAGTGATACCATACGATAAATCTGTATTTATCCCCTGAGAGAAATTGTTCTGCCAATTGGTCACGACAAACAACAAGGTACACGAAAAACATGAAATTAAAATTAAAATTTTAAAGGAGGAATAGGGGTCGTACAACGAGATCTGGGTGTCCTAGTGCACCAGTCACTGCAAGGAAGCATGCAGGTACAATAGGCAGTGAAGAAAGCCAATGGAATGTTGGCCTTGATGACAAGAGGAGTTGAGTATAGGAGCAAACAGGTCCTTCTGCAGTTGTACAGGGCCCAAGTGAGACCACAACTGGAGTACTGTGTGCAGTGTTGGTCTCCAAAATTGAGGAGGGATATTCTTGCTATTGAGGGCGTGCAGTGTAGGTTTACTAGGTTAATTCCCGGAATGGCGGGACTATAATATGTTGAAAGACTGGAGCTACTAGATTTTGTATACACTGGAATTTAGAAGGATGCGAGGGGATCTTATTGAAACATATAAGATCATTAAGGGGTTTGACACGTTAGAGGCAGGAAACATGTTCCCAATGGTGGGGGAGTCCAGAAACAGTGGCCACAGTTTAAGAATAAGGGGTTGGCCATTTCGAGAGGAGATGAGGAAAAACTTTTTCAGTCAGAGAGTTGTGAATCTGTGGAATTCTCTGTCTCAGATGGCAGTGGAGGCCATTTCTCTGAATGCTTTCAAGAGAGGGCTAGATTGAGCTCTTAAGGACAGCGGAGTCAGGGGGTATGGGGGGAAGGCAGGAACGAGGTACTGATTGAGAATATTCAGCCATGATCACATTGAATGGTGGTGCTGGCTCGAAGGACCGAACAGCCTACTCCTGCACCTATTGTCTATTGTCTATTATCTGAATGCATTCAAGAGAGAGAGTTAGATAGAGCTCTTAAGGATAGAGGAATCAGGGGGGGGGGGGGGGTATGGGGGGAAGGCAGGAACGGGGTACTGATTGAGAATGATCTGCCATGATCACATTGAATGGTGGTGTGGCTCGAAGGGCCGAATGGCCTACTCCTGCACCTATTGTCTATTGTCTAAATTTGAGAAAAATTAGTAGACTATTCCCGTGGGCTGAGGATTCTAAAACTAGAGACCCCCGGTCGCCCCCTCCCCTTCCCAACACCGGGTCTCCCACCGTGCCTCACGCCGCTCCCCCCACGCTGGGTCCACCATCGTCTTCCCCTCCCCCTCTCACGCTCATCGACCACTGTGCGCGGGTCTATCGCGACCCCCCTTCTCTCCGCCGCCGAGGCACAGGTTTCTAACGCACCTACTCAATCGACAATGGACAATAGACAATAGGTGCAGGAGGAGGCCATTCGGCCCTTGGAGCCAGCACCGCCATTCAATGTGATCATGGCTGATCATTCTCAATCAGTACCCCGTTCCAGCCTTCTCCCCATACCCCCTGACTCCGCTATCCTTAAGAGCTCTCTCTCGCTCTCCATTGAATGCATTCAGAGAATTGGCCTCCACTGCCTTCTGAGGCAGAGAATTCCACAGATTCACAACTCTCTGACTGAATTTTTTTTCCTCATCGGCGTTCTAAATGGCCTACCCCTTATTCTTAAACTGTGGCCCCTGGTTCTGGACTCCCCCAACATTGGGAACAAGTTTCCTGCCTCTAACGTGTCCAACCCCTTAATAATCTTATATGTTTCGATAAGGTCCCCTCTCATCCTTCTAAATTCCAGTGTATACAAGCCTAGTCGCTCCAGTCTTTCAACATACGACAGTCCCGCCATTCCGGGAATTAGCCCAGTAAACCTACGCTGCACGCCCTCAACAACAAGAATATCCTTCCTCAAATTTGGAGACCAAAACTGCACACAGTACTTCAGGTGCGGTCTCACTAGGGCCCTGTGCAAATGCAGAAGGACCTCTTTGCTCCTATACTCATGAGACGAAGTTCATTGTCCGTGGGATTCGGAGAGTTCTCGGAGTTTAACTTCATGAAGTAGAAACAAGGAACCGCAACATGCTGGAGTAACTCAGCGGTCAGGTAGCGTCCCTGAAGAACATGGATAGGCGAGGTTTCGGGACGGGATCCTTCTTGGGATAAAACATGGGTAGATGACGTTTCGGGTGCGGGTGCATCTTCAGACCGAAGATGGGTCCCAACCCGAAACATCATCGATACGTTTTCCAGAGATGGTGCCTGACCCGCCAGGTTACTCCAGCACGTTGCGTAATTCTGTGAATCTGTGTGGCTTCTCGTCAAGCTCTCAAACACCCGCTTAAACTAATCCCAGTTTAGCTCGTCGCTTGTTCCGCTAAATCCCTTCAATCGTTACCAAAGTACAGAAGCAACTCTATTTTTTAGTGCGACAAAACCGGATTATCGAGGAGAGGTCCGCGAGGTTAGAGCGAGAACGTCCAAACTCCACACAGCGAGCACCAGTTCGAAGCCAACACTGGGTCGGCAGGTCATTTTAGCTGTACCACAATAGTGCCCGCATGCGATGGAAAACTAAAGGGCAGTCAACGGGAATGTCACAGTCACCCCCGGTGATGCTGCCTGACCTGCTGAGTTACTCCAGGATTTTGTGAATAAATACCCAGCTAACAATGGCCTGTTTCAGTTATCACCCTAACTTTTTTTTCATTCGTGTGTTCTATATCTCTCTGCATCCTCGTCTATATCTATCGTTTCTGTTTCCCCTAACGCTCACTCTGAAGAAGGGTCTCGACCCGAAACGTCGCCTATTCCTTTTCTCCAGAGGTGCTGTCAGACCCGTTGAGTTACTCCATCTTTTAGTGTCTATCTTCGGTTTAAACCAGTATCTGCAGTTCCTTCCTACACGTGTAGATTACACCGAGAGACTGTGGAACGCCACATTTCACCGGTGTTCGCACGTTACCATTTAACAGTTGGTCTAAATTTATATTTCACCATCGTTTCCCATCCACGTATGGCACCATTTTGGCCTTGCCGCCTATGTTCTGCTTTACACTGTCCCAGGTCCATATCTCTGGTATATTCACTTTCAAGAACTAACGGCAGCTCCCTCCTGTGAGATTAGTTGCAGGTTTGCTCGGACAACTACACAATGAACCCTTGCAGTTTAATGTAGAGAAATGTGAGCTTATCCACTTTGGTGATAAGAATAGGAAGGCAGATTATTATCTGAATGGTGTCAAGTTAGGAAAAGGGGACGTACAATGAGATCTGGGTGTCCGAGTGCATCAGTCACTGAAAGGAAGCATGCATGTACAGCAGGCAGTGAAGAAAGCCAATGGCATGTTGGCCATCATAACAAGGGGAGTTGAGTATAGGAGCAAAGAGGTCCTTCTGCAGTTGTTCATTGCCCTAGTGAGAACGCACCTGGAGTGCTGTGTGCAGTTTTGGTCTCTAAATTTGAGGAGGGATATTCTTGCTATTGAGGGCGTGCAGCTTGGGTTCACTAGGTTAATTCCCGGAATTCTGGGACTGTCGTATGTTGAAAGACAGGAGCGAATTGACTTGTATACACTGGAATTTAGAAGGATGAGAGGGGATCTTATTGAAATATATAAGATTATTAAGGGATTGGACACGTTGGAGGCAGGAAACATGTTCCCAATGTTGGGGGAGTCCAGAACCAGGGGCCACAGTTTAAGACTAAAGGGTAGGCCATTTAGAACGGAGATCAGGAAAAAGTTTTTCAGTCAGAGAGTTGTAAGTCTGTGGAATTCTCTGTCTCAGAAGGCAGTGGAGGCCAATTCTCTGGATGCATTCAAGAGAGAGCTAGATAGAGCTCTTAAGGATAGCGGAGTCAGGGGATACGGGGAGAAGGCAGGAACGGGGTACGGTTTGAGAATGATCAGCCATGATCACATTGAATGTTGGTGCTGCCTCGAAGGGCTGAATGGCCTCCTGCCGCGTCTATTGCAGTCAATTAACATTCATTATACGAAGTGGGAGGGTGCGGAGTGGATAACGCGATACTGCAGGAATTCAGCCGCACCCAAAAGCAAAAAGACTTCAAATCGGAAATTGCCGGAAATTAAAATGGCTTCGAAAGACCAGGTCGAGAGTTGGTCCGAGGAGGTAGTTTGTCCCATCTGCCTGGATTTCTTCACCGACCCCGTTATACTGGAGTGCGGGCACAACTTCTGCCGCTCCTGTATCACACAGAGTTGGGACAGCGATGAGAGAAACTCCTGCCCGGAATGTAGAGAGGAGTTTATAGACCGCACCCTCAAAGTAAATCGGGCCTTGGCGAGACTGTCTGAGAAAGCTCGAGCACTGAGCCTGAAACGGACAGAGAAGGGAAGTAAACTTTTCTGCGAGGAGCATCAAGAAGAAATGAAGCTGTTTTGCGAAAATGACAAGAAACTGATCTGTCTGGTTTGTCGAGATGCGCTGGAACACAGAAACCACAGCTTCCAGCCGATTAAAGAAGCTGTTGACATCTACAAGGTTAATGCAAACAGATTTGTATCTTTATTTACCTTGTTGAGTCTTTGTTGTCTAACGCCTTTATTCTTTGATCCCAGGCTCGGGTAAAATCAGCCATAGAATCTGTCACGAAAAATAAATCTGATATCGAAGAAAGAGAACAGCAACAACTACGAAAGATTTCCAAAGTTCGGGTGAGGCCTTTATGTCTGGAATTGTTATGCAGCGTTGCTCATTTTAATGTGTAGTGGACATGTTGGATCAATTGACTGCTGAAATGAGGCGCGTAGGAAGGAACTGCAGATGCTGGTTTAAACGGAAGATAGACACAAAAAGCTGGAGTAACTCCGCGGGGCTGGCAGCATCTCTGGAGAGAATGAATGGGTGATGTTTCGGGACGAGACCCTTCAGACTGGTTAGAGATAAGGGAAACGAGGGCCATAGAGTAGACGTTGATGCAGAGAAATAAAGAACAATGAATAAAAGATAGGCAAACAAGTAATGACGATAAAGGAAACAGGCCATTGTTAGCTGTTGATGGGGTGAAAGCGAGAAGTTAGTG
Organism: Rhinoraja longicauda; assembly: GCF_053455715.1. Classification (NCBI taxonomy): domain Eukaryota; kingdom Metazoa; phylum Chordata; class Chondrichthyes; order Rajiformes; family Arhynchobatidae; genus Rhinoraja; species Rhinoraja longicauda. The sequence goes on along the minus strand of NC_135971.1, from coordinate 3,627,161 downwards.
CGACTTGGGTGGGGGGTGGGTGGGGGAGGGATAGAGAGAGAGGGAATGCCGGGGCTACCTGAAGTGAGAGAAGTCAATATTACTGGGCTGAAAGCTGCCCAAGCGAAATATGAGATGCTGTTTCTCCAATTTTGCAATTAGCCTCCCTCTGACAATGGAGGAGACCTAGGACGGAAAGGTCAGTGTGGGAATGGGAAGGAGAATTAAAGGAGAATTAAACTTCTTTGTTTCAGGAAAGTGTGAGAGAATTTGATCGGATAGATAATTCTGAGAACCGGACGCTGATGGGCTATATGGTCACTTATTCTGTAAACAAACACAATACAGAAATGTATTATGTTAATCTTCAGCATTCATTTGACAGGAAGAGTCACACAGCCTTCAGTCCCATGTCACATCCCAGTTTGCTGAACTGCACCAGATTATCACTGAGAAAGAAAAGTACTTCCTCAAAGATATACGCAAAGATGAGAAGCGGATTCTAAATCTAATGGAGAAAAATCTTCGGGAGATTCAAAAGAATTTAAATTCTATTCAAGTGGAACTCCTGCGTTTACAGGAACGGATGGAACAAAAAGACAGCGTGAAATTTCTAGAGGTAAGGAAGTCTTTAAATTTGCTTCTATAAATGGGCACCATCACAAAATGGCGTCTGATATATTTGAAACAAATTCAACCATGTTGTCTATTGTCTGCATCTGCAGCTCCTTCCTACACATCACTAACATCATATTCAATAGACAAGAGACAACAAGTGCAGAAGTAGACCATTCAGCCCTTCGAGCCAGCAACTCCATTTAATGTGATCATGGCTGATCATTCACAATCAGTACCCCGTTCCTTCCTTCTCCCCATACCTCATGACTCCACTTTCATTAAGAGCTCTATCTAACTCTCTCTTGAAAGCATCCAGAGAATTGGCCTCCACTGCCTTCTGAGGCATAGAATTCCACAGATTCACAACTCTCTGGCTGAAAAAGTTTGTCCTCATCTCCGCTCTAAATGGCCTACCCCTTATTCGGCTGAAACTCACACCAGGTCCAGACTATCCTGTCAGCATCGTGTAATTTTCAGAATAATTTTTATACTTCCTCCATCGGTTCTATGTCTGCAATATCATTATTCTTCTCTGTGTGTCATTGGGGGTGAGAGTGGACAAATGGGAATTTTTGACACCTCGTAATAATCTGGGTGAAATTCGTGCTCTCAGTAGTTCCGTCTCGGTCAATTCAGTCTTGTTTTATTTATTTATTTCAGGAGGAAGCTGTTCGCAAGCGATGGTAGGGCATGTTCTTCACTGAAACTCTACACGTAACATATTTCCTCATAAACATCAATGCAGAATTTGTAATCAGTTATTTAATATTTGCAGGATTAGTGATGAGATCCATTCATTGTCAGTGACAGATGGTGCCATAACGGCTGAAAAATTCAACCACCTCTTTTTGTTGAAGGCAGCGTTGATAGAAACGTTTGACTCCATTAAACAAGGTAAAACATATGGACTTATTTCACTTGGTTTGTGGGACACATTGATGTTTTTATGTGATGCAAAGATTGGTCAGGATAAGCACTGAATGGTAATTGGAGTTTCATTCCTGCACCAACCCACTGACTGAGAAGCCTCACGCACACATGGTCAGCTGGAGATGTTAGATCCTGGAACACAGGAGCACAATAGACAATAGGTGCAGGAGGAGGCCATTTGGCCCTTCATGCCAGTACCGCCATTCAATGTGATCATGACTGATCATTCTCAATCAGTACCCCGTTCCTGCCTTCTCCCCATACCCCCTGACTCCGCTATCCTTAAGAGCTCTATCTAGCTCTCTCTTGAATGCATTCAGAGAATTGGCCTCCACTGCCTTCTGAGGCAGAGAATTCCACAGATTCACAACTCTCTGACTGAAAAAGTTTTTCCTCATCTCAGTTCGAAATGACCTACCCCTTATTCTTAAACTGTGGCCCCTTGTTCTGGACTCCCAACATTGGGAACATGTTTCCTGCCTCTAACGTGTCCAACCCCTTAATAATCTTAAAAGTTTCAATAAGATCCCCTCTCATCCTTATTAAGGCCAACATTCCATTGGCCTTCTTCACTGCCTGCTGTACCTGCATGCTTCCTTTCAGGGAATGATGCACTAGGACACCCAGATCTCGTTGAACGTCCACTTTTTATAACATGACACCATTCAGATAACACTCTGCCTTCCTATTCTTACCACCAAAGTGTATAACCTCACACGTATCCACATTAAACTGCATCTGCCATGCATCCGCCCACTCACACAACCTGTCCAAGTCACCCTGCAACCTCATAGCATCTTCCTCACAGTTCACACTACCACCCAGCTTTGTATCATCTGCAAATTTGCTAATAGTACTTTTAATCCCTTCATCCAAGTCATTAATGTATATTGTAAATAGCTGCGGTCCCAGCACCGAGCCTTGCGGTACCCCACTAGTTACTGCCTGCCATTCTGAAAGGGACCCATTTATCCCCACTCTTTGCTTTCTTTCTGTCAACCAATTTTCTATCCATGTCAGTACCCTACCTTCTATACCTTGTGCTCTAATTTTGCTCACTAATCTCCTATGTGGGACCTTGTTGAAGGCTTTCTGAAAGTCAAGGTACACCACATCCACCAGCTCTCCCCTGTCCATTTTCCTAGTTACATCCTCAAAGAATTCCAGAAGATTAGTCAAGCATGATTTCCACTTCGTGAAACCATGCTGACTCTGAACGATCCTGTTACTGCTATCCAAATGCTCCACAATTTTGTCTTTTATAATTTACTCCAACATCTTCCCCACCACTGATGTAAGATGAACTGGTCTATAATTTCCCGTTGTCTCTCTCCCTCCTTTCTTAAAATTTGGACAACATTAGCTACCCTCCAATCCACAGGAACTGATCCTGAATCTATAGAACATTGGAAAATGATCACCAATGCATCTACAATTTCCAGCGCCACCTCCTTAAGTACTCTGGGATGCAGACCATCAGGCCCTGGGTATTTATCAGCCTTCAGTCCCATCAGGCTACCCAACACCATTATCTGACTAATGTGGATTTCCTTCAGTTCCTCCGTCACCCAAGGATCTCTTGCCACTAGAACATCTGGGAGATTGCTTGTATCTTCCTTAGTGAAGACAGATCCAAAGTACCGGTTCAACTCGTCTGCCATTTCCTTGTTCCCCATAATAAATTCCCCTGCTTCTGTCTTCAAGGGACCCACGTTTGCCTTGACTATTTTTTTTCCTCTTTACATACCTAAAAAGCTTTTACTATCCTCCTTTATATTATTCGCTAGTTTTCCCTCGTACCTCATCTTTTCTCCCCGTATTGCCTTCTTGGTCATCTTCTGTTGCTCTTTAAAAGAGTCCCAATCCTCTGGCTTCCCACTCTTCTTTGCATGGTTGTACTTCTTCTCTCTTATATTTATGCTGTCCTTGACTTCCCTTGTCAGCCACAGGTGTCTCTTACTCCCCTTAGAATCTTTCCTCCTCTTTGGGATAAATTGATCCTGCAACTTCTGCATTATTCCCAGGAATACCTGCCATTGCTGTTCCACCATCTTCCCTGCTAGGGCCTCTTTCCAGTCAATTCTGGCCAGCTCCTGCCTCATGCCTCTGTAATCCCCTTTGCTATATTGTAATACTGACACTTCCGATTTTCCCTTCTCCCTCTCAATTTGTAGAGTAACTCTTATCATATTGTGATCACTGCCTCCTAATGGATCTTTTACCTAGAGTCCCCTTATCAGATCAGGTTCATTACACAACACTAAATCCAGAATTGCCTTTTCCCTACTAGGCTCCAGTACAAACTGTTCTAAGAATCCATCTTGGAGACACTCCACAAACTCCCTTTCCTGGGGTCCGTTACCAACCTGATTTTCCCAGTCTACCTGCATGTTGAAATCTCCCATAACCACCGTAGCATTATATTTCCGACATGCCAATTTTAGCACCTGATTCAACTTGCACCCTATGTCGAGGCTACTGTTTGTGGGCCTGTACAATTTTACCCTTACAATTCCTCATTTCTATCCATACTGATTCTACATCTCCTGATTCTATGTCACCCCTTGCAAGGGAGTGAATATCATTCCTCACCAACAGAGCGACCCCACCCCCTCTGCCCACCTGTCTGTCTTTTCTATACGTTGTGTACCCCTGAATATTCAGTTCCCAGCCCTGGCCCTCTTGTAGCCATGTCTCAGTGATTCCCAAGACATCATACTTGCCAATGTCTAACTGTGCCTCAAGCTCATCCACTTTATTTTTTATACTTCGCGCATTTAAATACAACACTTTAATTTTGGTATTCACCTCTCCTCTCACACCGGTGACAATTGGCCCTTACTCTCTTACCTCTTCTAGAACTTCCCTTCCCATTCATTCGAGAGTCCTTTGCAATTTCTGCTCTATTCGCTTCCCCGTTAACTCCATCTTCATATTCCCAGTTTGTCAACCCCTCACCCCCCCCACTCCTTAGTCTAAAGCCACACTTGTAGCACTAGCAAACCTACCTGCCAGAATGTTGGTCCCCCTGCTGTTAATGTGTAACCCGTCCCTTTTGTACAGGTCACCCCTACCCCAGAAGAGATCCCAGTGGTCTAGAAATCTGCCCACGTGCACAACTATGTCCGGTTGATCGCCTTCCCTCGCTAGGATGTTCTGAAGCCGCTCCGTAATGTCTTGAACCCTGGCACCAGGGAGGCAACAGACCATCCTCGAGTCCCACCTGCCGCCACAGAATCTACTGTTCGTACCTCGAACAATGCAGTCACCCACTACTAGATCACAGGTTAGGCAGATATAACAAATACCCAGCCTGATGGATGAACCAATGCATCCCGACCCACCCACACCGCAGAAACACGCTGATCTATGAGTTTGAATTCTACCACGGTAGCCGGGAAATTGGAAGTAACGGAATTAAATTATAATGAACAATGAATGAGCAGTATTGCCATGAGGATACGAGGGTGTCCTGTGGAGATCTGTGCCATGGGCCCTGCTTAACCTGTGAGTGACTATCGTTGACTCTGGTTGACTCAGGTCTGCCCCCTGTTGGACCCTCAAACCCCCCACTGATGCATTGTAAGAACGAGACCGGATAGATCTCGGCCCAAGATCTAGTCTCGGAAAAGCGCGCACAGTTTCATCGGCCTGACATAGATACCCTTAAACACATTCACAAGAAAAAACTCCCGTTCGTGGGCACAACCACCTCAATTTACATTCCCACTGTAAACTGGATTTGATAATCTTTAGACACCATGAATATATTTACCTGAGTAACCCACAGACTCTGTAGTAACATACACTAAGAGTCAGGAAATTATGTTTCAGCTTTGCAGGACTTAGGGATAATTTGGAGTATTTTGTGCAGTTCTGGTCGTCCCTTTGCAGGAAGAATGTGGATGCCTTGGGAAATGTGCAGAAGAGGTTTACCAGAATGCTGCCTGGATTAGAGGGCATTAGCTATTAGGAGAGGTCGGATACATTTGCTTGTTTTATGTGGTCTGTCAAAGGCTGAGGGGAAACTGATAGAATTATTTTAAATTATGAGAGGCATAGACAGGGTTGACAGAACCCTTTTCGCAGAGTGGAATTGTATAGACAATAGTAGCCACCTCCTACAACGGGAGCATGTTCCAGGCATCAACTACTCTCTGATTTATCCCTCACATCTATATACTAAAACTCTCGCTTGTTTGTTTGTTTGTTCCTGGACTACAGACAAAACGGTACACGATAGCGCGACAATTTTAGGCCCACCGTACTCACCATCGTCCCTTTGATGCTAATGGAAGGAGTTTCATTGAAATCAGTGTTATATTTTTAAAGTTATTCACATTTTTAAGTTTAAATCTATCTCCTAGGGGGGGAGGGCGGGGGGAGAGAGGGGGTGGGGGGGAGGAGGGAGGATAAGGGGGGTTGAGGGGGATGCAGTAGTGGGAGGGGAAGGAGGGAGGGGGATGGCGGGTTGAAGGGGGGATGGAAGAGGGGAGGGGGGGAGCAGGTGGTGCTGCACCAATGCATTCGCGGTTTGGGCCCAATGGGTGCAATTGGCCTAGTCTTCTATAAAACTCCATCCTCTCACTTTAAACCAGTAACCTTGTTTTTGATACCATTAAGATGGGGAACTGAATCTGACTAACTACCCCCTCTCTGTCTCTCGTAAACTTGTAAAGTTCTCCCAGGTCTCCAAATCAGCATTATTCAAGTCCTCCAATGGAGGCAACATCCCGGTGAATCGCCTTTGCACTCTCTCCAGCACAATCACATCGTTCCTCATTTTTAATTACCTCCAGTAAACATTTAACTCCTCAACTGTCCCGCCAATCTAGCCCCAATTTGCACCACCATAAGCAAAAGCACTCAATATCACGCCGGCACACCCATCCGCCCACCATTTCTCCTACCTCCTCTCTCCCAATTGCATCTGCTTGCCCACGACATACCACAACTCTCGCCTCAACCTCGGGAGAAAATACCCGGGAAGGATTTCTGTTGTCCATCTTACGTGGTAGGGGGAGGGGAAAGAAAACTCCGGACAAATTTTCAGTTGTCCGCCGGCCTGTGCCTGAGGCCGAGCGGCCTCTCCCCCGGTCCCGGGGCCGCGCTGCCCGAGTCTCCCCCCGACCCCCGGGGACTCTCTGATTCTCTGCTTCTCCCCCCAGTCTCCGTCACCCTGGATGTGGAAACAGCGCATGCGCGGCTCGAGGTGTCTGAGGATCGGAAGAGGGTGAGACGGACCGGGACCGGGAGGAGTCTCCCTGACACCGGGAAGAGGTTTACATTCCACGGGTGTGTGCTGGGATCGGAGGGATTCACATCGGGGAGACATTACTGGGAGGTGGAGGTGGCGGGGAGTGAGGGCTGGAGTCTGGGAGTCGCCGCAGAGTCTGTGGAGAGGAAGGGAAAGCTCACACCGACCCCGGAGAATGGAGTCTGGAGCATCTGGCGGCGGGATGACAAGTTTGTTGCAGCCACCTCCCCTCCATCCCATCTCCCCGCCCGTCCCATCCCCGGGAGGGTGGGAGTTTACCTCAGTTACGAGTCCGGGACAGTTTCATTTTATGACGCGGACACCAAGTCCCATCTCCACACCTTCACCGGGAATAAATCCACGGAGAAACTTTATCCTTTCTTCGAGACCTGGGATGCAGGTCAGTGGCTGAGAATCTGCTCCGGTTCCGCTCCGTGTCAGTAATTAACAAATTATTTCAAACCTTCACCAGCACCTGGAATATAGTTAAATCACCTCCGTACTTTTCATCTCCAACTACTAGTGTGACATTAACCGCCTCCAATTCTCCACTCCACTGACTAACACTAACCTCTCCGCTCTGAACGTGCAGCCGTCCACTCACTCTGCAACAACCCGGACTTAGTCATCAAACCCGCTGACAAGGGAGGTGCTGTGGTAGTCTGGCGTGCTGACCTCTACCGAACCGAGGCCATACGACAACTCTCAGACACCTCTTCCTACTTATCCCTGGACCATGACCTCACTGACAAACACCAGACCTTTATCATCAGCACCATCACGGACCTCACCATCTCCGGCGATCTACCCTCCAATGCCTCCAAACTTTTAGTTCCTCAGCCCCACACGGCCCGATTTTACCTCCTACCTAAAATCCATAAACAGAAGTCCTGGCAGACCCATTGTTTCTGCCTGCTCATGTCCCACCGAACCTATTTCCACCTACCTCGACTTTATCCTATCCCCCCTGGTCAAATCCCTCCCCACCTACGTCAAAGACACCTCACACGCTCTCCAGCTCCTCAATAACTTCCGGTTTCCAGGCCTCCACTCCCTCATCTTTACCATGGATGTCCAGTCACTCTACACTACCATCCCCCACAAGGATGGTCTCAAAGCCCTCCGTTTCTTCATCGACTGTAGAACCAGCCAATCCCCATCTACCAACACTCTCCTCCGCCTAGCAGAGCTGATTCTTACCCTCAACAACTTCTCCTTTGTCTCCTCCCACTTCCTCCAAACCAGAGGCGTAGCTATGCCTGCCTCTTTGTCGGGTACGTCGAACAATCCCTGTTCCGGACGTACACTGGCCCTACCCCGAACTGTACCTCCGCTACATCGACGACTGCATTGGTGCTACCTCTTCTACCCATGCAGAACTCGCTGACTTCATACACTTCACTTCCAATTTCCATCCTGCCCATAAATATACTTCGACTAACTCCGACATCTCCCTCCCGTTTCTGGACCTCGCCATCACCATCACAGGAGACAGACTAGTGACTGACATCTACCATAAACCCACTGACTAGAACAGCTATCTGGACTACACTTCTTCCCTCCCTGTCTCCTGCAAAAAGTCTATCCCCTACTCCCAATTTCTCCGTCTACGCCGCATCTGCGCCCGGGATGAGGTGTTTCACACTAGGGCATCAGAGATGTCCTCATTCTTCAGGAAACGGGGCTTCCCCTCTACATCCTGCAGCTCCTCTCTTGCTCCCCCTCCCCCCACTCGCAACAAGGACAGAATTCCCCTCGTTCTCACCTTCCACCCCACCAGCCAGCGGATCCAACAAATCATCCGCCAACATTTCCGTCACCCACAACGGGACCCCACCACTGGCCACATCTTCCCATCCCCTCCCCTTTCTGCGTTCCGCAGAGACCGTTCCTTCCGTAACTCCCTGGTCCACTCGTCCCTTCCTACCCAAACCACTCCATCCCCGGGCACTTTCCCCTGCAACCGCAGGAGACGCAACACCTGTCCCTTTACCTCCCCCCTCAATTCCATCCATTGACCCAAACAGCCTTTCCAGGTGAGACAGAGGTTCACCTGCACCTCCTCCAACCTCATCTATTGTATCCGCTGCTCTAGATGTCAACTTCTTTACATTGGCGAAGTTTCAAGAGTTTTATTGTCATGTGTCTAGAGACGGAATAAATGAAATACTTACAGGAGGCCAACAGATATGTTGATATATTACTCTGTAAAAAACCCCATAATAAACCATAATGTACTTACTTCTGTGTTTATCTTCTTCTTACCATCCGCCAAGGTGCAAATGGCCCTTCCTGATGGAGCAATGACTCACTTGTGACCTCTCCCAATTCCGTGAGCTGCCTTTGCCGCTCACACTGTTGTCCGCTCTCCACGTCGACATCGACATTGTTGTTGTCAGTGCAGGGTTCCTGACCTGACCATGAAGGCTCATTGTCTTGGCAGCGTTGCAGGGTCGGCCTGGCCAATCGTAGTACATCCCATTCTACATCACAGACAGACCATTCAGTCCATCTTCTCCTGTCAATTCTGCGGCACCAGATAAACCCCCTTCCACCCATTCACCGCACTGACCAACAATGTCCTGAACTCGATAGACTACACGTGTTTCTCCAACAGCCCTCCCACACCCCACCCCACACCATAACACATACTCTCTGCTTCAACCACATCTGTGGTGGCAGGCTCCACTTTCTCATTGCTGAATTCCTTAAGGAATATATTGAAGACCATTTTATTAAAACAATTAAAAAAATTATATATATTTTATCTTTGTCATTTGGTGTCTCCACAAGTAAAGATACTTTCTCCGTTCCCTCCTGGTCAAATTCATCACTAATCCAAAATTACACTATCCGATCATCACGGACGTCTTACCCGGCTAAAACGCACAGCCACAGCCTGTCCAGTCTATCCCGTCAGTATGGTATCATTCTAATTATCATTTTAATATTTTCTCCCTTTCTTTGGGCCTTGGTATGTGAAGAGGAAAAAAATAGTCAAGGCAAATGTGGGTCCCTTGAAGACAGAAGCAGGGGAATTTATTATGGGGAACAAGGAAATGGCAGACGAGTTGAACTGGTACTTTGGATCTGTCTTCACTAAGGAGGATACAAACAATCTCCGAGATGTTCTAGTGGCCAGAGATCCTAGGGTGACAGAGGAACTGGAGGAAATCCACATTAGGCAGGAAAAAGTTTTGGGTAGACTGATGGGACTCAAGGCTGATAAATCTCCAGGGCCTGATGGTCTGTATCCCAGGGTGCTTAAGGAGGTGGCTCTAGAAATTGTGGACGCATTAGTGATTATTTTCCAATGTTCTATAGATTCCGGGTCAGTTCCTGTGGATTGGAGGGTAGCTAAAGTTATCCCACTTTTCAAGAAAGGAGGGAGAGAGAAAACGGGAAATTATAGACCAGTTAGTCTGACATCAGTGGTGGGGAAGATGCTGGAGTCAATTATAAAAGATGAAATTGCGGAGCATTTGGATTGCAGTAACAGGATCGTTCCGAGTCAGCATGGATTTACGAAGGGGAAATCGTGCTTCACTAATCTACTGGAATTTTTTGAGGATGTAACTAGGAAAATTGACAGGGGAGAGCTGGTGGATGTGGTGTACCTCGACTTTCAGAAAGCCTTCGACAAGGTCCCACATAGGAGATTGGTGGGCAAAATTAGAGCACATGGTATTGGAGGTAGTGTACTGACATGGATAGAAAGTTGGTTGACAGACAGGAAGCAAAGAGTGGGGATAAATGGGTCCCTTTCAGAATGGCAGGCAGTGACTAGTGGGGTACCGCAAGGCTCGGTGTTGGGACCGCAGCTATTTACAATATACATCAATGACTTGGATGAAGGGATTAAAAGTACCGTTAGCAAATTTGCCGATGATACAAAGTTAGGTGGCAGTGTGAACTGTGAGGAAGATGCTATGAGGTTGCAGGGTGACTTGGACAGGTTGTGTGTGTGGGCGGATGCATGGCAGATGCAGTTTAATGTAGATAAGTGTGAGGTTATCCACTTTGGTGGTAAGAATAGGAAGGCAGATTATTATCTGAATGGTGTCAAGTTAGGAAAAGGGGACGTACAGCGTGATCTGGGTGTCTTAGTGCATCAGTCACTGAAAGGTACAGCAGGCAGTGAAGAAAGCCAATGGAATGTTGGCCTTCATAACAAGAGGAGTTGAGTATAGGAGCAAAGAGGTCCTTCTGCAGTTGTACAGGGCCCTAGTGAGACCGCACCTGGAGTACTGTGTGCAGTTTTGGTCTCCAAATTTGAGGAAGGATATTCTTGCTATTGAGGGCGTGCAGCGTAGGTTTACTAGGTTAATTCCAGGAATGGCGGGACTGTCATATGTTGAAAGACTGGAGCGACTAGGTTTGTATACACTGGAATTTAGAAGGATGAGAGGGGATCTTATCGAAACGTATAAAATTATTAAGGGGTTGGACACGTTAGAGGCAGGAAACATGTTCCCAATGTTGGGGGAGTCCAGAACCAGGGGCCACAGTTTAAGAATAAGGGGTAGGCCATTTAGAACAGAGATGTGGAAAAACTTTTTTAGTCAGAGAGTTGTGAATCTGTGGAATTCTCTGCCTCAGAAGGCAGTGGAGGCCAATTCTCTGAATACATTCAAGAGAGAGCTCTTAAGGATAGCGGAGTCAGGGGGTATGGGGAGAAGGCAGGAACGGGGTACTGATTGAGAATGATCAGCCATGATCATATTGAATGGCGGTGCTGGCTTGAAGGGCCGAATGGCCTTCTCCTGCACTTATTTTCTATTGTCTATTGTCTATAAATCGGGTGGCTGGGAATCTGCTCCGGTTCCGCTCCGGGTGTGTGAAATGGTTGGGTCCCGGGACCGGCGTCAGGATCAGAGCTCAGGGGCTGTGGGGCAGAAACCCGGTGGACAACAGGTCAATAGACAATAGACAATAGGTGCAGGAGTAGGCCATTCAGCCCTTCGAGCCAGCACCGCCATTCAATGCGATCATGGCTGATCACTCTCAATCAGTACCCCGTTCCTGCCTTCTCCCCATACCCCCTCACTCCGCTATCCTTAAGAGCTCTATCCAGCTCTCTCTTGAAAGCATCCAACGAACTGGCCTCCACTGCCTTCTGAGGCAGAGAATTCCACACCTTCACCACCCTCTGACTGAAAAAGTTCTTCCTCATCTCAGTTCTAAATGGCCTACCCCTTATTCTTAAACTGTGGCCCCTTGTTCTGGACTCCCCCAACATTGGGAACATGTTATCTGCCTCTAATGTGTCCAATCCCCTAATTATCTTATACGTTTCAATAAGATCCCCCCTCATCCTTCTAAATTCCAGTGTATACAAGCCCAATCGCTCCAGCCTTTCAACATACGACAGTCCCGCCATTCCGGGAATTAACCTAGTGAACCTACGCTGCACGCCCTCCATAGCAAGAATATCCTTCCTCAAATTTGGAGACCAAAACTGCACACAGTACTCCAGGTGCGGTCTCACCAGGGCCCGGTACAACTGTAGAAGGACCTCTTTACTCCTATACTCAACTCCTCTTGTTACGAAGGCCAACATTCCATTGGCTTTCTTCACTGCCTGCTGTACCTGCATGCTTCCTTTCATTGACTGATGCACTAGGACACCCAGATCTCATTGAACTCCCCCTCCTCCTAACTTGACACCATTCAGATAATAATCTGCCTTTCTATTCTTACTTCCAAAGTGAATAACCTCACACTTATCTACATTAAACTGCATCTGCCATGTATCCGCCCACTCACACAACCTGTCCAAGTCACCCTGCAGCCTTATTGCATCTTCCTCACAATTCACACTACCCCCCAACTTAGTATCATCTGCAAATTTGCTAATGGTACTTTTAATCCCTTCGTCTAAGTCATTAATGTATATCGTAAATAGCTGGGGTCCCAGCACCGAACCTTGCGGTACCCCACTGGTCACTGCCTGCCATTCTGAAAGGGACCCATTTATCCCCACTCTTTGCTTTCTGTCTGTCAACCAATTTTCTATCCATGTCAGTACCCTACCCCCAAAACCATGTGCCCTAATTTTGCCCACTAATCTCCTATGTGGGACCTTGTCGAAGGCTTTCTGAAAGTCGAGGTACACCACATCCACTGACTCTCCCTTGTCAATTTTTCTAGTTACATCCTCAAAAAATTCCAGTAGATTTGTCAAGCATGATTTCCCCTTCGTAAATCCATGCTGACTCGGAATGATCCTGTTACTGCTATCCAAATGCTCAGCAATTTCGTCTTGTATAATTGACTCCAGCATCTTCCCCACCACTGATGTCAGACTAACTGGTCTATAATTACCCGTTTTCTCTCTCCCTCCTTTCTTAAAAAGTGGGATAACATTTGCTATCCTCCAATCCACAGGAACTGATCCTGAATCTATAGAACATTGAAAAATGATCTCCAATGCTTCCACTATTTCTAGAGCCACCTCCTTAAGTACCCTGGGATGCAGACCATCAGGCCCTGGGGATTTATCAGCCTTCAGTCCCATCAGTCTACCCAAAACCATTTCCTGCCTAATGTCGATTTCCTTCAGTTCCTCCATCACCCTAGGTTCTCCGGCCCCTAGAACATTTGGGAGATTGTGTGTATCTTCCTCAGTGAAGACAGATCCAAAGTAACGGTTTAACTCGTCTGCCATTTCTTTGTTCCCCATAATAAATTCCCCTGCTTCTGTCTTCAAGGGACCCACATTTGCCTTGACTATTTTTTTCCTCTTCACGTACCTAAAAAAACTTTTGCTATCCTCCTTTATATTATTGGCTAGTTTACCCTCGTACCTCATCTTTTCTCCCCGTATTGCCTTTTTAGTTAACTTTTGTTGCTCTTTAAAAGAGTCCCAATCCTCTGTCTTCCCACTCTTCTTTGCTATGTTATACTTCCTCTCCTTAATTTTTATGCTGTCCCTGACTTCCCTTGTCAGCCACAGGTGTCTCTTACTCCCCTTACAGTCTTTCCACCTCTTTGGAATAAATTGATCCTGCAACCTCTGCATTATTCCCAGGAATACCTGCCATTGCTGTTCTACCGTCTTCCCTGCTAGGGCCTCCTTCCAGTCAATTTTGGCCAGCTCCTGCCTCATGCCTCTGTAATCCCCTTTGCTATACTGTAATACCGACACTTCCGATTTTCCCTTCTGCCTTTCCATTTGCAGAGTAAAACTTATCATGTTGTGATCACTGCCTCCTAATGGCTCTTTTACCTCTAGTCCCCTTATCAGATCAGGATCATTACACAACACTCGGGTCGGCGCTGAACGGCTCCCATTTAGTCCCTAAATACCGCGTCGGAAAAACCCCAGTCAATAGACAATAGGTGCAGGAGGAGGCCATTCGACCTTCAAGCCAGCACCGCCATTCAATGTGATCATGGGCGATCATTCTCAATCATTACCCCATTCCTGCCTTCTCCCCATACCCCCTGACTCTGCTATCCTTAAGAGCCCTATCTAGCTCTCTCTTTAATACATTCAGACAATTGACCTCCACTGCCTTCTGAGGCGGAGGATTCGACAGATTCGCAACTCTCTGACTGAAAAAGTTTTTCCTCAACTCAGTTATAAATGGCCTACCCCTTATTCTTAAACTGGTCCCTGGTTCTGTACTCCCCCAACATTGGGAACATGTTTCCTGCCTCTAACGTGCCCAACCCCTTAATAATCTTATACGTTTCGATAACATCTCCTCTCATCCTTCTAAATTCGAGTGTATACAAGGGGGAATAAAACCAGGGGGAACGTAAATGTGGGAAGAGTGAAATAAACAGCAACTGCGTTTAGAAGTGTTGATCCGACTCTTTTTAAAACATGTTATCGGATCCCGTCAACTGAACTTTTACACAAATCTAAGGATTGATACACTCATACTTGACCCATGGCATCCCGATCTCATCAGGATCATAAATAGTTGGAAATCTTCATCGGGACACGGAAAGGTTGGACATTGAACAAATTTGACATTGCAGTTGAACTTATTAGAAGTGGAGAGAATCATAGGTGATAGAAGCAGGATTAAGCCATTCGGCCCTTCAAGTCTACTCCGCCATTCAATCATGGCTGATCTATCTCTCCCTCCGAACCCCATTCTCCTGCCTTCTCCCCATAACCCCTGACACCCGTACGAATGAAGAATCTGTCTATCTCTGCCTTAAAAATATCCATTGATTTGGCCTCCACAGCACTCTGTGGTGAAGAAATCCACAGATTCACCACCCTCTGACTCAAGATATTCCTCCTCAATTGCCCAAATGAACATCCTATAAATCTGAAGCTGTGACCTCTGTCGTAGATTCAATAGACAATAGACAATAGACAACAGGTGCAGGAGGAGGCCATTCGGCCCTTCGAACCAGCGCCGCCATTCAATGTGATCATGGCTGATCATTCTCAATCAGTACCCCGTTCCTGCCTTTTCCCCATACCCCCTGACTCCGCTGTCCTTAAGAGCTCTATCCAGCTCTCTCTTGAATGCATTCAGAGAATTGGCCTCCACTGCCTTCTGAGGCAGAGAATTCCACAGATTCACAACTCTCTGACTGAAAAAGTTTTTCCTCATCTCAGTTCTAAATGACCTACCCCTTATTCTTAAACTGTGGCCCCTTGTTCTGGACTCCCCCAACATTGGGAACATGTTTCCTGCCTCTAACGTGTCCAACCCCTTAATAATCTTATATGTTTCGATAAGATCTCCTCTCATCCTTCTAATCCTTCGAGTAGAAACATCCTCTCCACGTCCACTCTATCCAAGCCTTTTTCACTTATCGGTAAGTTTCAGATCACCGGGCAGGCCACGGGTGCAACCCACGGGAATGTGAATAACACGAATGGGGTTTTATGTGGGCAGGAAGAACGTGGCAATGGTGAGCCTGGGAACAATTTACCAATAGCGATACGATAAATCTGTATTTGTCCCCGGAGGGAAATTGGTCTGCCAATTGGTCACGACAAACAACGAGGTACACGAAAAACATGAAATTAAAATTAAAAAGAGATAGAACGAGGGTACAACGAGATCTGGGTGTCCTAGTGCATCAGTTACTGAAAGGAAGTATGCAGGTAGAAGCAGGCAGTGAAGAAAGCCAATGGAATGTTGGACTTCATGACAAGAGGAGTTGAGTATAGGAGCAAAGAGGTCCTTCTGCAGTTGTACAGGGCCCTAATGAGACCGCACCTGGAGTACTGTGTGCAGTTTTGGTCTGCAAATTTGAGGAAGGATATTCTTGCTATTGAGGGCGTGCAGCGTAGGTTTACTAGGTTAATTCCCGGAATGGCGGGACTGTCGTATGTTGAAAGACTGGAGCGACTAGCTTTGTATACACTGGAATTTAGAAGGATGAGAGGGGATCTTATTGAAACATATAAGGTTATTAACGGCCATAGTTTAAGAATAAGGGGCAGGCCATTTCTTTAACAAAGCACATACATGTTACAACTCATAGTACCCAATGATACCTACATTATAAATTCGATTATACATGTATTGTTCTGTATTATCTCCCCACCCACAACCCCCTTCCCACCACTCCCCAGTTAGAAAAAAGAGGAAAGAGAGGAAGAAAGAGAGGAAGAAAGAGAAAGAAAGAGAGAAAGAGAGAGAGAAAGAAAGAGAGGAAGGAAGAGAGAGAAAGAGAGAGAGAGAGAGAGAGAGAGAGAGAAAGAGAAAGAGAGAGAGAAAGAGAGAGAGAAAGAAAGAGAGAAAGAAAGAAAGAGAGAAATAAAGAGAGAGAGAGAGAGAGAGAGAGAGAGAGAGAGAGAGAGAGAGAGAGAGAGAGAGAGAGAGAGAGAGAGAGGAGAGAGAGAGAGAGAGAGAGAGAGAGAGAGAAAAGAGAGAAAGAAAGAGAGAAAGAAAGAGAGAAAGAAAGAGAGAAAGAAAGAGTGAAAGAAAGAGAGAAAGAAAGAGAGAAAGAAACCTGGAGTCAAGAAGGAAACACTTCTGGCTAATTTCTTATTAAATTCTTATTAAGGGTATCAAAACAATCCTGAATTTAAATATTTCCAATTCTTAGTCCTAGTTTTAAAATGAATGGGTTCCAAACTTTCAAAAAGAAATCATATCTATTTCTCAGATTATAAGTTGCTTTTTCTAATGGGATACAACTGCGCATTTCTGCGTACCATCTTTCAATTCTTATTTCATTGTGGTCTTACCGAGTGACCGCTACACATTTTTTTGCTATTGCTATTGCTATTTTGTGAAATCTTTCCTGATATTTATCTAAAATTAACCTTGGTAATATTCCTTTGATATCTCCCAATAAAAACAACCTTGAATCCAATGGTATGGTCTTATTCATCAATTGTTCCAAAAAATTTGTTATGTCTTTCCAAAAAGGAGTTACCTTCGGACATGTCCATGTGGAGTGTAAAAAAGTACCCACATCTTGGTTGCATCTAAAACAAATCTCAGATAAGTTTTGTTTTAAATTGTTAATTTTTTTCGGAGTTAAATATAATTGATGTAAAAAATTATATTGTACTAAACTATATCTCACATTGATAGTATTTTTCATACTGTCTAAACACAATCTTTCCCAACTTTGTTCATCAATGCTAATATTCAAATCTGTTTCCCATCTTTGTCTTGATTTTTGAATTCCTATCTTTGGACTAGATTTTTGTAATAATTTATACATTGAAGATATAAATGTATTAGTTCCCTTGCCCTGAATCAAGGATTCAATTCCTTTAATTTGAAATAGAAACATTGAATTACCTAACTTTTCCCTTAAAAAAGATTGTAGTTGATAATAGAAAAAAAGACGATTCCCTGGAATTTGATATTTATTTCTCAATTGAGAAAATGTCAAAAAATTATTTACTTCATAGCAATCTCCTATATGTTTAATACCCTTCTGTTCCCAGACTTGTAATATTTGACTATTCCAAGCAAACGGCAATAATCTATTTTTTACTAATGAAGTTTTAGCTGTTAGAAAAAATCTTTTATCATTAGCTTTAACTGTTTTCAACAATGTATTAATTAAATGTTTTAGCAAAGGAGACTCTTGATCCTTAACTAATAGCTTCGCTTCCCATTTATAGATAAATTCTTCTGAACATAGTTCTTTTATTTTATCCATTTCAATTTTAACCCATGATGTTTTTCCACCCTCTTGATAAAAGGATGAAATAAAACTCATTTGTGCTGCCAGATAGTAATTTTTAAAATTTGGTAATTGCAATCCACCTAATTCAAATTTCCATGTTAATTTTTCCATAGACACTCTTGGCGATTTACCTTTCCAAAGAAAATTTCTCACAATTTTATTCAATTCTTGATTTTTAAAATTTGGTAATGGTATAGGCAGTGTTTGAAATAAATACTGTATCCTCGGAAAAATATTCATCTTAATACAGTTCACTCTCCCTAGCAATGTAATTGGAAAATTCATCCATTTCTTCAGGTCCTCATCTATTTTTTTAATTAGTGGTTTATAATTTAGTTTATACAGATTATTTAACTTATTATCTACTTTAACCCCTAGGTACTTAATGCCTTCTGTTTGCCATTTAAACTGACTTTCTCTTTTACATTGATCATAATTGCCTTCAAAAAGAGGCATTATTTCAGTTTATTCTTTATTAATTTTGTATCCTGATACTTTCCCGTATTCTTCCAGTCTGAAATATAATTTTCTTAAGGATTCCAATGTTCTAGTAAGACAAATTAAAACATCATCTGCAAATAAAGTAATTTTGTGATTTTCCTGATTAACTTTAAATCCTTCAATGTCTAAATCTGATATTATTAGTTCTCCCAGAGGTTCAATAGCCAGTACAAATAAAGCTGTTGACAAGGGACATCCCTGTCTACTAGATCTTTCCAAATTAAATGATTGAGAAGATTGGCCATTTGTCACCACTTTGGCTTTAGGTTGTTTATAAAGGGCTTTTACCCAGTTAATGAAACCATGTCCCAATCCATACTTCTCTAATACTTTAAATATAAAATCCCATTCTAACCTGTCAAACGCCTTTTCAGCATCTAAAGCAACTGCTACACTCAATCCCTTCCTTTTCTGTGCTAAATGTAAAATACTTATAAATCTTGCTACATTATCAGATAATCTTTTTTTGACGAATCCAGTTTGGTCCTCTTTAACCAGCTTAGGTAAAAATTCTGCCAATCACCTTGCCAAAAGCTTAGCAACTATTTTATAATCTACATTCAACAATGATATTGGTCTATAAGAAGAAGCTTTTAAAGGGTCTTTCCCTTTTTTTGGAATTACGGTTATAATTGCCATTGAGAAGGATTCTGGTAATGTAGAAGTTTTTTCCGCTTGATGTATCACTTCCATAAATACTGGCAACAACAAATCTTTAATTTTTTTATAGAACTCAGGCGGGAAACCATCTTCCTCTGGTGATTTATTACTTGGTAAAGAATGTAATACTTCCTCCACTTCTCTCAAAGTAAAGGAGGCATTTAGTCCTATCTGCTCCTCATTAGAGATTGTTGGTAATTGTATCTTGGATAAAAATATATTTATCTTAATTTCATTCTTTTCAGATTCAGAATGATACAGATTAGTGTAGAATTGCTTAAATACCTCTAGGTTTATAAGTAATAATGTTTTGATCTGTTCTAATTGAATTTATTATTCTTAATATCTGTTCTTCTTTCAGTTGCCATGCCAATACCTTGTGCGCTCTTTCTCCTAATTCATAATACCTTTGTTTAGTTCGTAATATTCGTTTTTCTGTTCTGTAAGTATGTAAAGTATTGTATTGAATTTTTTTATTTGCAAGTTGTATTTTTTTCGTATCTGAAATAAGGGGCAGGCCATTTCGAGCGGAGATGAGGAAAAACTTTTTCAGTCAGAGAGTTGTGAATCTGTAGAATTCTCTGCCTCAGATGGCAGTGGAGGCTAATTCTCTGAATGCTTTCAAGAGAGAGCTAGATAGAGCTCTGAAGGCTAGCGGAGTCAGTGGGTATGGGGAGAAGGCAGGAACGGGGTACTGATTGAGAATGATCAGCCATGATCACATTGAATGGTGGTGCTGGCTCGAAGGGCCGAACGGGCTACTCCTGCGACCTATTGTCTATTGTCTAAAAAAAGTAGACTATTCCCCTGGACTGAGGATTCTAAAACTAGAGTCCAGCGGTCGCCCCCTCCCCTTCCCAACACTGGGTCTCCCACCGTGCCTCACGCCGCTCCCCTACGCTGGGCCCACCATCGTCTTCCCCTCCCCCTCTCACGCTCATCGGCTGCTGTGCGCGGGTCGATCGCGATCCTCCCTTCCCTCCGCCGCCGAGGCTCAGATTTCTAACGCGCCTACTCAATAGACAATGGACAATAGACAATAGGTGCAGGAATAGGCCATTCGGCCCTTCGAGCCAGCACCACCATTCAATGTGATCATGGCTGATCATTCTCAATCAGTACCCCGTTCCTGCCTTCTCCCCATAACCCCTGACTCCGCTATCCTTAAGAGCTCTATCTCGCTCTCTCATGAATGCATTCAGAGAATTGGCCTCCACTGCCTTCTGAGGCAGAGAATTCCACAGATTCACAACTCTCTGACTGAAAACGTTTTTCCTCATCGCCGTTCTAAATGGCCTACCCCTTATTCTTAACCTGTGGCCCCTGGTTCTGGAGTTCCCCAACATTGGGAACATGTTTCCTGCCTCTAACGTGTCCAATCCCTTAATAATCTTATATGTTTCGATAAGATCCCCTCTCATCCTTCTAAATTCCAGTGTATGCAAGACTAGTCGCTCCAGTCTTTGAACATACGACAGTCCCGCCATTCCGGGAATTAACCTAGTAAACCTACGCAGCACGCCCTCAACAACAAGAATATCCTTCCTCAAATTTGGAGACCAAAACTGCACACAGTACTCCAGGTGCGGTCTCACTAGGGCCCTGTACAACTGCAGAAGGACCTCTTTGCTCCTATACTCATGAGGCGAAGTGCTGTTCCTCGAGAACGCATGGAAACGTTCATTGTCCATGGGATTCGGAGAGTTCTCGGAGTTTAACTTCATGAAGTAGAAACAAGGAACCGCAACATGCTGGAGTAACTCGGCGGCCAGGTAGCGTCCCTGAAGAACACGGATAGGCGAAGTTTTGGGACGGGATCTTTCTTGGGATAAAACATGGGTAGATGACGTTTCGGGTGCGGGTCCATCTCCAGTCCGAAGAAGGGTCCCAACCCGAAACATCACCGATACGTTTTCCAGAGATGGTGCCTGACCCGCCGAGTTACTCCAGCACGTTGTGTAATTCTGTGAATCTGTGCGGCTTCTCGTCAAGCTCTCAAGCACCCGTTTAAACTAATTCCCAGTTTAGCTCGCCCCGTGTTCCGCTAAATCCCTTCAATCGTTACCAAAGAACAGAAGCAACTGTATTTTTTTAGTGCGGCTAAACAGGAGTATCGAGGAGAGGTCCGCGAGGTTAGAGCGAGAACGTCCAAACTCCACACAGCGAGCACCAGTTGTATCTGTGCGACAGCAGGTCATTTTAGCTGTACCACAATAGTGCCCGCATGCGATGGAAAACTAAAGGGCAGTCAACGGGAATGTCACAGTCACCCCCGGTGATGCTGCCTGACCTGCTGAGTTACTCCAGAATTTTGTGAATAAATACCCAGCTAACAATGGCCTATTTCCGTTAACAGCCTAACTTTTTTTTGCATATTTTTCATTCATGTGTTCTATATCTCTCTGCATCCTCGTCTATATCTATCGTTTCTCTTTCCCCTAACGCTCACTCTGAAGAAGGGTCTCGACCCGAAACGTCGCCTATTCCTTTTCTCCAGAGGTGCTGTCAGACCCGTTGAGTTACTCCAGCTTTTAGTGTCTATCTTCGGTTTAAACCAGTATCTGCAGTTCCTTCCTACACGTGTAGATTACACCGAGAGACTGTGGAACGCCACATTTCACCGGTGTTCGCACGTTACCATTTAACAGTTTGTCTAAATTTATATTTCACCATCGTTTCCCATCCACGTATGGCACCATTTTGGCCTTGCTCCCCATTGCTCTGCTTTACACTGTCCCAGGTCCATATCTCTGGTATATTCACTTTCAAGAACTAACGGCCGCTCCCTCCTGTGAGATTAGTTGGAGGTTTGCTCGGACATCTACACAATGAACCCTTGCAGTTTAATGTGGAGAAATGTGAGCTTATCCACTTTGGTGATAGTAATAGAAAGGCAGATTATTATCTGAATGGTGTCAAGTTAGGAAAAGGGGACGTACAATGAGATCTGGGTGTCCGAGTGCATCAGTCACTGAAAGGAAGCATGCAGGTACAGCAGGCAATGAAGAAAGCCAATGGCATGTTGGCCATCATAACAAGGGGAGTTGAGTATAGGAGCAAAGAGGTCCTTCTGCAGTTGTTCATTGCCCTAGTGAGAACGCACCTGGAGTGCTGTGTGCAGTTTTGGTCTCCAAATTTGAGGAGGGATATTCTTGCTATTGAGGGCGTGCAGCTTAGGTTCACTAGGTTAATTCCCGGAATTCTGGGACTGTCGTATGTTGAAAGAGAGGAGCGAATTGACTTGTATACACTGGAATTTAGAAGGATGAGAGGGGATTTTATTGAAATATATAAGATTATTAAGGGATTGGACACGTTGGAGGCACGAAACATGTTCCCAATGTTGGGGGAGTCCAGAACCAGGCGCCATAGTTTAAGAATAAGGGGTAGGCCATTGACAACGGAGATGAGGAAAAACCTTTTCACTCAGAGAGTTGTAAATCTGTGGAACTCTCTGCCTCAGAAGGTAGTGGAGGCCAATTCTCTGGATGCTTTCAAGAGAGAGCTAGATAGAGCTCTTAATGATAGCGGAGTGGGGGGGGGGGGGGGGGGGGGGGTTATGGGGAAAAGGCAGGAACGGGGTAGTGTTTGGGAATGATCAGCCATGATCACATTGAATGTTGTTTGACTTCATACACTTCACTTCCAATTTCCATCCTGCCCTGAAATACACGTGGACTATCTCTGTTATCTCCCTCCCATTTCTGGACCTCACCATCTCCATCACAGGAGACAGACTGGTGCCTGACATCTTCTATAAACCCACTGACTGGCACAGCTATCTGGACTACACTTCTTCCCACCCGGTCTCCTGCAAAAAGTCTATCCACTACTCCCAATTCCTCCGTCTACGCCACATCTGCGCCCGGGATGAGGTGTTTCACACTCGGGCATCAGAGATGTCCTAATTCTTCAGGAAACGGGGCTTCCCCTCTTCCATTATAGATGAGGCTCTCACTAGGGTCTCTTCTACATCCCGCAGCTCCATTCTTGCTCCCCCTCCCCCAAACCGTAACAAGGAAAAAATCCCCCTCGTTCTCATCTTCCACCCCACCAGCCAGCGGATCCAACAAATCGTCATCCAACATTTCCGTCACCTACAACGGGACCCCACCACTGGCCATATCTTCCCATCCCCTCCCCTTTCTGCGTTCCGCAGAGACCGTTCTCTCCTTGTCCCTTGTCCACTCGTCCCTTCCTACCCAAACCACCCCATCCCCGGGCACTTTCCCCTCAACCGCAGGAGATGCAACACCTGTCCCTTTTCCTTCCCCCTCAACTCCATGCAAAGGACCCAAACAATCTTTCCAGGTGAGACAGAGGTTCACCTGCACCTCCTCCAACCTAATCTATTGCATCCGCTGCTCCAGATGTCAACTTATTTACATCGGCGAAACCAAACGCAGGCTCGGCGATTGCTTCGCTCAAAACCTGCGCTCAGTCCGCATTAGACAATCTCATCTCCCGGTGGCTGAGCACTTCAACTTCCCCTCCCATTCCGAGTCTGACCTTTCTGTCATGGGCCTCCTCCAGTGCCATAGTGAGGCCCACCGGGAATTGGAGGAACAGCATCTCTTATTTTGCCTGGGCAGCTTGCAGCCCAGCGGTATGAACATCGACTCTGTCCCTCGCTTCCCATCCTCTTCCCAGATCTCCCATTTTCTTCCTGTCTCCACCTATATCCTTCCTTTGTCCCGCCCCCTGACATCAGTCTGAAGAAGGGTCTCGACCCGAAACGTCGCCCATTCCTTCTTTCCTGAGATGCTGCATGACCTGCTGAGTTACTCCAGCATTTTGGGAATAAATACCTTCGATTTGTACCAGCATTCGCAGTTATTTTGTTACACAGTGAATGGTGGTGCTGGCTCGAAGGGCTGAATGGCCTCCTCCTGCGTCTATTATCTATTGTCTATTGCAGTCAATTACCATTCATTATACGACGTGGCAGGGTGCAGAGTGGATAACGCGATACTGCAGGAATTCAGCCGCTCCCAAAAGCAAATAGACTTCGAACCTTTGTGCCGGGAATTAAAATGGCTTCGAAAGACAAGGTCGAGAATTTAACCGAGGAGGCAGTTTGTCCCATCTGCCTGGATTTCTTCACCGACCCGGTTACACTGGAGTGCGGGCACAACTACTGCCGCTCCTGTATCACACAGAGTTGGGGCAGGGAGGGGAGAAACCCCTGCCCGGAATGTAGAGAGGAGATTGCAGACCGCACCCTCAAAGTCAATCGGGCCTTGGCGAGACTGGCTGAGAAAGCTCGAGCACTGAGCCTGAATACAGAAGAGAAGGGAAGTAAGCTTTTCTGCGAGGAACATCAGGAAGAAATGAAGCTGTTTTGTGAAAATGACAAGAAACTGATCTGTCTGGTTTGTCGAGATCCGCTGGAACACAGAAACCACAGCTTCCAGCCGATTAAAGAAGTTGTCGACATCTACAAGGTTAATGCAAACAGATTTGTATATTTATTTACCTTGTTCATTCTTTGTTGTCTAACGTCTATATTCTTTGATCCCAGGCTCGGGTAAAATCGGCCATAGAATCTGTCACGAAAAATAAATCTGATATCGAAGAAATAGAACAGCAACAACTACGAAAGATTTCCAAAGTTCGGGTGAGGCCTTCCTGTCTGGAATTTTTATGTAACGTTGCTCATTTTAATGTGTAGTGGACATGTTGGATCAATTGACTGCTGAAATTAGGTGCGTTGGGAGGAACTGCAGATGCTGGTTTGAACCGAAGATCATGACAAAAAGCTGGAGTAACTCAGCGGGACTGGCAGCATCTCTGGAGAGAATGAATGGGTGACGTTTCGGGACGAGACCCTTCTCCAGACTGGTTAGAGATAAGGGAAACGAGGGACAGGGAGTAGACGATGATGCAGAGAAATAAAGAACAATGAATAAAAGATATGCAAACAAGTAACGACGATAAAGGAAACATGCCATTGGGATGGGGTGAAAGTGAGAAGTTAGTGCGACTTGGGTGGGGGAGGGATAGAGAGAGGGAATGCCGGGGCTACCTGAAGTGAGAAAAGTCAATATTACTGTGCTGAAAGCTGCCCAAGCGAAATATGAGATGCTGTTCCTCCAATTTTGCAATTAGCCTCCCTCTGACAATGGAGGAGACCTGGGACAGAAAGGTCAGTGTGGGAATGGGAAGGAGAATTACACTTCTTTGTTTCAGGAAAATGTGAGAGAATTTGATTGATTAGATAATTCTGACAACCGGACGCTGATGGGCACTTATTCTGTAAGCAAACACAATACAGAAATATATTATGTTAATCTTCAGCATTCATTTGACAGGAAGAGTCACACAGCCTTCAGTCCCATGTCATATCCCAGTTTGTTGAACTGCACCAGATTATCACTGAGAAAGAAAAGTACTTCCTCAAAGATATCCGCGAAGATGAGCAGCGGATTCTAAATCTAATGGAGAAAAATCTTCGGGAGATTCAAGAGAATTTAAATTCTATTCAGGAGAAACTCCTGCGTTTACAGGAACTGATGGAACAAAAAGACAGCGTGATATTTCTAAAGGTAAGGAAGTCTATTTAAATTTGCTTCTATAAATGTGCAACATCACAAAATGGCGTCTGATATATTTGAAACAAATTCAACTATGTTGTCTATTGTCTATGCATCTGCAGTTCCTTCCTACACATCACTAACATCATATTCAATAGACAAGAGATAACAAGTGCAGGAGTAGACCATTCAGCCGTTCGAGCCAACAACTCCATTCAATGTGATCATGGCTGATCATTCTCAATCAGTACCCCGTTCCTGCCTTCTCCCCATAAACCCTGACTCCGCTATCCTTCAGAGCTCTATCTAGCTCTCTCTTGGATGCATTCAGAGAAATGTCCTCCACTGCCTTCCGAGGCAGAGAATTCCACAGATTCACAACTCTCTGACTGAAAAGGTTTTCCACATCTCCGTTATAAATGGCCTACCCCTTATTCTTAAACTGTGGCCTCTGGTTCTGGACTCCCCCAACATTGGGAACATGTTTCCTGCCTCTAACGTGTCCAACCTCTTAATAATCTTATATGTTTCGATAAGATCCCCTCTAATCCTTCTAAATTCCAGTGTGTACAAGCCTAGTCGCTCCAGACTTTCAACATACGAGAGTCCCGCCATTCCGGGAATTAACCTAGTAAACCTACGCTGCACGCCCTCAATAGCAAGAGTATCTATCCTCTATCTAGCTCTCTCTTGAAAGCATCCAGAGAATTGGCCTCCACTGCCTTCTGAGGCAGAGAATTCCACAGATTCACAACTCTCTGGCTGAAAAAGTTTCTCTTCATCTCCGCTCTAAATGGCCTAATCCTTATTCGGCTGAAACGCACAACCTGTCCAGACTATCCTGTCAGCATCGTGTAATTTTTAGAATAATTTATATACTTCCTTCATCGGTTCTATGTCTGCAATATCATTATTCTTCTCTGTGTGTCAGTGGGAGTGAGAGTGGAGAAATGGTAATTTTTAACAGCTATTAATCTGGGTGAAATTCATGCTCTCAGTAGTTCCGTCTCGGTCAATTCAGTCTTGTGTTTTATTTATTTCAGGAGGAAGCTGTTCGCAAGCGAAGGTAGGGCATGTTCTTCACTGAAACTCTACATGTAACATATTTCCTCATAAAAATCAATGCACAATTTGGAATCAGCTATTTAATATTTGCAGGATTAGTGATGAGATCCATTCATTGTCAGTGAAAGATGGTGCCATAACGGCTGCAAAGTTCAACCACCTCTTTTTGTTGAAGACAACGTTGACAGAAACGTTGGACTGCATTAAACAAGGTAAAACATATGGACTTATTTCAGTTGGTTTGTGGGACATATTGATGTTTTTATGTGATGCAAAGATTGTTCAAGATAGTGCACTGAATGGTAATTGGAGTTTCATTCCTGCGCCAACCCACGGGCTGAGAAACCTCACGCACACATGGTCAGCTGGAGATGTTAGATCCTGGAACACATGCAACACAGGAGCACGATACAACAAATACCCAGGCTGTTGGATGAACCAATGCATCCCGACCCACCCACTCCGCAAAAACACGCTGACCCATGAGTTTGAATTCTACCACGGTAGTCAGGAAATTGGAAGTAACGGAATTAAATTATAATGTACAACGAATGAGCAGTATAGTCATGAGGATACGAGGGTGTCCTGTGGAGATCTGTGCCATGGGCCCTGCCTAACCTGTGAGTGACTGTCGATGACTCTGGTTGACTCGGGTCTGCCCCCTGTTGGACCCTTGAGCCGCACAGACTTTCTCAAATCCCACACTGATGCATTGTAAGAACGAAACCGGATAGATCTTGGCCCAAGATCTAGTCTCAGAAAAGCACGCACAGTTTCATCGGCTTGACATATATACCCTTAAACACATTCACAAGAAAAAAACTCCCGTTCGTGGGCACAACCTCCTCCATTTACGTTCCCACTGTAAACTGGATTTGATCATCTTTAGGCACACTGAATATATTTACCTGAGTAACCCACAGACTCTGTAGTAACATACACTAAGAGTCAGGAAATTATGTTTCAGCTTTCCAGGACTTGGAGAATTTTGTGCAGTTCTGGTCATCCCTTTGCAGGAAGAATGTGGATGCCTTGGGAAATGTGCAGAAGAGGTTTACTAGAATGCTGCCTGGATTAGAGGGAATTAGCTATTAGGAGAGGTCGGATACATTTGCTAGTTTCATATGGAGTGTCAAAGGCTGAGAGGAAACTGATAGAATTATTTTTAATTATGAGAGGCATAGACAGGGTTGACAGTCAGAACCCTTTTCGCAGAGTGGAATTGTATAGACAATAGACAATAGGTGCAGGAGTAGGCCATTCGGCCCTTCAGGCCAGCACCGCCATTCAATGTGATCATGGCCGATCATTCACAACCAGTACCCCGTTCCTGCTCTCTCCCCACACCCCCTGACTCCACTATCATTAACAGCCAAGACTACAGAGCATAGCTTTCTGTTGTCCATATTAGGTGGCAGGGGGAGGGGAAAGAAAGCTCGGGGCAAATTTTCAGTTTTCCGCCCGGCTGTGCCCGAGGCCTAGCGGCTTCTCCCCCGGTCCCGGGGCCGCGCTGCCCGAGTCTCCCCCCGACCCCCGGGGACTCTCTGATTCTCTGCTTCTCCCCCCAGACTCCGTCACCCTGGATGTGGAAACAGCGAGTCCGCTGCTCGAGGTGTCTGAGGATCGGAAGAGTGTGAGATGGACCGGGATGTGGAGGAGTCTCCCTGACACCGGGAAGAGGTTTACAGACTGGCCGTGTGTGCTGGGATCGGAGGGATTCACATCGGGGAGACATTACTGGGAGGTGGAGTTGGCGGGGAGTCTGGAGTCCCAGATCTGGAGTCTGGGAGTCGCCTCTGAGTTTGTGGGGAGGAAGGGACCGGCCGCACTGACCCCGGAGAATGGAATCTGGAGCATCAGGCGGATGGGTGACGAGTTTGATGCACTCACCTCCCCTCCATCCCCTCTCCCCGCCCGTCCCATCCCCGGGAGGGTGGGAGTTTATCTCAGTTACGAGTCCGAGACAGTTTCATTTTACGACGCGGACACCATGTCCCATCTCCACACCTTCACTGGGAATAAATTCACGGAGAAACTTTATCCTTTCTTCGGGATCTGGGATGAAGACCAGTGGCTGAGAATCTGCTCCGTTTCCGCTCCGTGTCAGTAATTAACAAATTCTATCAATCCTTCACCAGCACCTGGAATATAGTTAAATCACCTCCGTTCTTTAAGATGTTAAACAAGTCTGTTCCGGGAATCGATGACCATCAAACTCCTAGACAGCCGCCTGTGATGATGATGATGATGATGATGATAATAATAATAATAATAATAATAATAATAATAATAATAATAATAATAATAATAATAATAATAATAATAATAATTATTATTATAATAATAATAATAATAATAATAATAATAATAATAATAATAATAATAATAATAATAATAATATTAATAATTTCCTTTTTTTGTCCCACACCGTGGAAATTTACAGTGTTACTGCAGCAAAGTGGATAACAGGAGACATTCATTATAAATAAAAATAAAGACAAGGATAAATTGTTATCAGTTTACTGTGTATTCCTTAACTGTTACTGTTGACTCGGCTGTTGGGAGCAGTGCTGGTTGTGCAGTCTCACAGCAGCGGGAAGGAAGGATCTCCGATATTGCTCCTTCACGCACTTGGCATGCGGCAGTCTGTCACTGAAGGAGCTACTCAGTGCAGTGACTGTGTCCTGCATCTCGTTTAATATGTTTGATCCTGAAATGTCCTTGGAAATGCCCGAGGGAACCGTTGAGAGGGCATGTGGGATGTGCAATAAATGCAGGTTCTACAGATGTGCCCGGCGTGTAATTTAGCTCATGGGTTCAATTTATTTCCTTAAAAACGATAGCTGGTGTTATTAATGTCAATATTCTGTTAAGTGTCGTTTCAATTTAGTTCAGTTTATTGTTGCGTGAACCGACGTTTTCGTTGCGTGCTATCCAGTCAACAATACAATACAATACAATACAATACAATGTATCTTTATTGTCATTGTACAGGGGTACAACCAGATTGGGAATGCGCCTCCCATACGATGCAATAATTTAATTAATTTAAACGACAACAACCCAACGAGATTGTAACAGTTTTAAAACAGAATAAACTGCAAGTAGATCTGTGCCGGATCACTGCGATGTGACCATCGGGCTCAGCAGGACCGGTTCATAGCAGCTATCGCCCTGGGAATGAAGCTGTTCCTGAGGCTGGAGGTGCGGGCGTAGAAGGCCTTGTATCGTCTGCCCGATGGAAGGAGTTCGAACAGTCTGTTGCAGGGATGTGAAGAGTCTTTGTGGATGCTGGTGGCTTTTCTGAGGCATCGTGTGTTATAAATGCCCTCCAAGGCTGGTAGCTGTGTTCCGATGGTCCTCTGAGCTCTATGGACTACCCGCTGAAGTGCTTTCCTTTCTGCCTCCGGGCAGCTGAGGTACCACACAGGGATGCCATGTGTTAGGATGCTCTCTATGGTGCAGCGGTAGAATGTCGTCAGCAGCTGTTGGGGTAGACCAGACTTCTTCAGTGTTCTTAGGTAAAGACTGCACATGATTACAATCGAGCCGTTCAAAGTGCACACGTAAACGATAAAGAGAATAACGTTTAGTGCAAGGTAAAGTCCAATTAAAGATAGTCCGAGGGTCTCCAAAGAGGCAAATGGTCGTTCAGGGCCGCTTTCCAGTTGGTGAGAGGCTGGTTCAGTTGCAGATGAACATGATAAGGGAATAACGTTTAGCCCAAGTTAAAGCCAGCAAAGTCCGATCAAGTGTAGGAAATAAAAACTGCAGATGCTGGTTTAAATCGAAAGTAGACACAAAATGCTGGAGTAACTCAGTGGGTCAGGCAGCATCTCGGGAGAGAAAGAATGGGTGACGTTTCGGGTCGAGACCCTTCTTCAGACTGGATCAAGTCCGATCAAGGATCGTCCGAGCGTCACCAATGAGATAGGGCAGTAGTTCAGCGCGGCTTTCGATCTGAAAGGATAAATAACGCTAATATCAAAAGCATTTATTCCGATTTAAAGAGGAAATCGGAGCTCGGTGTCTCGGTAGTCACAAGAGACGGCAGATACTGGAATCTTCAACAAAAGACAAAGTGCTGGAGTAACTCAGTGAGTCAGACAGCGTCTGTGGAGGGAACTGGACAGACGAGGTTTCAGATTGGGACCCTTCTTCAGCTTGTCCGCCTCCTTGTTCTTCGTCTTTTCCTCGTCCTCCTAGATTGCGTTCTTGTCACCGGCGCTGCTCTGGGGTCGGTGAAGTCACCCGGCATCCAAATCTGCTCGATTTCTCTACCTAAGCCCCCTGCCCCTCCCCCTCACCCCGCCCCCCCCCTCACCCCCCCCCCCCCCTCACCCGCCACGTCCCGGTAACTGTCCAAACTGATTAATCCAGCAATTATTTCTTCATTGTCGCGAAGTTTCAAGAGTTTTATTGTCATGTGTCTGGAGACGGAATAAATGTAATACTTGCAGCAGGCCAACAGATATGTTGATATATTACTCTGTAAATAAAAACATACTAAACCATGATGTACTTACTTCTGTGTTTATCTTCTTCTTACCATCCGCCAAGTTGCAAATGGCCCTTCCTGGTGGAGCAATGACTCACTTGCGACCTTTCCCAATTCCGTGAGCTGCCTTTGCCGCTTACACTGTTGTCCGCTCTCCACGTCGACATCGACATTGTTGTTGTCAGTGCAGGGTTCCTGACCTGACCATGAAGGCTCATTGACTTGGCAGCATTGCAGGGTCGGCCTGGCCAAGCGTAGTACATCCCATTCTACGTCACAGACAGACCATTCAGTCCAGCTTCTCCTGTCTATTTTGCGGCACCAGATAAACCCCCTTCCACCCATTCACCGCACTGACCAACAATGTCCTGAACTCGATAGACCGACATGTGTTTCTCCAACAGCCCTCCCACCCCCAAAACACATACACTCTGCTTCAACCACATCTGTGGTGGCAGGTTCCACTTTCTCATTGCTGAATTCCTTAAGGAATATGTTGAAGACCATATTGTTTTAAATATATATATATTTATATTCATTTTTTCTTTGTCATTTGGTGTCTCCACAAGTAAAGATACTTTCTCCGTTTCCTCTTGGTCAAATTCATCACTAATCTAAAATTACAGTATCCGATCATCCCGGACATCTTAAAAGTAGGTATCAGGGTGATGTCCAGGATAGACATCAAGGTATATGGTGGTCCTTCTGAGATGGAGATCTGCGCCACTAACCCTGTCTAACATGTCAGTGACTGCAGATATAGGTTCACTCACGTTGGACTTGTGGACTTCGCAGTTTCATTCAAACTGCACATTGACGCATTTGACAGATCTGGGCCCATGACCTGAGCTATGAGAAACTCACACATTCTCATCGGCCTAGAAAAGATCCCCATAAACACGTTCGCGAGACAAAATGGCAGTTCGTGGGTACAACCTCCACAATCTATGATCCCTTTGTAACAAAGAATACATACTCTTTAGATGCAGTGAATTTACTTCAGCATATACTGTAATTCTCCAACATTTTCACCACCACCAACGGGATCACACTACTGTCCACATCTTCCCATCTCCACCCCTTTCTGCAGAGACCATTCCCTCTGAAAATCCCTGGTCAACTCGTCCCTTCCTACCCAAACCACCCTCTCCCCAGGTACTTTCCCCTGCAACAGCAGGAGATGCAACACCTATCCCTTTACCTCCCCCCTCAAATTCATCCAAGGACCCAAACAGTCTTTCCTGGTGAGGCAGATGTTCACTTGCACCTCCTCCAACCTCATCTACTGTATCTGCTGTTCCAGGTGTCAACTTCCTTACATCGGCGAGACCAAGCGCAGGCTCAGCGATCATTTCGCTGAACACCTTCGCTCAGTCCGTATTAACCTCCCTGATCTCAATAGACAATAGGTGCAGGAGGAGGCCATTCGGCCCTTCGGGCCAGCATCGCCATTCAATGTTATCATG
Source organism: Rhinoraja longicauda (assembly GCF_053455715.1). Classification (NCBI taxonomy): domain Eukaryota; kingdom Metazoa; phylum Chordata; class Chondrichthyes; order Rajiformes; family Arhynchobatidae; genus Rhinoraja; species Rhinoraja longicauda. Next base: position 3,594,524 of record NC_135971.1, on the reverse strand, counting down.
GCTGATCATTCTCAATCAGTACCCCGTTCCTGCCTTCTCCCCATACCCCCTGACTCCGCTATCCTTAAGAGCTCTATCTAGCTTTCTCTTGAATGCATTCAGAGAATTGACCTCCACTGCCTTCTGAGGCAGAGAATTCCACAAATTCACAACTCTCTGACTGAAAAAGTTTTTCGTCATCTCAGTTCTAGATGGCCTACACCTTATTCCTAAACTGTGGCAACTTGTTCTGGACTCCCCCAACATTGGGAACATGTTTCCTGCCTCTAACGTGTCCAACCCCTTAATAATCTTATGTTTCGAAAAGATCTCCTCTCATCCTTCTAAATCCCAGTGTATACAATCTGAGTCGCTCCAGTCTGCATGCCCTCAATAGCTAAAATATCCATCCTCAAATTTGGAGACCAAAACTGCACACAGTACTCCAGGTGCGGTCTCACTAGGGCCCTGTACAACTGCAGAAGGGCTTCTTTGCTCCTATACTCAACTCCTCTTGTTATGAAGGCCAACATTCCATTGGCTTTCTTCACTGCCTGCTGTACCTGCATGCTTCCTTTCAGTGACTGATGCACGCGGACACCCAGGTCTCGTTGTACGTCCCCTGTTTCTAAGTTGACACCATTCAGATAATACTCTGCCTTTCTATTCCTACCACCAAAGTGGATAACCTCACTCTTATCCACATTAAACTGCATCTCCCATGCATCCGCCCACTCACACAACCTGTCCACGTCACCCTGCAACCTCATAGCATCTTCCTCACAGTTCACACAGCCACCCCTCTCCCGGTGGCTCAGCACTTCAACTCCCCCTCCCATTCCCAATCTGTCCTTTATGTCCTGGGCCTCCTCCATTGTCAGAGTGAAGGAACACCAAATCGGAGGAACAGCACCTCATATTTCACGTGGGTAGTTTACACCCCAGCGGTATCAACATTGACTTCTCTAACATCAAATAGTCCTTGCTTTCCCTCCCTATCCCCTCCTCCTCCCCAGTTCTCCCACCAGTCTTTCTGTCTCCGACTACATTCCATCTCTGTCTCACCCACTCCCCTGGCATCAGTCTGAAGAAGGGTCTCGACTCGAAACGTCACCCATTCCTTCTCTCCAGAGATGCTGCCTGGCCCGCTGAGTTACTCCAGCAGTTTGTGTCGACCAATGAATTTATTCATTCGACGAGTCCACAGACATACAGCACACACTCTCACCAACACACACCTTACGTGTGGGGACACGCCATGACTTACACAACCAACCATGAACACACTCACCAACGCAAGGATACATGCACCCACTGATATTTAATACGGCCATTACATTAACTCAGTCTGACGCACTCATGTACCCAGCCGCAACTTTGCCATCCTCGTCTCCCATTTCGCTCTCCCTGTCCGCGAGAACCAAATCATTTCACTTCCACTTCCCGGAAGATAAGTAGCGGAAATGCATTTCTCTTTTCCATCTCGCGCAATTGTGGAAAATCCCCCACGGGAAACTTTCAGTTGTCCGCCCGCCTGTGCCCGAGGCCGAGCGGCCTCTCCCCCGGTCTCGGGACCGCGCTGCCCGAGTCTCCCCCGACCCCCCAGGGACTCTCTGACTCTCTGCTTCTCCCCCCAGTCTCCGTCACCCTGGATGTGGAAACAGCGCATCATCTTCTCGAGGTGTCTGAGGATCGGAAGAGGGTGGGACAGACCGTGTCCCGCAGGAGTCTCCCGAAATCCCGGAAGAGGTTCACAAACATTCTGTGTGCGCTGGGATCGGAGGGATTCACATCGGGGAGACATTACTGGGAGGTGGATGTGGCGGGGAGTGCGTACTGGGCTCTGGGAGTTGCCACAGAGTCCGTGGAGAGGAAGAGACAGGTCGAACTGACCCCGGAGACTGGAGTCTGGAGCATCGAGCGGGATGGCAATGAGCTTAATGCAGTCACCTCGCCTCCATCCCGCCTCCCCGCCCGTCCCATCCCCGGGAGGGTGGGAGTTTATCTCAATTACGAGTCCCGGACAGTTTCCTTTTACGACGCGTGCACCAAGTCCCATCTCCACTCCTTCACTGGGAATAAATTCACGGAGAAACTTTATCCTTTCTTGGGGCCTTGGCAAGAAACCGGGTGGCTGAGAATCTGCTCCGGTACCGCTCCGGGTGTGTAAAATGCTCGGGTCCCGGGACCGGCGTCAGGAACGGGGCTCAGGGGCTGTGGGGCAGAAACCCGGTGAACAACAGGTCGGCGCTGAACGGCTCCCATTTAATTCCCAAATTCCGCGTCGTAAAACCCCAGTGAGCGCGGAAATAAAACCAGGGGGAATGTCAATGTGGGAAGAGTGAAATAAACAGCAACTGCGTTTAGAAGTGTTGATCCGACTCTTTTTTAAACGTGATATCGGATCCCGTCAACTGAACTTTTATAAAAAATCTAAGGATTGATACACTTGACCTCCCCGCTCATACTTGACCCATGGGATCTCGATCTCATCAGGATTATAAATGGTCGGAAATCTTCATCGGGACACAGAAAAGTTGGACATTGAACAAATTTGACATTGCAGTTGAACTTATTAGATGTGGAGAGAATCATAGGTGATAGGAGCAGGATTAAGCCATTCGGCCCTTCAAGTCTACTCCGCCATTCAATCATTGCTGATCTATCTTCCCCTCCTAACCCCATTCTCCTGCCTTCTCCCCGTAACCCTTGACATCCGTACGAATTAAGAATCTGTCTATCTCTGCCTTAAAAATATCCATTGATTTGGCCTCCACAACACTCTGTGGCAAAGAAATCCACAGATTCACCACCCTCTGACTCAAGATATTCATCCTCAATTGCCTAAAGGGTTTTACGTGGGCAGGAAGAAGGTGGCAATGGTGCGCCTGGGAACAATTTAAGAAGGAGATGGGAACTGCACAATTACCAATATCGATACGATACGATAACTCTGTATATATCCCCGGAGGGAAATTGGTCTGCCAATTGGTCACGACAAACAACAAGTTACACGAAAAACATGAAATTAAAATTAAAATGTTAAAAGGGTAAAAGGGAACGTAGAATGAGATCTGGATGTCCTAGTGCATCAGTCACTGAAAGTAAGCATGCAGGTACAAACAGGCAGTGAGGAAAGCCAATGGAATGTTCGCCTTCATAACCAGAGGAGTTGAGTATAGGAGCAAAGAGGTCCTTCTGCAGTTGTACAGGGCCCTAGTGAGACTGCACCTGGAGTACTGTGTGCAGTTTTACTCTCCAAATTTGAGGAAGGATACTCTTGCTATTGAGGGCGTGCAACGTAGGTTTACTAGGTTAATTCCCGAAATGGCGGGACTGTCGTATGTTGAAAGACTGGAACGACTAGGCTTGTACACACTGGAATTTAGAAGGATGAAAGGGGATCTTATTGAACATATAAGATTTTGAAGGGGTTGGACACGTTAGAGGCAAGAAACATGTCCCCTATGTTGGGGGAGTCCAGAACCAGGGGCCACGGTTTAAGAATAAGGGGCAGGCCACTTAGAACGGAGATGAGGAAGAACTTTTTCAGTCAGAGAGTTGTAGATCTGTGGAATTCTCTGCCTCAGAAGGTAGTGGAGGCCAATTCTCTGAATGCTTTCAAGAGAGAGCTAGATAGAGCTCTTAGGGGTAGCGGAGTCAGGGGGTATGGGGAGAGGGCAGGAAAGGGGTACTGATTGAGAATAATCAGCCATGATCACATTGAATGGTGGTGCTGGCTCGAAGGCCCGAATCGGCTACTCCTGCACCTATTGTCTAGAATTGAGGGGGGGGGAAGTAGACTATTCCCCAGGGCGGACGATTCTGAAACTAGAGTCCCCCGGACCCCACCCCCCTTCACCACACCGGGTCTCCCACCGTCCCTCACACACGACGCTCTCCCACGCTGGGTCCACCATTGTCTCACGCTCACCGATCGCTGATCGCGGGTCGATAGCGATCCCCCCTTCCCTCCGCCGCCGAGGCTCAGGTTTCTAACGCGTCTGCTCAATAGATAATGGACAATAGACAATAGGTGCAGGAGGAGGCCATTCGACCCTTCCAGCCTACTCCTTATTCTTAAACTGTGGCACCTGGTTCTGTACTCCCCCAACATTGGGAACATGTTTCCTGCCTCTAGCCTGTCCAATCCCTCAATAATCTTATATGTTTCCATAGGATCCGCTCTCATTCTTCTAAATTCCAGTGAATACAAGCCTAGTCGCTCCAGTCTTTCAACAACCGACAGTCCTGCCGTTCCGGGAATAAACCTAGTAAACCTATGCTGCACGCCCTCAGCAACAAGAATATCCTTCCACAAATTTGGAGACCAAAACTGCACACAGTACTCCAGGTGCGGTCTCACTAGGGCCCTGTACAACTGCAGAAGGGCCTCTTTGCTCTTATACTCATGAGACGAAGTGCTGTTCCTCGAGAACGCATGGAAACGTTCATTGTCCGTGGGATTCGGAGAGTTCTCGGAGTTTAACTTCATGAAGTAGAAACAAGGCACCGCAACATGCTGGAGTAACTCGGCGGCCAGGTAGCGCCCCTGAAGAACATGGATAGGCGAGGTTTCCGGACGGGATCCTTCTTGGGATAAAACATGGGTAGATGACGTTTCGGGTGCGGGTGCATCTCCAGACCTAAGATGGGTCCCAACCCGAAACATCACCGATACGTTTTCCAGAGATGGTGCCTGACCCGCCGAGTTACTCCAGCACGTTGTGTAATTCTGTGAATCTGTGCGGCTTCTCGTCAAGCTCTCAAACACCCGTTTAAACTAATCCCAGTTTAGCTCGCCCCGCGTTCCGCTAAATCCCTTCAATCGTTACCAAAGAACAGAAGCAACTCTATTTTTTAGTGCGACTAAACCGGAGTATCGAGGAGAGGTCCGCGAGGTTAGAGCGAGAACGTCCAAACTCCACACAGCGAGCACCAGTTGTATCTGTGCGACAGCAGGTCATTTTAGCTGTACCACAATAGTGCCCGCATGCGATGGAAAACTAAAGGGCAGACAACGGGAATGTCACAGTCACCCCCGGTGATGCTGCCTGACCTGCTGACTTACTCCAGCATTTTGTGAATAAATACCCAGCTAACAATGGCCTGTTTCCGTTATCACCCTAATTTTTTTTGCATATTTTTCATTCATGTGTTCTATATCTCTCTGCATCCTCGTCTATATCTATCGTTTCTCTTTCCCCTAACGCTCACTCTGAAAACGGGTCTCGACCCGAAACGTCGCCCATTCCTTTTCTCCAGAGGTGCTGTCAGACCCGTTGAGTTACTCCAGCTTTTAGTGTCTATCTTCGGTTTAAACCAGTATCTGCAGTTCCTTCCTACACATGTAGATTACACCGAGAGACTGTGGAACGCCACATTTCACCGGTGTTCGCACGTTACCATTTAACAGTCGCTCTAAACTTATATTTCACCATCGTTTCCCATCCACGTATGGCACCATTTTGGCCTTGCCGCCTATGTTCTGCTTTACACTGTCCCAGGTCCATATCTCTGGTATATTCACTTTCAAGAACGAACGGCCCCTCCCTCCTGTGAGATTAGTTGGAGGTTTGCTCGGACAACTTCACAATGAACCCTTGCAGTTTAATGTGGATAAATGTGATCTTTTCCACTTTGGTGGTAAGAATAGGAAGGCAGAGTATTATCTGAATGGTGTCAAGTTTGGAAAAGGGGACGTACAACGAGATCTGTGTGTCCTAGCGCATCAGTCACTGAAAGGAAGCATGCAGGTACAGCAGGCAGTGAAGAAAGCCAATGGAATGTTGGCCTTCATAACAAGAGGAGTTGAGTATAGGAGCAAAGAGGTCCTTCTGCAGTTTGTCAGGGCCCTAGTGAGACTGCACCTGGAGTGCTGTGTGCAGTTTTGGTCTCCAAATTTGAGGACCGATATTTTTGCTATTGAGGGCGTGCAGCGTAGGTTCACTAAGTTAATTCCTGGAATTCCGGGACTGTCGTATGTTGAACGACTGGAGCGACTAGGCTTGTTGACACTGGAAATTAGAAAGATAAGAGGGGATCTTATTGAAACATATAAGATTATTAAGGGATTGGACACGTTAGAGGCAGGAAACATGTTCCCACTGTTGGGGGAGTCCAGAACCAGGCGCCATAGTTTAAGAATACGGGGTAGGCCATTGACAACGGAGATGAGGAAAAACTTTTTCACTCAGAGAGTTGTAAATCTGTGGAAGTCTCTGCCTCAGAAGGCAGCGGAGGCCAATTCTCTGGATGCTTTCAAGAGAGAGCTAGATAGAGCTCTTAATGATAGCGGAGTGGGGGGGGGGGGGGGGGGGGGTATGGGGAAAAGGCAGGAACGGGGTAGTGTTTGAGAATGATCAGCCATGATCACATTGAATGTTGTTTGACTTCATACACTTCACTTCCAATTTCCATCCTGCCCTTAAATATACGTGGACTATCTCTGTTATCTCCCTCCCGTTTCTGGACCTCACCATCTCCATCACAGGAGACAGACTGGTGCCTGACATCTACTATAAACCCACTGACTCGCACAGCTATCTGGACTACACTTCTTCCCACCCGGTCTCCTGCAAAAAGTCAATCCCCTACTCCCAATTCCTCCGTCTACGCCGCATCTGCGCCCGGGATGTGGTGTTTCACACTCGGGCATCAGAGATGTCCTAATTCTTCAGGAAACGGGGCTTCCCCTCTTCCATTATAGATGAGGCTCTCACTAGGGTCTCTTCTACATCCCGCAGCTCCACTCTTGCTCCCCCTCCCCCAAACCGTAACAAGGACAGAATCCCCCTCGTTCTCACCTTCCACCCCACCAGCCAGCGGATCCAACAAATCGTCATCCAACATTTCCGTCACCTACAACGGGACCCCACCACTGGCCATATCTTCCCATCCCCTCCCCTTTCTGCGTTCCGCAGAGACCATTCTCTCCTTGTCCCTTGTCCACTCGTTCCTTCCTACACAAACCACCCCATCCCCGGGCACTTTCCCCTCAACCGCAGGAGATGCAACACCTGTCCCTTTTCCTTCCCCCTCAACTCCATGCAAAGGACCCAAACAATCTTTCCAGGTGAGACAGAGGTTCACCTGCACCTCCTCCAACCTCATCTATTGCATCCGCTGCTCCAGATGTCAACTTATTTACATCGGCGAAACCAAACGCAGGCTCGGCGATTGCTTCGCTCAAAACCTGCGCTCAGTCCGCATTGGACAATCTGATCTCCCGGTGGCTGAGCACTTCAACTTCCCCTCCCATTCCGAGTCTGACCTTTCTGTCATGGGCCTCCTCCAGTGCCATAGTGAGGCCCACCGGGAATTGGAGGAACAGCATCTCATATTTTGCCTGGGCAGCTTGCAGCCCAGCGGTATGAACATCGACTCTGTCCCTCGCTTCCCCTCCTCTTCCCAGATCTCCCATTTTCTTCCTGCCTCCATCTATATCCTTCCTTTGTCCCGCTCCCTGACATCAGTCTGAAGAAGGGTCTCGACCCGAAACGTCGCCCATTCCTTCTCTCCTGAGATGCTGCCTGACCTGCTGAGTTACTCCAGCATTTTGTGAATAAATACCTTCGATTTGTACCAGCATTCGCAGTTATTTTCTTACACATTGAATGGTGGTGCTGGCTCGAAGGGCTGAATGGCCTCCTCCTGCGTCTCTTATCTATTGTCTATTGCAGTCAATTACCATTCATTATACGACGTGGCAGGGTGCGGAGTGGATAACGCGAAACTGCAGGAATTCAGCCGCTCCCAAAAGCAAATAGACTTCGAACCTTTGTGCCGGGAATTAAAATGGCTTCGAAAGACAAGGTCGAGAGTTTAACCGAGGAGGCAGTTTGTCCCATCTGCCTGGATTTCTTCACCGACCCGGTTACACTGGAGTGCGGGCACAACTACTGCCGCTCCTGTATCACACAGAGTTGGGGCAGTGAGGGGACAAACTCCTGCCCGGAATGTAGAGAGGAGTTTGCAGACCGCAGCCTCAAAGTCAATCGGGCCTTGGCGAGACTGTCTGAGAAAGCTCGAGCACTGAGCCTGAATACAGAAGAGAAGGGAAGTAAACTTTTCTGCGAGGAACATCAGGAAGAAATGAAGCTGTTTTGTGAAAATGACAAGAAACTGATCTGTGTGATTTGTCGAGATGCGCTGGAACACAGAAACCACAGCTACCACCCGATTAAAGAAGCTGTTGACATCTACAAGGTCAATGCAAACAGATTTGTATCTTTATTTACCTTGTTCATTCTTTGTTGTCTAACGCCTTTATTCTTTGATCTTAGGCTCAGGTAAAATCGGCCATAGAATCTCTCACGAAAAATAAATCTGATATCGAAGAAATAGAACAGCAACAACTACGAAAGATTTCGAAATTTCGGGTGAGGCCTTTCTGTCTGGAATTTTTACGCAGCGTTGCTCATTTTAATATGTAGTGGACATGTTGGATCAATAGACTGCTGAAATTAGGTGCGTAGGGAGGAATTGCAGTTGCTGGTTTAAACCGAAGATAGGCACAAAAGGCTGGAGTAACTCAGCGGGACTGGCAGCATCTCTGGAGAGAATGAATGGGTGACGTTTCGGGACGAGACCCTTCTTCAGACTGGTTACAGATAAGGGAAACGAGGGACAGGGAGTAGACGATGATGCAGAGAAATAAAGAACAATGAATAAAAGATATGGAAACAAGTAACGACGATAAAGGAAACAGGCCATTGTTAGCTGTTCATGGGGTAAAAGTGAGAAGTTAGTGCAACTTGGGTGGGGGGGGGGGGGATAGAGAGAGAGGGAATGCCGAGGATACCTGAAGTGAGAGAAGTCAATATTACTGGGCTGAAAGCTGCCGAAGCGAAATATGGGATGCTGTTCCTCTAATTTTGGAATTAGCCTCCCTCCGACAATGGAGGAGACCTCGGACGGAAAGGTCAGTGTGGGAATGGGAAGGAGAATTAAACTTCTTTGTTTCAGGAAAATGTGAGAGAATTTGATTGATTAGATAATTCTGAGAACCGGGCGCTGATGGGCTATATGGTCACTTATTCTGTTAGCAAACACAAACAGAAATATATTATGTTAATCTTCAGCATTCATTTGACAGGAAGAGTCACACAGCCTTCAGTCCCATGTCACATCCCAGTTTGCTAAACTGCACCAGATTATCACTGAGAAAGAAAAGTACTTCCTCAAAGATATCCGCGAAGACGAGGAGCGGATTCTAAATCTAATGGAGAAAAATCTTCGGGAGATTCAAGAGAATTTAAATTCTACCCAGGAGGAACTTCTGCGTTTACAGGAACGGATGGAACAAAAAGACAGCGTGAAATTTCTAGAGGTAAGGAAGTCTTTAAATTTGCTTCTATAAATGGGCACCATCACAAAATGGCGTCTGATATATTTGAAACAAATTCAACCATGTTGTCTATTGTCTATGCATCTGCAGCTCCTTCCTACACATCACTAACATCATATTCAATAGACAAGAGACAACAAGTGCAGAAGTAGACCATTCAGCCCTTCGAGCCAGCAACTCCATTCAATGTGATCATGGCTGATCATTCACAATCAGTACCCCGTTCCTTCTTTCTCCCCATACCCCATGACTCCACTTTCATTAAGAGCTCTATCTAACTCTCTCCTGAAAGCATCCAGAGAATTGGCCTCCACTGCCTTCTGAGGCAGAGAATTCCACAGATTCACAACTCTCTGGCTGAAAAAGTTTTTCCTCATCTCCGCTCTAAATGGCCTACCCCTTATTCGGCTGAAATGCACACCCTGTCCAGACTATCCTGTCTGCATCGTGTAATTTTCAGAATAATTTTTATACTTCCTCCATCGGTTCTATGTCTGCAATATCATTATTCTTCTCTGTGTGTCATTGGGGGTGAGAGTGGACAAATGGAAATTTTTAACACCTCGTAATAATCTGGGTGAAATTCGTGCTCTCAGTAGTTCTGCCTCGATCAATTCAGTCTTGTGTTTTATTTATTTCAGGAGGAAGCTGTTCGCAAGCGAAGGTAGGGCATGTTCTTCACTGAAACTCTGCATGTAACATATTTCCTCATAAACATCAATGCACAATTTGTAATCAGCTATTTAATATTTGCAGGATTAGTGATGAGATCCATTCATTGTCAGTGACAGATGGTGCCATAACGGCTGAAAAATTCAACCACCTCTTTTTGTTGAAGGCAGCGCTGATAGAAACGTTTGACTCCATTAAACAAGGTAAAACATATGGACTTATTTCACTTGGTTTGTGGGACACATTGATGTTTTATGTGATGCAAAGATTGGCCAGGATAAGCACTGAATGGTAATTGGAGTTTCATTCCTGCACCAACCCACTGACTGAGAAGCCTCACGCACACATGGTCAGCTGGAGATGTTAGATCCTGGAACACAGGTAACACCGGAGCACAATAGACAGTAGGTGCAGGAGGAGGCCATTCGGCCCTTCGAGCGAGCACCGCCATTCAATGTGATCATGGCTGATCATTCTCAATCAGTACCCCGTCCCTGCCTTCTCCCCTGACTCCGCTATCCTTAAGAGCTCTATCTAGCTCTCTCTTGAATGCATTCAGAGAATTGGCCTCCACTGCCTTCTGAGGCAGAGAATTCCACAGATTCGCAACTCTCTGACTGAAAAAGTTTTTCCTCATCTCAGTTCGAAATGACCTACCCCTTATTCTTAAACTGTGGCCCCTTGTTCTGGACTCCCCCAACATTCCATTGGCCTTCTTCACTGCCTGCTGTACCTGCATGCTCCCTTTCAGGGAATGATGCACTAGGACACCCAGATCTCGTTGAACGTCCACTTTTTATAACATGACACCATTCAGATAACACTCTGCCTTCCTATTCTTACCACCAAATTGGATAACCTCACACGTATCCACATTAAACTGCATCTGCCATGCATCCGCCCACTCACACAACCTGTCCAAGTCACCCTGCAACCTCATAGCATCTTCCTCACAGTTCACACTACCACCCAGCTTTGTATCATCTGCAAATTTGCTAATAGTACTTTTAATCCCTTCATCCAAGTCATTAATGTATATTGTAAATAGCTGCGGTCCCAGCACCGAGCCTTGCGGTACCCCACTAGTTACTGCCTGCCATTCTGAAAGGGACCCATTTATCCACACTCTTTGCTTTCTTTCTGTCACCCAATTTTCTATCCATGTTAGTACCCTACCTCCAATACCTTGCGCTCTAATTTTGCTCACTATTGTCCTATGTGGGACCTTGTTGAAGGCTTTCTGAAAGTCAAGGTACACCACATCCACCAGCTCTCCCCTGTCCATTTTCCTAGTTACATCCTCAAAGAATTCCAGAAGATTAGTCAAGCATGATTTCCCCTTCGTGAAACCATGCTGACTCTGAACGATCCTGTTACTGCTATCCAAATGCTCCGCAATTTTGTCTTTTATAATTTACTCCAACATCTTCCTCACCACTGATGTAAGATGAACTGGTCTATAATTTCCCGTTGTCTCTCTCCCTCCTTTCTTAAAATTTGGACAACATTAGCTACCCTCCAATCCACAGGAACTGATCCTGAATCTATAGAACATTGGAAAATGATCACCAATGCATCTACAATTTCCAGCGCCACCTCCTTAAGTACTCTGGGATGCAGACCATCAGGCCCTGGGGATTTATCAGCCTTCAGTCCCATCAGGCTACCCAACAGCATTTCCTGACTAATGTGGATTTCCTTCAGTTCCTCCGTCACCCAAGGATCTCTTGCCACTAGAACATCTGGGAGATTGCTTGTATCTTCCTTAGTGAAGACAGATCCAAAGTACCGGTTCAACTCGTCTGCCATTTCCTTGTTCCCCATAATAAATTCCCCTGCTTCTGTCTTCAAGGGGCCCACGTTTGCCTTGACTATTTTTTTTCCTCTTTACATACCTAAAAAGCTTTTACTATCCTCCTTTATATTATTCGCTAGTTTTCTCTCGTACCTCATCTTTTCTCCCCGTATTGCCTTCTTGGTCATCTTCTGTTGCTCTTTAAACGAGTCCCAATCCTCCGGCTTCCCACTCTTCTTTGCATGGTTGTACTTCTTCTCTCTTATATTTATGCTGTCCTTGACTTCCCTTGTCAGCCACGGGTGCCTCTTACTCCCCTTAGAATCTTTCCTCCTCTTTGGGATAAATTGATCCTGCAACTTCTGCATTATTCCCAGGAATACCTGCCATTGCTGTTCCACCATCTTCCCTGCTAGGGCCTCTTTCCAGTCAATTCTGGCCAGCTCCAGCCTCATGCCTCTGTAATCCCCTTTGCTATATTGTAATACTGACACTTCCGATTTTCCCTTCTCCCTCTCAATTTGTTGAGTAACTCTTATCATATTGTGATCACTGCCTCCTAATGGATCTTTTACCTAGAGTCCCCTTATCAGATCAGGTTCATTACACAACACTAAATCCAGAATTGCCTTTTCCCTACTAGGCTCCAGTACAAACTGTTCTAAGAATCCATCTTGGAGACACTCCACAAACTCCCTTTCCTGGGGTCCGTTACCAACCTGATTTTCCCAGTCTACCTGCATGTTGAAATCTCCCATAACCACCGTAGCATTATATTTCCGACATGCCAATTTTAGCACCTGATTCAACTTGCACCCTATGTCGAGGCTACTGTTTGTGGGCCTGTACAATTTTACCCTTACAATTCCTCATTTCTATTCATACTGATTCTACATCTCCTGATTCTATGTCAACCCTTGCAAGGGAGGGTAATATCATTCCTCACCAACAGAGCGACCCCACCCCCTCTGCCCACCTGTCTGTCTTTTCTATACGTTGTGTACCCCTGAATATTCAGTTCCCAGCCCTGGCCCTCTTGTAGCCATGTCTCAGTGATTCCCAAGACATCATACTTGCCAATGTCTAACTGTGCCTCAAGCTCATCCACTTTATTTTTTATACTTCGCGCATTTAAATACAACACTTTAATTTTGGTATTCACCTCTCCTCTCACACCGGTGACAATTGGCCCTGACCTTACTCTCTTACCTCTTCTAGACCTTCCTTTCCCATTCATTCGAGAGTCCTTTGCAATTTCTGCTTTATTCGCTTCCCCG